>NC_143532.1:18318748-18642914 GCF_031878675.1 Megascapheus bottae | reverse complement strand
TCTTTTTTTGTAGTATTGAGGTTTATACTCATGTCCGTGTGCTTGTTAGATAAATGCTCTACCATTAAGTCATATCCCCAACCCTCTTGCTTTTTTTTTTTTTTGTGGGTCATAGGGTTTAAACTTATCCTGGGTGCTGTCCCTGAGCTCTTTAGCTCAAGGCTACTACCCTAGCCTTGGGCCTGGACGTTGTCCCTGAGTTCTTCAGCTCAAGGCTACCACCCTACCCCTGAGCCAAGCCCCACTTGCTGTTTTCTAGAAGTTAATTGGAGATAAGCGTCTCAGATCCTTTTGTCCCCCAGCTGGCTTTGAACCTTGATTCTCAAATCTCAGTCTCCTGAGTAGCTAGGATTGCAGGTGTGAGCCACTGTACCGGGCATCCTCTTGCTTTTTAATTATTCTTTTTTTTTCTTTTCAGATAGGATCTTTTGTGTTTTTGCATACACAGCCAGTGGGATTTTTCTGGAGTGTTTTATATCATCTTAGTGTTGGAAAAATTTTGGATTTTGGAGCATTTTGGATTAGTGATGTTCAGCTTGTATCTGTTTTTCTCAATCTCTTTTGGTGTTTTTTTCCCTTTATATGAAAGTCCACTATCTTGGGGCCGGGAGTTTGGCCTAGTGGTTAAAGTGCTTGCCTAGCATGCATGAAGACCTGGGTTCGATTCCTTGGTACCACATAAATAGAAAAAAGCCGGAAGTGGTGCTGAGGCTCAAGTGGTAGGGCTCTAACCTTGAGAAAGTCCAAGGACATTGCTCAGGCCCTGAGCTCAAGCCCAGGACTGGCACACACACACAAAAAAGAAAGTCCACTATCTTCCCTTATTCCACTTTTCATAAAAGTGACAGTGAACAAATATGTGCATATCTACTTCTCATACATTTCTTGTACACATATCTACATAGATCCACACTCACACACAAAGGGAAAGAGAGAGAGGTAACTGAATTTCTATGAAAAGAGGAACTCAGCCATTGGTTAAAGCCAATTGATTTTCGATTAAATGAAGCATAGGCTTGGCTGGGATGCATTTGTTCTGATTCAAAGCTTCCTCTCTCTCCTTCCTGCCTCATGACTGTGTCTCTTTCAGTGTCAGCACAATTTGGGCAGGTAGGACCTCTTGGCTTCATTCCACTCCACACAGGGATAAAGGGGGATGTAAGCCTACAGTGCTTTGTGATGCAGGCAAGTCACTTGTTAGCACGAGGGGAGAATCGACTATAATAGGATACTGTTCCGATGGGAAAGATGGGATCACACACACATTCTCTTTTCTTTCTTTCTTTCTTTCTTTCTTTCTTTCTTTCTTTCTTTCTTTCTTTCTTTCTTTCTTTCTCGCTTTCTTTCTTTCCTTTTGTAACAGAAACTTTTCACTCTCCAAAACCAGCAAAGACGCCAACAGAGGTGATTGAAAATGAGATCGAGTTTGCACTTCAAAGCCACGCCACAGGCTCGCTGAGCTGGGGTGGACTCTAGAGCTCTGAGAACCAATCTGAACCCTTCACCATTTAGAATCTGCCAAGAAGTTACTCGTGGCAGCAACTCAGCATCAAATGCTCACTGGTCACCATCTACACCCAAAAGATGCGTGTAGAGCTCCTTTGACACATCAAGCCCCTAGTTACACAGTGGAGACTCATAGGTGACTAGGAAAATGCTTCTACTTATTATTAATTAACTAATTAATTAATTTGCTGGTCCTGAGCCTTGAACTGAGGGCCTGGGCACTGTCCCTAATCTTCAGTTCAAGGGTAGCACTCAACCGCTTCAGCACCACTTGCGGCTGTTTCTGAGTAGTTTATTAGAGACGAAAGTCTCAATGACTTTCCTGCCTGGGCTGGCTTTGAACCATGATTCTCAGAGGTCAGCTTCCTGAGTACCTAGGATTCTAGGATTTTGGGTGCAACCATTAGTGCTTGGATAAAATTTCTCTCTCTCTCTCTCTCTCTCTCTCTCTCTCTCTCTCTCTCTCTCTCTCTCTCTCTCTCTCTCTCTCTCTCTCATATTATTTAGTTAGTTGGTTGTGGAGCTTGATTGAACTCAGGGCCTGAGTACTGTCCCTGAGCTTTTCTGCTCAAGGGTAGCACTCCACCACTTGAGCCACATCTCCACTTCTGGTTTTCTGGTGGTTTAATTGGAGATAAGAGTTGCACAGGGCCGGAAGCATAGCCTAGTGGTAGATTGCTTGCCTTGCATGCCCAAAGCCCTGGGTTCAATTCCTTGGTACCACATACACAGAAAAAGCTGGAAGTGGCACTCAGACCCTGAGTTCAAGCCAGGCTGGCAAAATAAAAAGGGTGGCACAGACTTTCCTGCCTGGGTTGGCAATCCTCAGATCTCAGCCTCCTAAATAGGATTACAAGTGTGTGCCACTATCATCTGAATAAAGCTTCTAATTAAATAGAGAGAAATGCTAAATGATCTGTAGTAATCCCTGTAGTAATAACTAGTAACCGTCATTTTCAGGTGCTGAGAAACTGAGCAAGTCGCATGAAATAATCAGTAAGTTAACATGAAACAATCTGATTATAATGACTGAAAATGACTATACTAACTGATAATCATTAACTGATGATTTCAGGCAGCCATCTTACGAGATAAGTCCTTCCTCCCCCCTTCTTCTTTTCATTATTATCTGTAAGTAGTTGTACAAAGGAGTTGCTATTTAACAAAGCAGTTTAGGAATATATTATATCTTGTTCATTGTCGCCTCTTTCAACATTCTCACCCATCTTTCCTCTCCCTTCTTTAAAGTGATGGATCAAACCTGTTCCATTCCACTAACATTTAGGAATGGTGGAATTTAGCCATCAAGGGCCATAGTGTCAGGGGCTGCTGAATTTTGCTTGTTCTTCTGTCATTATTGTGCCATCTGCCTTTTGTCACTCATTCTTATCAGGCGCACCACCACAGACCACATTGGATGGGACAAGCAGACCAACACTGTCTGGTAGGAGCAGACATCACTGAGAATTGCATTCAACTATCCCAAATCATATATATAAAAGGTATTCTTTCTGGCATCATTAGTTCTAGACCTGGAATATGAGAACAGCATATTGAAAAGGAAAAGGAAAGAGCCAACTCTGTGTCTTTATAGAGAGAGCAAACATTTATCTATGCAACTATTCATAATTCCCAGCTGTGTGGTCCTGATCTGTCCAGGAACAGACTATACTTAATTATAACCTAAATATAAATCTAGCCTCACAAACAAAACAAAACAAAACATGAGAATGTATCAGTGAAAAGCTATAACTGTATTCCAATCACTGTTTCGGTATTTGACAATATTGCCTGGCTTGATGAGTACATTTTTTGGGGGATGGGGTCAGCACGTAATGTTATTGCTTGGAACTGATTAATTTGGATAGCCTTTTGTCCTAAAAAAGATGGTCTGGGCTTGAAATGTGACTTAGTGGTGGAGAGCTTGCCTAGCCTTCATCAACCCTGGGCTCAATTACTTGGTTCTACTTGAACAGAAACAACAACAGCAAAATGTTTTTCAAGATGCCCTTCTCCTACTCTCTCTTGTGCTTTCTGTGAATGTGCCTCAGTTTACTCATTTGTGGTGTGCCCTGTCCCTCTGGTGTTGCTAAGTTTGATATGGCAGAGAACTTGTGGCTCTTTGCACTGACCCTGTAGGGGAAGTTGATATTATTCAATAGAGAATATTCATTTTATCCTGCATAGAGGAATGATAGCTTTCCATGACCTTGTAACCACAGAAGGGATTCTAAATACAAGATGAGCCTCTGTGACTACAGGGAACAGAAACTATTGGCAAACATTGAATGGAAATGGACTGGAAGTAGACCCTGGATGTTAAGCATGGATGTTAAGCCATTCTCCCCCCCCCCCATATTTGATTGTGGGGCTGTTGCTGGAATGACCTAGAAGTGCTGAAATTCTCCTTTGTTCCAACCACAAGGAGAGTCTTCTTTTTTCTTTTGGTTGGTCTTGGTGCTTGAACTCTGGGCAGCCTGGGCTCTATCCTGAGCTCCTTTTCTCAAGGCTAGGACTCTCTCACCTGAGCCTCAAGCTCCACTTTGGGCTTTTCCTGAGTAATTTATTTGAGATAAGAGTCTCACAGATTCTTGAAAAGATGATTGGGAGGGTGTGGGGGAGGAAAATGGGGACAAAAACATGAGAAGGGGTATCAATGTGAGAGAAGTAATGCACCCACAATCTGATGAATGTAAGTAACCCCTCTATACATTACCCTGACAATAAAATATAATAAAAAAAAGAAAAAGGAAAACATTAAAAAAGAGAAGAGTCTCACACACTTTCCTACCTGGGTTGGTTTCAAACTGTAATTCTCAGATCTCAGCCTCCTGAGTATCTAGGATTACAGGTTTGAGCCACCAGCTAAGGAGGGTTTTTTAAATTATTGTAATTTTTCTCTTCTGATAATAATGAAAATGAAATATTAAGAGCTCTTCATTATAGGCCTTAGGGAAATACGCAAATATATTACAACTTTCTAAAAGATGTGCTGATTAAATATCTCATTTCTCCACTTCCATAATCGGGAGATAATAGACCTAAATGGGTTCTTATAAGCCTCCCTGTCTTGTTCCATCAGGAGGGAATACTTAGTTCTCCATGGTGTCATCTTCATCTACAAAGGATAATTCTTGCCTATTATTAAAAATATTTATTTATTTATTTATTTATTTATTTGTTTATTTATCTATTGTGGGTCTTGGGGCTTGAACTCTGGGCCCGAGCATTGTTCCTGAGCTCAAGGCTACCGCCCTATCTCTTGATCCACAGCATCACTCCCTATTTTCCAGTGATTAATTGGAGATAAGAGTCTCATATTCTTTAGTGCCCAGGCTGGCCTTGAACTCAAATCTCAGCCTTCTGAGTAGCTAGGATTATAGATGTGAGCCACTGAGCCCGCCACAACTTTCTTTTTTTTTCATTTTATTTTTTTATTATTGAGGTAATGTATAGAGGGGTTACAGTTACATTCACCAGATAGTAGGTGCATTGCTTCTCACACATTGATACCCCTTCTCATATTTTTGTCCTCATTTCCCTCCCCCTTACACATTTCTTTTTTAAAAGAGAGAAAATAAACCAGTAGCAATCAGAGCTTTCTTTCTTGCTTTTCTTTTTCTTTTTCTTTTTCTTTTGTGGCTCATGAGCCTTGAACTCGGCCTGGGCGTTGTTCTGAGCTCTTCAGCTCAAGACTATCATCCTACCCAAGAGCCAAACCTCACTTCCCATTTTCTAGATGTTAATTAGAGATAAGAGTCTCAGGTCCTTTTGTGTCCTAGGCTGTCTTTGAACCTTGATCCTCAGATTTCAGCCTCCTGAGTAGCTAGGATTACAGGCATGAACCACCATGCCAGTCTTTCTTTCTTTTCCTTCTTTTCTTTCTGTCATGTTGATATAGAGGAGTTACAGTTACATTTGTCAGGTGGTGGGTATATAACTTCTTGAACATTGATATATCCCTTCTCATGTTTTTCTCCCACTTTCCCTCCCCCACCCCTCCTCCTCCCAATCATCTTGTTTTCCCCCTTTCCTTCCCTATTTCAAATAAGCAAATAAATAATATACAATATACCAGGTAGCAAAGTCAGATATAGTAACAACATGAGATAAATCATAAGAAAAAAAGAGAAATCACTTCACATAGTACATTAAGAACAACAATCACAAAGATAAATTTCTTGTTTTCCCTATTCTAAAGCTCATTTCACTTAGCCTTATCCTATATGGTCATATGTATATAGCTTTTGAGCTATTGTGATCCTCTGCTAGGAGAGTCATAGACGTATACTAATTATTATAGATGAGGGAAACAGAGAGCCTATGTTACTTTTTGGGTCTGGCTTACTTCATTTAATATGATTTTTTCAAGTCTTTCCATTTCCTTATGAATGGGGCGATGTCATTCTTTCTGATGACAGCATAGAATTCCATTGTATATAAATACCATATCTTCTCGATCCATGCATCTACTGAGGGGCATCTGGGTTGGTTTCATATCTTAGCGGTGGTAAATAATGGAGAGCTTTACTTCTGAATTGCATAAGACCATTTATATACTGTAGTGGTGGTTACTGCAGGTAGTAGAAATAGTATGTGCTTCATATTGCTTCTCATGCAAGAGCAAACAGAAGTACCTGGATTGCTGAGTATGAAGAAGTGAGACATAAGGGTGTCCCCATCAATATGGCTTAGATGATAAAGATCAGTGAAAACCTGTCAAGGAATTTGCCTTTTGTCTTACAGCAAGTGGAGAACTGATGAAGGAGAGCTGGAGAAATGAAAGACAACTTGAGCCAGGCAGTCCCCAAGATCGCCACTTCATTCCTGTCCAAAGCTTTGCTACTTAGCCATGGAACACGGGTGATCATACCTCAGGAGCAGACTGCCAGCATTCATTAAGACCAATGCTTAATCTCTGCTGACAACATCAATGTCAAAATCAGAGCTTGGAACTGGCAGTATTTCAGCAGAGGAGTCTTTGGAGCTTCCATGGACTGGCTCAATAAATAATCTTGCTGTGAAACACAGAGCCTGGTATTTAGAAGGGTTTCAGCTGGCACATCCACAAAGCTGCAGCATTCTGTCCAGTGACTAATTCCGCTGTGAAATGTTGAAATACAGCTCTGAGCTCCAAGAAAGCATGTAGGCTTCCATTTGCATGCAAATTCTTGCCATTCACGTGTGAACTACGACAGGGGATGCCTCTGCCAGATGGAATAATTGGGGTAGGGCTATCCTCCTTGATAAAGGCCACAGGTGTGCACCCATGGTGTAAGGCAAGCTCAGTCCTGCTTTCCACATCAACCCCTGGGGAACAATTATTTTAATAATGGGTCTCAAGGAAAGGGGACTTTACTCTACCTACTGTCATCATCCAGTAAACAAAATGGTTCTAATTAGTGGAATATTAAGCTAATATAGTATTTGATGCAGCAGAGTCCTAAATATTGGAGAGGGATGACAGGAGGGGTTGTAGATTGGTCACTCAAGAAAACTTCCTTGGGTTTTTGAAAAGGTACAGATTGCTGAGTTCTCCACAGAAGCCATTGTGGTCTCAGGTGCTAATGAAGGTCAAGTGTTTGTTTCTGCAGAATCAGAATGCCTGGGTGTCAATCATAGCTCCACCACATACTAGCCAGAAGGTCTGAAGTCACTTACCCTTCCTAAGTAGATACTCGAAGATGATTGAATTTAACCCTCTTCTGATCACATGAGGCGTTCTGACTTAAGTTTAACGAAGTGCCCAAGACACTGTAAGGCTGAATAATAGTAACTATGATAATCATTGTTAGGAGTGAAAAGGCACAATTGTAGCTGAATGACATTCATTTACTCATGTGCTAGTACATGCTGTGCTGTGATAATTAATTCACGGATCTGGTTTGTCCAATTAATAGAAAGTTCTAGGAAAAGAGACCATGTGTTTCTCTTCTTTTTCAAACACTTAGTAGGTGCTCAATAAGTACTGGCTGAATGTACAGTTTTTCATCATTAGTAGTATTTGCTGTGGTGTTCTTTTCTCTTTCTTTACCTTTTTCTTTCCTTCTTCTTTCTTTTTCCCTCTTTCTTTCTCTCTTGTTTCTTCATTTTTTCCCCCCTGTATTTTAAGATGGATCTCTCTATGTAGTCTAGACTGGCCTTGAACTTGGTAATTCAAGTTTTTTTTTAATCAACATATCTCTGTCTCCCTGATGATGAAAATGACGATGACTATGATAATCATCCTCTTACCCATCACTCATGATTTTCTTCTTTCCAACAATGCCGAGGTAAGATCTGTCCAGCAGAATTCATGCTGCGGCTGTGGAAAGCAGCACCACAGATATTTCACATATCCTCTAGGGTCACCTATCTCTGTAGGTCTTTGCCATCTAGCAGTTGATTCTTCAGATCTACTTTTTACCTTTTAAATAGACTTTATGAGCGAGTTTGCTTATCTTCTTTTTTTTTTTAAATTTCTGCTGGATTAGGCCAATGACAACTCAGAGGGATGAGGACAAATGAGGATACCTCTCTTTCTTTACCCTCTCTCTTTGGCCACAGTTGCTGACTGATAATGTCTCTTACAATATCAGTGTCTCATTTCTGATTCTGGCACTCACTCACTTTGTTTTCAGGCATTGTTGTTTTCCCGCAGCCCTAGCCATTCCTTTGTAAATAGTCTTGAATATGTCATTGGATGTCTGCTAGGAACCTAACAGATACAAGAGCTAGAGAATGTAAACCTTACCTGCTTTATCACAAGTATTTATGTTCTTTAGCTCCCACTTGTCCCATGGCAGGATCTTGGTGCATCCCTTTGACTATCTTTTTTACTAAATGAAGAGAAGAAAGAGAATCATCTCATGTGTACTTTCCTTCTTCTTTTCTTTCTTTCTTTTTCTTTTTGCCAGTCCTGGGGCTTGAACTCAGAGCCTGAGCACTGTCCTTGGGCTTTTCCAATGCTAGAGCTCTGCCACTTGAGCCACAGCACCACTTCGGGCTTTTTCTATGTACGTGGTACTGAGGAAGCAAACCTGGGTCTTCGTACATGCTAGGCAAGCACTCTACCACTAGACCAAACTCCTGGACCCATTACTTCTTGCACATTGTTTCCCCTCCCCATGATTTCCTCCTACTTTCCTGTGTAATTTCTACAGGTCTGGCTGTTGGTGCTTCCTTTGTGCTCTCTGTCTCTGGATGTCTGATATCTGTATTTGCTGGTATATTGCTTTGGTCAGCCCTGAGGTGGTAATATCCTATCTCCTTCCTCCCTTCACCCAACCATCTTCTGCCCCTGATCTTGATATTGCTGGGGCATGTATACCTTCTATGATCTTATACCTTCTATCCGTGGAAAATCTCTGTCTCCTACAATCTAATCTGTAGTGTTTACCTCTCTGCTTGGTAGATAAGAAGTCACTATCTTATTTTTGTATGTGACTTCCTCCTGGGAGAAAAAGCTAGGACTTTTAAGAAAATATATATTTTGAAGGCATGGGGAGAATTCAATAAAAAAGTTCCATGTATGCCAGATGCAGCTCACACCTGCAATCCTAACCACAAAGAAGGTTGAGATCTGAGGATCATGATTCAGAGCCAGCCTAGGCAGGAAAAGCCATGAGCCTCTTATCTCCAATTAACCACCAAAAGCCAGAAGTGGAGCTATGGCTTAAGTAATAGAGCCCTATCCTTGGGTGGAAAAGCTCAGGGGACAAGCCACCGGAGATGGTGGTTCATGCCTGTAATCCTTAGCTACTTAGGAAGCTGAGATCTGAGGATCAAGGTTTAGAGCCAGCCCGGGCACAAAAGGACCTGAGACTCATCTCCAATTAATCACTAGAAAATCAGAAGTGGCACTGTGACTCAAGGGGTAAGGCAGTAACTTGAAGAGCTCAGGGACAGTGCCCAGGCCCAGAATTCAAGCCCCACAACCGACAAAAACAAAACAAAAAACAAACAAACAAAAAACAACTCAGGGGACAGTGCCCAGGCCCCAAGGTCAAGTTTCAGGACCAGCACACAGACACACAGGCACACAGGCACACAAGCACACAGGCACAGGCACACACACAAATAATTCAATGCATATCCTACAATACTATGAAAAATGAAGGAAAGAATGGGTGGGGAGGAATGAGTAAGAATGTAGAAAGGAGTGTCATTGACCAAGATGCATTGTATTCATAAACTGCTTTGTTAAATGATGACTCCTTTTACAACTACTTAAAAAATAATAATGTATTTTGTGCTGGTAATGCAGCTTGAATTCAGGGCCTGGAAATGTCTGTTAGCTTCTTCAGTTAAGGATGGCATTCTACCACTTGAACCATAGTTTTGCTTCTGGCATTTAGGTGTCTAACTGGAGACAACTCTCACAGACTTCTGCTTGCACTGATTTTTTATCTTGATCCTTAGATCTCAACTTCCTGATTAGTTGGAATGACAGATGTAAGCCATTAGTGACAAGCCTAGAAAATGATTTTTTAAATCTATTTTATTTTTGTCAGTCCTGGGGCTTAAATTTAGGGCCTGGACACTGTCCCTGAGCTTCTTTGGCTCAAGGCTAGCACTCTACCACTTGAGCCACAGCGCCATTTTTTTTCTGCTTATGTGGTACTGAGGAATCAAACCCAGGGCTTCATGCATGTTAGGCAAGCATTCTATCACCAAGCCACATTCCCAGCCCTGAAATTCTTAGCATATATTAATTATACAAAATAATTTTTCTCCTTATGTCATTTTTATACATGTGGATAACATACTTTTTGCTCCTCTTCACTCTTTCCATTAAACTCTTATACCTCTCCCTTCCCTGCTTCTTTTCCAAAATAGTCCTTCTACTTTAATGTCTTTAAACACACACACACACTCACACACACGCGTGTGCACGCACACACACACACACACACTCTCTAGATTACATATATACCTATATATGAGGGAAAACATGCAGTATTTATCTTTCTAAATCTGGCCTAATTTTCTTCATATGATGTTCTCTAGGTGCATTCATTTTCCTGTCCATAACATGATTGCATAGTTTTGAAGCAAGGAGGTTTTCAGACATAGACTTTCCTTTCCACTAGGAAGATTTCATCTTCCCTGAACAGAGATCTTTCCAGCTTCCTCAGGTGGGCCAAGTCAGCAGTGAATACAGTGGCTTCCAACCTGCCATCACTCTTTCTTCAGCACCTGCTCTGAGCATCCATCTGGAGCCTTCCTGATTTATTTTTGTTGTTTCCTTTCAGAGAACTTGTTCCTCTCACTGCCTTTGGGCTATTCTGTGCTTCCAAAATGGCTTCTATTTCTGAACACCAACATGAAAAGCTCAGTTTTTTTTCCCCCCTAAGGAGGCTTGTAGCCTCAGGCCTAAGTAAAAACAAGTTGGAATTTCATTTCAGTGAAGGAAGATTGTAATAGTCAGCTCCTCCTCATCTCTTAAAAATCATTTCCAGGTCAGATATCTACCCCGTTGTCTGGATCTCTGAATTCCCAATACCATCTCACAATAGTGGCCTTCAGATGATTTTTATCTGCGTTACTTCAGTTATCTTTAGAGAGGTACAAGAAGGACTCTTAGGCCTAGGGTATTTAAATGGCAAGGCTAGATTAAATGCATGGTTAGACTGCAGGATCAGAAGTCTTGATCTCACGCCCTTTACACTGTCTAAAACTTCCCATCAATCAGGTACCCTTCTTGTGTTCAGCATGGTGAGCAGGGGACTAGGGAGGTATGATTCCTCCAGCTTTGTTTCCCAGTGTAGCCTAGACTTCCTAGTCAATTTACTAAGAAATGTCTGATCGGTCTACCTAAAATTGCTCTATTGCCTCTTCCTGTTCACAAACCATCTCTTAATCACCTCTATTTCTTCCTAGTTCTTATGATCCCATGGAAGGCATATTATATTTGCATTTATTTCTCTCTATGGAATGTTTTCCTCATTAGGCTGTAAGTCATCAAAGGTAAGAACTTTAGTTTGTATTCCTTGGTGAATTACCAGGACCTCTTCAGGTGCTGGTATACAGAGAATAATATGTTTTCCTTTCTGTTCAAGTATAATTTTAATATAGTTATTAAGGTGTTGTACAGAGAAGTTACCATTTCATAAGTCAGGTGATGAGTATATTTCTCTTTTTTAGGCAATGTCATCCCTTTCTTTACTTTCTCCCAATTTCCCTCTCCCATCCTACAAGTTATATAGTTTGCTTCTATATAAGGTATACTGAAAATCATGATTGCATTTGTTCACCCTTCTTCTCTCCTTTTCTGCACTCTCCTCTCTCCCCAACCCTTTCCCCAAGGCAAAAACAAGCACCACCACTACCACTACCACTACCAGTAACATCAATACTAAAAATCCCCCCCATGCTTTCATTTCCTGGAATTTGCTTCCATAAAATAGTATTTTAAATGTTCAGAGATGTTACACCTTAGATGGCATTTGATTCATGCATCAAATACCTTTTCCCTTGGATGTTTCTCCTGGGTCTTGCTGGTTATCTAGCCTCACTGGACCATAAACTGCTCACCTTAAACTTAAGCATGAGTTGTTTTTTAGAGTGCTGAGAACTTTACACTTGTCCAGGAGATGGGAACATCTGAAAAGGACAAATTCCATGTGAAATAATGACACATATAACTGTATGAAAAATCAGAGACCATCATATATAGTAGCAGATATAAAAGTGCTTAGGAATAATTTATGGGAGGAAAAGACATTCAACTCTATAAAAATTCTGTTGCAATGACTTATTAGGGATTTTTACTGAGGATTTGAGAGAAAGGGTTGATTATTCTATTATAGTTTTGGGGCAATTCTGAAGCATAGTAGTGTAAGAATTATTATTATAGGCATTAGAGCTCCCAATGATATTAGTAGGTCTTGTTCAATTCCCCCACCCATAATGATAAACTTTTTGAACCATAATCCAGTTAATTTGAAATACTTTAAGAAACAAATCACTTACTATTCCCCTTATATGAATATTCTGCTAATATCTAATTGAAGTGTCAAGGAAAAAATTTCTCTGATCTACAGCTTATGCTTTTCTTTCTTAATTTCACTCATTACTCTTACTTACATCTTATTCCTGTTAAATATACACTTGCCATTTTCAGCCTCCCATGTTTCAGCTGAGTTTCAGGAGTTGGTGAGCTGAACTGGATTAATTTCCTCTCTCTCTCTCTCTCTCTCTCTCTCTCTCTCTCTCTCTCTCTCTCTCTCTCTCTCTCTCTCTCTCTCTCTCTCTCTTTGGGTGTGTTTGCACTGGGGCTTGAACTCAGGAGTTGGGTACTGTCCCTTAGCTTTTTTGCTCAAGTATAGCACTCTACCGTATGAATCATGGCTCCATATCCGCCATCTTGCTAGTTAATTGGAGATAAGAGTCTCACAGACTTTCCTTGTACTGTCTGGCTTTGAATTGTGATAGTCAGAGCTCAGCCTCCTGAATAGTTAGGATTACAGTTATGTGTCTGTAGTGCTCAGTGGATTAAACTCCTTTTATTTATTTCCTTTTTTTTTTTTTTTTTTTTTTTTTTGCTGGTCTTGAGGTTTGAACTCAGGGTCTGGGTGCTGTCCTGGAGCTTTTTTTACTCAGGTACTTATAGTAGTTTATTAAGAATGGTTTAAATGCTAAGATTCCACCTCACTTCAGTTAGAATGGCCAGGATCAAGAAATCTAATAACAACAGATGCTGGAGGGGATGTGGCCAGGAGAGATCACTACTACACTGTTGGTGGGAGTGCAAACTTGTTCAACCACTATGGAAAGCAGTATGGCAGTTCCTCAAAAGAATAAACACAGAGCTCCCCCATGACCCAGCAATTCCACTACTTGGCATTTACCCAATAGTCCAGAAACAAGGACATACTAAATCCACTAGCACAATGATGTTCATTGCAGCACTATTTACCATAGCAAAGATATGGAACCAACCCACATGCCCCTCAGTTAATGAGTGGATCAACTAGATGTGGTATTCATACACAATGGAATTCTATGCTGCTGTCAGAAAGAACAACATCACCCCATTTGTAAGGAAATGGAACGACTTAGAAAAAATCATATTAAGTGAAGTAAGTTAGACCCAAAGAAACATAGGTTCAATGGTTTCCCCCATTTGTCATAATCAGTAGAAACCTTGGGCTCTCCCAGCAGAGATTGGCAATAGAGCAAAACCTAGATACATAAGGCCATATAGTATGATACTAAATGAAAGGACCTCCAGGATATAGAAATAAAAGCTATATAATGAGTGATTATTTTCCTTAATGTACTATGTTATCTCTCATCTCTTTTGCTGTCCCTTGGTTATCTCATATTGTTACAGTATTTTACCTAGTTATCTGATATATTGGATATATTTGTATTTGGTTATTTGAAATTGGATAGGGAAGAGGGGAAAACAAGATGAGGGGTGGGGGTTGGGGGAGGGAAATGGGGACCAAGACATGAGAAAGGGTATCAATGTTTGTGAAGTAATGCACCTTCTATCTGATGAACATAATGTAACCCTTCTATTAATTACAATAAAAATATATGGAAGAAAAGAGTAGTTTATTTTTGAGTAGTTTATTGGAAATAAGAGTTTCATGGCATTTCCTGCCAGGGAAGATCCTTAGATCTCAGCCTCCTGATTGGCTAGGATTCACTGGTGTGAGCCACCAGCACCGACATGGATTAAACTCTTTCTGGCTTTCTTTTTTTTTTTTTTTTGCCAGTCCTGGGCTTGAGCTCAGGGCCTGAGCACGGTCCTTGGACTTTCTCAAGGCTAGAGCTCTACCACTTGAGCCTCAGCACCACTTCCGGCTTTTTTCTATGTATGTGGTACCAAGGAATCGAACCCGGGTCTTCGTGCATGCTAGGCAAGCACTTTAACCACTAGGCCAAACTCCCGGCCCTCTTTCTGGCTTTCTTAAGGCTTTCTCCAGCTGACTTTAAGAACCAGTCTTGAGGCAGGGACATAGCTGGGATCTTTGGGCTTGGCCAGGCATATAATGCTGGTTGCTTTTGGCCTACACCATATGATCCTATCCCTACAACAGATAGATTAGGAAGGTATTATTTTTCATGGTGTAGAAGTACAAAACTTTGGATTGCTGGAAGACATAGATTTGAGACTCAGATATGTCTGAACGATTCCAAATTCTGCTCTCCCCTACAGCAGTAAGCTGAAGTTCTTCAATGGTTATATTTTACATTATAACCCAAGCTGCAAATGGCTTTTTATTTTAATTCCTAGATCTCTTCCCAAAAGAATTCTTTGGAAACTTCTCCGTAGGTGACATCACAAAACAAAAAGTTCCCCCCCCACAACTTCTTTTTCTATACCATCGCCTATGCATCCTCCTTTCCAGCTCATGTTCCCATGTTAAATTTTCAGTTGTTTGTGTCCAGATATCTTTCCTCTGTGAGTTTCCTTTGGTAATTTAGCAATTTTATCAGTATTTGTAAGGCTCCTCACAGTACCAATTGTGAATTTCATTAACAAGCTATTTGCTTCCTCTTTCAGATCGCTAATGAAGATGCTAAATGAAACTCAAATCCTCCAATCCCTATGCTGCCCCACTAGAAAACTAGGTACTCAGAGTTTTATGATTATTCCTTATTCGTGACTCTTGAGCCAGTTCCCAAATCAACTGAGAGTACTTTCAGCCAAGCCAATTTCAATTAATTCTGCAAGGAAAATTTCATGAGCAAAAGGAGCACCAACTTCTCTAAAAGTAAATGAATCACTTGTATTCACTTAACCTACAAAAATTAAAATTGAGTCCAGGTAGCAATTATGGGATATTTCTCTGGTGATATTCAATCTTTTTTTCTTCAATTTCCATTTTCTGTGACTAAGAGTTATGTCTTAAATATACCTAATTTTCTTCCACAGTTAAAATTGGTATGAATATATATATATATGTTCACAATTTTTAGAAGTTAGCTTGTTATAATTTTATTTGCTTTTCCTTCTCTATAGTGACTAATGATTTTCCTTACACAGTGGCTGCAGAAAGAAAACCTTATGATTGACATTGTACAGTAAAAATAATATATAGATTTGAAATAAAAGTCTACTGGTGGTACTGAGGATTGAACTCAGAGCCTTGTGTTTGAAAAGTAGGCTTTCTATCACTTTTGTCATGTACCTGATGACAGCCTTGAGGCTTGAACTTAAGTCCCGGACACAATCAATGAACTTAGGGCTCAAGGCTGGTGCTCTACCACTTAAGCCACAACTTCTCTTCCAGCATTTTTGTTGATGGTTAATTGGAGAAAAGGGTCTCATGGATCTTTTTGTCTGGGCTGGGTTTGAGCAGCAATTCTCAGATCTCAGCCTCCTGATTCTCTGAGTAGCTAGCCATAAACCACTGGTGCCTAGGTCTTGATAAGTTTTAAATCTCTGCTTCATCACTTTTTTATTGTATGATTTTTTTGACAAACAATAACTTATCCATACACTTTATAATTTAAAGCCATAGGAATAACCATTCTTTTCTCATTGTTTTCCAGAATTTTCATGAGGATTAACATTAATTGTATGCAAAGAAACTCAACCTAAAGATAATTATCACTGAAACAAATTTTTCTTCCTCATGTGCAGGAACATGGGTTACTCACGCATTCATTTAATTATGTTCCATGAATTATTTTGAAAGTTGTCAAAAGTATAATAAAAGGAAATAAGACAATTGGTTGTAATCTTAGCTACTCTTGTAATTGCATTTGTAGTCTTAGCTACTCAGGAGATGAAAGGTGGAAAATCATGATCCAAAACTAGCCTGGGCAGAAAAATCATTCAGATTCTTTCTCCAATTAATAAGCAAAAAGTCACATTGGAGGTGTATCAGAAGTGGTAGAGCTTCAGCCATGGGCAAGAAAGTTAAAAAAGAGCCTAAGGTCTCAAATTCAAGTCACTGTGCTGAAAAAAAAAAGAAAAAAGAAGAGAAAAAAGGAGGGCAATGTGTATAACACAGGTGGTACGTACCTTTAATCCCGACAAAGTCAAATATGAAAAAAAGGCAATAAGCTTCATCAGGATTATACCCATAGCTACTTGGAAGGCTGAGACAGGACCCAGGAGTTGCAGGCTAGTCTGGGAAGTATACATTAAGGTCTCACCTCTGAAAAAAATTAAAATGCAAAGAAAGCCTTAAAAACAGAAAAGCCTTCAAAACAAAACCAATGAGATTCTATTGCATATGCACCAATATTACAAACATTTCAATGGTTGGGAATGAATATGATCAAAGTTGACAAAGATTTATGGAAATCGGGGCTTTTACACTGCAGGAAGGTAAAGAGTTTCCACATCACCAGGAGGTTTAAACGGGGTTCCAGAATTGAATAGCATGCTTTCATGATCTTGTAGTAAATATACTGTGAGGATCTCAGATGTTTGTGGAGAGAAATGCTGTTTCTCAAGGACTTTTCTGCCTGGGCTGGTGTTGAACCATGATCTTTAGATCTCAGCATCCAGAGTAGCTAGGATTATAGACACTGCCACCTGGCTTCCCTCACTCTTCTTAATTTTATAGGATATACAGTGGATTATTTTTTCAGTAATGAAGCTTGAAATCAGGGCTTGGGCACTATCCCTCAGCTCTTTTGCTCAAGGCTAGTGCTCTATCACTTTGAGTTACAGTGCCACTTCTAGTTTTCTGGTGGATAATTGGAGATACTATAAGAGTCTCATGAACTTTCCTGCCCTGGCTAGCTTTGAAGCACAAGCCTCAGGATCTGGGGTTTCTTTGTAGTTAGGATTACAGCAGTGAGTCACCAATGTCTGGGTACATTGGATTCTTGACTACATTCCCTATCCCCTTCATTTGTGTAGCCCTTTCCCCTTAACTACCTCACCACTTTTGAGTGCCCACTTCTTGGTATTTTATCTTTGCTGAACTTAGACTTTGCCTTTCTAAGGAATTACACTATTTAAGTTCACCCTTCAGTCTACTATAATTCAGTTAATATATTTGTACTATATACACTTACAAACTGCCCAGTCTTTATTTAGAAATTTATAAACTAAATCTAGCATCTAGCATATATTCTTTGTCTCTCTGGGCCTAACTTACTTTACTTAACATATTTTTCTCTCTTTACAAATGGCACAATTATCTTTCTAATGAATGAGTAAAGTTCCATTGTGTGCTCTTAGAGATTAATATGCCTGTAAAAAAATCAACTGCTGTATCTTAGTGAAAAGGTGAACTCTGCTTCTGTTCATTTCATATGAAGTCTAGAAGCAGAGTTGCTTGTTATGATAGCCTAATGAATCCATCATGAACCCAAACTTCTTTATATACCTCTCTGCCATAGCTATCATGAAGCTTTTGGTTACAAAATAGCTGCATGATCACCATAAATTACAACCTCATTCTGAGCAGGAACACAGTAAAGAGGAAGGAAATGAGAAGTATCTGCGGCTTCCTAAATCATTCTAGGTAGACTCTATTTATGCTTCCTTAGCCAGAGCCAAATCTAGCTACAAGAGGCCTAGAAATCTGGGCGCCAGTGGACCAATATGACAAATAAAATGATAGTTATTGACTGGGTGCCATGCTCATGTCTGTAATCTTAGTTACTCAGGAGGCTGAGATCTGAGGGTCACAGTTCACAGCCAGCCTGGGCACTAAAGTCCATAAGACTCTCATCTCCAATTAGCTACCAGAAAACTGGAAGTAATGCTTGGGCTCAAAGTGGTAGTAGAGTGCTAGCCTTGAGTTGAAGAGCTCAGGGACAGTGCCCAGGCTCAGATTTCAAGCCCCAAGACTGACAAAGAAAGAAGAAAGGAAGGAAGGAAGGGAGGGAGAAAGAAAGAAGAAAGAAAGGAGGTATAGAAAGTGTTTTCTATGCTGCTGTCAGAAAAAAGGACATTGACCCATTTGTTAGGAAATGGAAAGACCTAGAAAAAAATCATATTAAGTGAAGTAAGCCAGACTCAAAGGAACTTAGGCTCAATGGTTTCCCTCATTTGTCATAATCTGTAGAAACCTTGGGCTCCACTAGCAGAGATTTGCAATAGAGTAAAACCTTGATATATAAGGCCATATAGTATGAAGCTAATTGAAAGGACCTCCAGGATATTGAAACAAAAGCCATATAATGAATGATTGGTGTCCTTAATGTACTATGTTATCTCTCATCTCTTTTGCTGTCCCTTGGTTATCTCATATTGTTACAGTATTTTACCTAGTTATCTGATATATTGGATATATTTGTATTTGGTTATTTGAAATTGGATAGGGAAGAGGGGAAAACAAGATGAGGGATGGTAGTGGGGGGGAGGGAAATGGGGACCAAGACATGTGAAAGGGTATCAATGCATGTGAATTAATGCACCTTCTATCTGGCAAATATCATGTAACCCTTCTATTAATTACAATAAAAATATATATAAAAAGAAAGTGTTTTCTAATTTTGCTATTACATATCTAAGTGAAAAACATTACTTTTAGTAAGAAACAAGGAGAGGAATGGTATTTGGTAGGCAACTGGCCTGCTATTGAATGTTTTTAGAGGTTGAAAAGAATGAACAAGAATGTCTGTCTGTCTGTCTGTCTCTCAATTTTTTTTGTGTGTGCCTGTACTCAGGCTTGAACTCATGGAATCTGGGCACTGCGCCTTAGCTTTTTGCTCAAGGCTAGTATTCTACAATTTGACTTACAGCTCCAATTCTGGATTTTCGATGGTTAATTGGAAATAAGAGTCTCATGGACTTTCCTGTTTGGTCTGGCTTTGAACTGCAAGTCTCAGATCACATCTCCATGAGTAGCTAGGATCATAGGTGTGAACTACAAGGATTTTGGCTGGATAAATCTGAAAAGGATACTTTGTATGAAAATGGAATAATTCAATTAATATAATTTAAAAATAATACATTGAATAAATATTATCACAGAGAGAAAAGTTGCCACATATTGAAGCAGGCCTTTAACCTATAAACTGTTTGTTTCAAATCTGTGTCTTTGTGTCTCAACAACTGGTGAATAAATAAATCCATTTATTCAAAAATAGTATTTGCTACTTATGACTATATTACTTTGTATATACCATGAACGTATTAAAAACAAAAACAGCTGGGCACCAGTGAGTTACCTGTAATACTAGCTACTTGGGAGGCACAGATAGATCAAAGCCAGCCTGGGCATTAAAATGAGACCCCATCTCACTTAATAGCTGGATTCAGTAGTGTATTCCTGTCGCCTTTGCTATGTGGGAGGTATAAATAAGATGATTTTGGTCCAGGACAGCCTGGACATATATGTGAGATTCAAATCAAAGCAAACTTCAAAGCTCTGGGGTAGGGATGGGGCAGAATCCCAGAGATGGTTAAAGTGTGATTGTAAAGTAAAAGTTCTGTGAATACAAGAGAAATAATTATGCATATATTCTTGGAAGAGGTTATTTCTGGTACAATGCCAGGTGTCTAGTTGCAGTGAGCTTCTGTTTTCAGGATCTTTTCTGCTGTGAACTTCTTAAATATAAAAGAATGGCCCCTGAGGTGGCAATCTAATTAAATTGATGTAATCATTTTCCAAGAATAAAATCTGTCACTCAAAATCTGTAATAAATATTTTGAAAAAAAAACAAGAAGAAAACGCCGAGATTTCACTTGGTAATCTATTGAAATATTTAATTTTGAGTGAAATTGAAATAGTTCCTTATGTTAGCCAGTGTCCCTTGAACTCTGAAATCCTTGTGGAGGAAATTACAGAGATGCAAAGTAAATATCATTTGATACTGAAAAAAGACAATTTAATATTTCTAAAGTCCAATGTGCTGTGTCATAAAATTGTGTTATGAAAAAATACACTGTTGCTCAGATGTGAAAAACTCTGTGAAATTATTTCCCAGTTCCTAAAGCAAGTTTAAAGCTGTATTTTCTGGCAGCAGTAATGAAATGATAAAGGCCAATGAAACTGAATAAAACATTAATATTGCTGACAACTACCTTTACAATTTCTACCATTTATTTATTTATTTGACAAACTCTCATTAAACACTTTTTTCTATATGAACCCTTTGCCAGGTTCTGTGAGCTCAGACACTGCCACGATTATTGCTCTTGTATTCAAGGAGAAAATGAAGAAAACAATCTGCAAAGAAAGATTTTTTTAAAAAAGGAAGTTATTAATAGAATCAGAATAGGGCCTACGACTGCCTGTGAGGTGGGCTAGTGGAAAGACTTAATTTTGTTAATGACTTCATCAGCTCAGGAAATGGGTGGGACTTCCAAAACAGGGTAAATTGAGGTTGTTGGGATAAAAGACCACTTGCAACATGTGGCCAGGAACAAAGAAACTCTAAGGAATAGAAGGCAGTTCCAGAGCAGATGGTGAAGAAGTAGTTTGTATCTTCCCTCCTCCTGCCAAGGCTTTCCACTGGGTGAAAACAACTGGAGACGGCAAGGCTTGACCAGGTGTTGCAGGTACAGGTGCAGGTGGCCCTCTGGAAAAGAGAATAAGATGGAAGAATGGGGACTGGATCTTGAGGTACACCATATATATATATATACACACACACACACACACACATATGTATATGTATATGTATATATTTCGGGGGTTTGAACTCAGGGCTTGGGCACTGTCCCTGAGTTTCTTTGGCTCAAGGCTAGCACACTACCACTTGAGCTACACTGCCACTTTTGGCTTTTTCTGTGGTGAGGAATGGAACCCAGGGTTTCATGCATGCTAGACAAGCATTCTACTACTAAACCACATTCCCAGCCCTAGAAAGCCTGCTTTTAGCTGGACCTTGAAAAATAAAAAGCAGCCCAGTACATCTTTGTAGGGAGAAGGGAGGGGATGGATGCTAGTGGAGGGTGGGGAGAAAAAGGGGTAGTTGGTGTCAGGAAATGGCTTTAATAGGATTTAATGTGGCTAGAATTTAGGGTGCTAAAGACATTTAGGGTGCTAAGACATTTGGGAAAGCAACTTATCTTTTTCCATTTTGGGTGAAATCCTTAGATGCTGAAAAGGCCAAATTCCCCAAGTAATTAGAAAATGTACTTTTTGGTTTTTGATGGCATAGCATTGCAGAACATTCTCTTTATGTATTTACAGCACTCTCTTCTGTCCTTTTACTATTTTCTTCCTATTCCTGTCTATGATTCTCCCTTCTTGGTGGGGTAAAATGTGCCCTGACCTTTATCTATCCTTTGCATGGAAATTTAATGTGTGTGTGTGTGTGTGTGTGTGTGTGTGTGTGTGTGTGTGTGTATACACAGGTGTGTTCACATGCCTGAATGAATGGGCATGCCTTGGACCTTTTTGTCTGACAGTGGAAGGTCACAGGTTCTTTAAAATTATCTTTTCAAAGATCTAAAATATGTGGGAACATCTTGCTATGATAAATCTAAAAATTCCCATGGGGTAAATTTGAGCTGTTTTTTTTTGGGGGGGTGGGGTGAGCCCAGAACAAGGTAACAATGTAGTAATAAACAGAGAAACTATATTGCCCGTGAGATGGTAATTGTTAAATGGCAATACCTGTGACTTAAATGACACTGGGAGAAAGTGTTAACATTCACGTAGAAGTCAATTAAAATAGATGTAATGTTTCTTATCCGAATTTGCAAGGTCTCCCGTTCACCAGTCCTGGGGAACACCTCTGAGCTCCCGCCTCCTCCCCAGTTAACTGAGATTGACTGGCAGTGCTGTGTGTGTGCACGCGCGCAAGTCGGGAGGCTTGCACTCAGGGACTGGGCACAGGGCGTCCATGAACTTTTTTTTATTTTTGCTCAAGTTAGCGCTCTGTCATTTGGGCCATGGCTCCACTTCTGGCTTTTGCAGATCAGAGTCGCGCAGCCTTTCCTGCCTGAGCTGGCTTTGAACTGCAAAGCTCCTCTCTTAACCTCCAGAGTGGCTTGGATTACAGCGAAAAAAATTCAAACCTGTCCAAGCTGAAGCTGGCGCATGCGCAGTGGAAACTAACGTGTCCTTTACCTGACCTTTTCTGGAAACCTCTTCCTTAGGGCTGTATGCACGTGGCGTGCATCCGGTTCTTCCGTGCACTCACCATCTGCACATGCGCATATCCCCTCCTGCGATTGGACAAAAATCTGCTGAGTCATGACCCTCCTCATTTCCATATTCTCCGCCTATCTGTTAGCATGAGCCCCGCCCACATCCCCTCAGACCTATAAAAGCTTCGCAGCGCTGGTAGGGATCATGGAGTGTTTTGCTCTCCTTCGTGGTAGTCGGCTGGCCGCGGAGAACCTGGGATCTTCGCAGCGGAGACGGACCACCACGGGTAACAGAACCTTCGAAGTTATTTTATTTATTTATTTCTAGGACTTCAACCCCCCCCCCAACAAACAAACAAACAAAAAACCTGGAAGTGGAGCTGTGGTTCAGGTGGTAGAGTGCTAGCCTTAAGGAAAAACAAAGCCAAAGAAAAGACAGCACTTAGGCCCAGAGTTCAAGCCCCAGGCCTGGCACACACACACACACTTCCAGTTTTCATCTTTAAACAAGTCGAATATGCTGTATTATGATTTACGTTCATCCCATATGAGACAGGTGCCAGACATTCGGAGATGCACAGTGAGAGAAAATATTAAAACATTTAAAAATTCTGTAGAAAAGCTAATAATCCCCACACGACTAGTCACCAAATACTAGACTGTAGACACAGAAGATTTCATTTGATGTTTGGTGGAGACAATTTATAATGCCTAGTGATATTGATGGGATATTATACTGAGTTTAACGGAATAAAAACTCTATAATGGCTAAATTGCTACAATGAAAAGTGTACCATCTTTTTTTTTTTATGACAGAGCCAATTATAGTCGCTGTTAATTCTTGCAACTGGATGCAAGTCATGCCTTACTTGAGAGAACAGACTTGCAAAGATATCTACTATTAAGTGTTGTTACAGAAGTATTAATGCTAAAAACTTCTGGTTGAAGTAAAATATAAAGGGCAGTTTCACAGGTCATTGTTTAGTAAAGGGTCTCTCAAACCCAGACGTGGCTCATATGGAGGCTGTTGTGTCTAATATCTTGGGGGTAAAGTGCTGACAGACTGTAGATCCAGGGAAGAGCCAATACTGGGGGCTCCAGACTCAAGAGTATCAGAAAATTCCTTATTACTTGGGGTAGGCCACTTTGTGTGGGATAGTAAGGCCTTCACCTGTTTGGGTGATGCCCACTCATATTTAAGAGAACCATCTGCCTTCACTTAACCTGTTGTTTACAAAGTTAATCTCATGGAAAAGCACTCTCATAAATACCAGAATTACATTGGAACAAGTATCGGCACATAATATCCATCACAGTTGACACATGAAATCAGCCATCATAGCCATAAATGTCCAGCTCAATGACTTTTTATTAACTGAATTATGCCTTTGGGGTCTTCTCCTAAGAATGTCCTCCTGTAGTCTCATTGTGTGTGAATGCCTAGAGTTTTGTGTAATTTATCACTTCCTATTGTATTGTATATCTAGCTTCTGCACATAAAAGAAAACATGCTCTTTTTGTCTCTCTGGGTTTGGTTTACCTCACTTAATATGATTTGTTCTAGGGCCATCCATTTCCTTGCAAATGACATAATCTTATTCTTTCTAATGCATGAGTGAAATCCCATTGTATGTAAGTACCACATGCTTTGAATCCACTTGTCTAGTGTAGGGGGTATATTTAATTTTAAAAGGTGACTTATGTGACCATGAAGGTCTGTTTTTGGTTTTTCTATTTTTGTTTTGTTGGTTATTTTGTCTACCCTTGTGTTAACTCCATGATATCTTAATTACTGTACTATAGCTTTTTACTTGGCCTTTATAGATGGTGGTACAAGTCTTCCAGTTTGTTCTATTTCTGTGGGATTCTTAGATATACTATTCTTTAACACAGATAAAATTAAGAAATGTAATTCAGAGGAACATGCAGTCTAAGCCTGATGTAAGTATTTGAATGAAGAATTATATCAGCTAGTAGAGGGGACTTTTATATAAATATGTAAGAGAGAATCAGTCCTATTGAAGTCTTTACCCTCAAATACTACCTGATATAAAAAAGAAGCTCAAAGAGCTTTGAGTTCAAATCTTGTAGATAATGCAGTTCTGAGCAGGGTTCTTTGATTCAGGTCCATCAAATATTTACTTAGCACCTGCTGTTTGCCAGGTGTTGTTGTACACATTTCTGTCACAGTGATGATTAACTCCATTAACTTCTGTGATCTTGTCTCTTCTTTTGTAGGATAAATTTTATAGAGATATAATATCTCACTGAATTACATCCTTGTTTGAATAACTGATTGAAGTTCTTTGGCTTTGGGCAACAGAAACTGACTGACCAAAATGAAATTGATTAGAGACATTGGATGACTCATAAAATGAATGAAACACTGTCTCAAAAAGGCATTAAGGATGAGCACTGAGCAACCAGGAGAAGGAACTAGTGGAGAATCAGAGTCCTCTAAAAATAGCATTTGAAGCAGGATTTAAAAGAATGATTTATTGTAAATCAAGTCTCTCAGCAGAAAGGGGAAGGAAAAAGGTAGTGAGACAGGAAACCTTAGTGAGCAAGTTTGATTGATACCTTACTGTGTGGCACTCGTTTGAGATGGCCTATAAGTTACTTAGCAGGTACAACCACAAAGCTATGCAAAATGGATAGTTGTACATACAGCACAATTGGGCTTTAGTCCATCCAGAACAATAAGGAACTGGGTAGAAACTTACTTTGGTAGTTTCATTATGTCTACTGTCCATTGGCCCAAGTTTATCCCTGAAGGAGATTGCTTCTCTGATATTTTAGATTGGATCACATAGACCCTTTGGCCATTATATTCCAACCCCTGAGACCTGTGCCTTTTCTGAAACCAAAGAGATGAAGGGGTGGGGGGCAGAGAATGAGATAGTAGAGCTGTAGCCATGAATGGAGTTAAGGATCTGATAGCAAATTAAGTGGAACCAAGTAGCTGAGGGCCTAGAAGACAGAATCTAATGAAGTGCACAGGACATGTCACAAACACATACATTTGGGAAGTAGCAGTTATTTAAACTGATGATTGCATAGCACATAAAAAAATCAAACCAAGGGAAACAAACAAATGCACTCTTCGTCATAAAGCCCATCAAACTACTGCTCTTCTATGGCTAAACCCCCCCCCCCCCTGCGTAATGATAGCAAAGAGTAGTGAGTATACAAATTGTAGGATCCCAGGCTGGGAGTTTGACTTAGTGGTAGAGTGGTTGCCTAGCATGCATGAAGACCCGGGTTCAATTCCAGGGTACCACATACATAAAAAAAGCTGAAAGTGGTGCTGAGGCTCAAGTGGTAGAGCTCTGGCCTTGAGAAAGTCCAAAGACAGTGCTCAAGCCTTATGCTCAAGCCCAGGACTGGCAAAAAAAAAAGTATGATCCTGTCAGAATTAAATCTGTCAACCACCACCACCACCACCATCACCACCTCCTCCTCCTCCTTCCTCTGAGGAATCAAACTCAGGGCTTCATGCATGCTAGGCAAACACTCTACCACTAAGGCACATTCCCAGGCCCCAAACCTGTCATTTCTTTTGTCAGTTGCGGGACTTGAACTCTGGGCCTGGGCATTGTCCCTGACCCTTCAGCTTAAGGCTGCCTCCCTATCCCTTAAGTCACAGTGTCACTTCTGGTTTTTTGGTGATTAAGTGGAGATAAGAGTCTCACAGGCTTTTTAGTGTCCGGGCTGGCTTTGAACCACAATCCTCAGATCTCAGCCTACTGAGTAGCTAGGATTATAGGCGTGAGCCACCTCGCCAGGCATTCTGTCAATTTTTTATTCAGATACCATATGATGCAGAAATTTTACTCGTAGATATTTACCAAAGAAAAGCAAAATGTCTTCTCACAAGGTTTTGCATACAAATATTCACAACAGTTTCATTTACATTCCAAATACCTATAGTAGGTAAATAAATAATAGTATATGACTATGACTATTCAGTAGCATAATCAACAATGAAGAGAATGAACACTAAGTATATTGATACATGTGGCAACATGATAAAGTATTAAAATCATTGTGCAGAGTGAAAGGAAGTGAAGACAAAAAAAATTCTTGTAAAGTTCAGCACGGTCAAAACTAACCTGTAACAGAACGAGTTATAATCAATGATTCTCTGGGAGAAGGGAGAGTGTATGTGGAGCTTTCTGGGGTAATGGAAATGCTTTATCTATAACCTCATGGGAACTCTAGACCCATGGAAATGTATCTTTGTCAAAACACATTGAACGGTGTGTACATTTTATGGAAAGCTGAAGTGAATTTGTTATAGCTTGGATAGGCTCATGTATTGAAAGGTTGGTCACCAGCTCTGTTTTTGAAAGGTTCTGGGAACTTAAGGAGGTGAGCATAACTGGGGCATATTCCTGGGACTTGGGTGACCCCTCTATTCCCTGCCAGTCATACAGTGAAGAAGCTTCTGCACCACATGTTTCTGCTGCCATGATACTCTGCCTAAGCATGGACTGAGTCTGAAGTGATGAGCCAAGATAAATCCTTCCTCCCTGAGGTTGGTTCAGTCAGATAGTTTGTCACAGCAAAGAAAAGACTATTTTATACACTGTTCTTGAATATTAACCAGCTCATTTCTACATTGTAAGACTATGTACTCAGCATGCTCACCACTAAAACCAACTGGAAAAAACCTGTCTACTGCTCTTTCCTCCATTTGTCATCATCACAGATTGAGGGCAGGTAGGAAGACTACTGTGCACAGCTCTTGGCTGATTTCCATAGCTACATAACCATTCATCTACCATCACTTTGTTAGATTCACACAAATTTCTATCTACGTTGTCCCATATCTGAACATTTAAGTGCATGAAAAATCTTCAAAGTCTGTAGCCTCCTATACCAGTTGTCTCTGGCTCTTTCTGATCTATCCCTTACTTACTATTATTGTGTGTCAATAACTATCACTAATAGTTATCTCTTTTTTTGGTTTTCCTTTCCCCGTTGGTTGTAGGAAATGAACTCAGGGCCTGGATGCTGTCCCTGAGCTTTTTTTGTTTGTTTGTCTGTTTAAGGCAGTGCCACTTCCATTTTTCTGGTAGTTAATTGGAGATAAGAATCTCCAATTTTCTGCTTGGGCTTGCTTTAACGGAGATCCTTAGATCTCAGCCACCTGAGTAGCTAGAATTATAGGCATGAGATACTGGCACCAGGCTTATTTTTTCTTTTTCTTTCTTTCTATTTTTTTTTTTTTTTTGCAGGTCATAGGGCTTGAACTCGGCATGTGTGCTGTCCCTGAGCTCTTTAGCTCAAGGCTACTGCCCTACCCTTGAGCCAAGCCCCATTTCTCATTTTCTAGAGGTTAACTGGAAATAAGAGTCTCAGGTTCTTTTATGCCTGGGCTGGCTTTGAAGTTTGACCCTCAAATCTCAGCCTCCTGAATAGCTAGGATTATAGGTGTGAGCCACCTCACCCAGCTTAGTTTTTCTTTTCTTAACTTTCAATTACTCCTTTATATTTTCGATGGGGGGACAGTTGAGAGGGCAAAGACAGGAACAGAAGAAAGTGTGTCTCTCAGGAGCAGAGTACCTGTTTGTCTTCATAAGAGCATGGTTCCTGACATACCAACTCAGACAAATAATAAATGGAGATCTGAACTCCCGATTATCTTTTGGGTGTTTTATTTGTGGAGAAAGTTTGTGGGTTGTCTTATTCCAGTTCCCTTGGCTTATACTTGGTGGGGATTTCTTATATAGACCTAGATACTGGTATGGCTGCCAAGTTTAGTTTCCAGATCTTCTTTGAGTTCTCACATTAATATTTATTTTTTTAAATGCTGGTACTGGGTCTGAAACCTCAGACCTTATGACCTCACTCATTTTTTTTTTTTTACCCTCACAGCTGGCACTTGACCACTTGATCCAGGCCTCTAGGCCTGGCCTTTTGCTAGGAGTTCTCCGCATCTTACTGGTACCCTAGTGACACATTTGGAGATGTTGAAGTGTCTTTTGTTTAGCTAGAGGCTGTTTTGCACTGGCAAATGCACTTTTATGTACTTTGTAAGATTCTCTTTAAAGAAGGCTTCGTTCTTCAGTGAGATTTATTCTAACCTAAATGTATGCCATTTACTTGTGATTCTCTACTTGAGCTCACCAAGTCACTGCCTGGGATTTCTAATCACCCTGGAACTTTCTTCCATGCATGGATATTGGTAATTACATTAATAGGATAGTGTCCTAGGGGATTTCATCTATATTCTATTTTTAGAGAGAAAAATTAGGACCTCCTAAGTTCCTGTTTTTCACAAAACTACCTTCAAAGGACTGAGCACATGCTTATTTTCTTAGATTTTATCAGTGTGTAAACACTGCTGCACTAAAACTGATACTACTTTTACTTTGAGGAGTAATAATTAGCCTTCTCTTAAAAGTATAACCCAGTTATTTCCAACTTATTTTAGATAAAAGGAAAGTATGTTTAGAAATGTAAATATAGGTGAAATTTAGAAAGATTAGGTGAGGTTGAGTTTGAACATATGCCTTGTAGCTTATTAAAAGTGAGCTTTTCATCAAATCCTTTAATCCTTAGGGAAATGTTCTCAGATTTTAAGGCACCAGATTTGACCCCAGATTTACAGGATTAGAATGTCTATGAGTGAGGACTGGGAATCTGAATTGTTAATAAACAACCTAACTCATGAATTTTTGATGCACTTTTGTGTAGTCTAAAAGTTAAAGCTTCAATTTGACCAAGTTTTAACATGTGAAAACTAGGAGGATTTTTGTCCTTGATCCAATTAATGTCACTAAAATTCTATATTTCCGATATACAATAAAACAACCTTGCATATTTCCAGTGAGCTAACCTACTGAAAAGTTTTGAGAATCAAGCATATTTATAGGCACAGTGTGATACTTCAATACATGTAAAAATGTGTAATGATTAAGCCAGAGTAATTAGCATTTCTTTCTCCTTAAGCATTTATTGTTTCTTGCTGTTGGGAACCTTTAAACTAGTCTGTTAAGGGAAGTGCCTGCTACAAATTCTATGCATATTAAACTGGGAGGGAAATTCATCCATTGCATTTTTAATTTAAACTTTTCTGTTTAGCAAGAATATTTATGTTTTTTCTTAGCAGCTGCGTGTAGCTGAAAGTAGGATGTCATAGGTAACTGTGTGCTGTTGGAAGGTAAGGGAGAGGAGATGAGATCTAGTAACCAGAGAACTGAGAAGTGACACATTAAAAATTATACACAAGAGAAATGTTACATGTGAAACATTTGGACTTGTGTCAGTTAGAGAAAATGATACATCAAAGCTCCTAAGAATTCTGTAATATTGAACCAAAAATTGGTTTGCATGAGATTAGCCCAAAATAATTTTTTTAAAGAATTAACGTTGATTTTTACATCATATTTTAAATGACAAGTTTAACAAACAAGTGAGGGAATCTCTATTTTCAATCACTGGGACAGTATTTAGAACTTGATCAAAATTAGGCTAAGGGTTTGTATGTCATAGAAACATAATAATTTATGAAGTAAAACATTGTGTCTATAGAGTCATAGATTTTTATGTCTATATAGTTATGTTTATATTTCCATTACCATGTCCATAGCTTTGGGTATGCAGTTATTGAGTCCTCGCTCTTGTACTCTTTGTATTTAATAGCCACATAGTAAGGATACCATGTGCCTTTTGTTCCTTAGGTCTTGACTTGTCTCAGTCAACATGATTCTCTCTAGATTCATCCACTTCCCTATGAATGCCATTATTTTCTCTTGTCTGTTGGGTGCGTAGAATTCCATTGTGTATATATACCACATTTTCTGTATCCATTCGTTTGCAGTAGGGCATCTGGATTGTTTCCATCGCCTGGCTATTGTGAATAGTGCAGAGATGAACATAGCTGAGCAGGTGTCCTTATAATATCTTGGGTCATGATGTTCAGGATAGATGCCCAGAAGTGATATGGCGGGCCCAGAATAATTTTTAAAAAGTATAAATTATGTTTAGGAGAATCTGGTAAATATATTTTTACTTGTTTTATTGCACATCAGGGGAAAAGTCCTTAGAGAGGCTATGTTAAGGTTGTGATGCAAAGAAAGAAAAGCAAAAAAAAGCCAAATAGAAGAAAAGAAAGAAACATTTATGCAAGCAGCAACTGACATAAGGAAATATAATAGTAAGGTATGCCACATGCTAGTGACCTACTTTGGGAAATCAAGTGAGGCATATTCAAATGTAGATGTGTTTCAGGGACCTGTAGTGGGATATTTACTGAATTTCTATTAGTGTTTCTTAACAAACTTTAGAAATACTTGGCGCAGGAACTTAGGATGGAAGTGTTCCTGGTGACTGAGAATGACACTTTGGGGTAATTAAAAAGCATGATTAAGATTTTGCTGATAGGAGTCTTCATTTCCACCCATGATACATAGAATTAATAGAGATGTCATAATGATAATGATTATTAGGTATGAAGTTGGTGCCAGCCATGGGAATTAAATATTTAGTAAACTTTCTCACAGTTATTACAATGAAACTATTGAATATTCATCATTATGGTTTCAATTTGACAGGTGAGGACAATGAGGCTTAAAGAGATCAACAAATTTATCTAATATAGCTAGTTAAGCTACAGGCTCAAGCCCAGAGCACATGTTTGTGAACTTTAAATCAAACTTTTTTTTTTTTTTCACCAGTCCTGGGCTTGAGCTCAGGGCCTGAGCACTGTCCTTGGACTTTCTCAAGGCTAGAGCTCTACCACTTGAACCACAGCACCCCTTCCGACTTATTTCTATGTATGTGGTACCAAGGAATCGAACCTGGGTCTTTGTGCATGCTAGGCAACCACTCTACCAGTAGGCCAAACTCCCAGTTCCCAAATCATACTTTTTAATTGCTCTACTAGGCTCCTATTGTGTCTGTATTTGTGTATTAGTATTTATATTGACATTTACATCTATATCTATAGTTACACTTGAAGTTTTTCATAAATGTTAACTATGTCTTTTTCTATAATTTTGGATTATCTGTGCTAGCCAAGTAGCAGAAAGCATGATTTTCTATTTTTTTAAAGAAATGTCGATATTCATAGGTAAGTTGAGAGACTGTAAAAAATATGAAAGGAAATGCCTGAAGAATTTAGCTTTCAGTCTTTATACTATTTTGTGTAAGTACTTTAATATCAGTGTCAATAGGGTATGTAAATTTTGTAGGGTCAGGAACTTGATTTTTCTTTTTCCATTTTCTTATTTATCATTGCTGTAGCGTGTATACAGATTAGTCCTAACACAAAACATTTTATGTAATTTTTTGACTAAATGAGTAAATGCATTAATCAACTCCAATTCTCTTTCTTGGAGGCTAGTACCTCTCCGAGAGGTAAATGGGAATCATCGTGACTTTGAGGCCTTGAGGGATTTTTTTTTTTTGTTTCAGAGGATGAAAGATTCAGAGCTGATGGCTCCATTCCATCCTTTCCTTCTATAAGGCCAGGAGTTCCATCAGGGGTTGTTAGTTTTCCAGATATGAGATTCAAATGCAGTTACAGTTGTTGAGAGTAGACACTCTTGGGAAATAAATATTTGAGTTAAGAGTATTGGTGACACTTTTTTCCTTTTAATTTCTTTAACTTCTTAGGAGTTGAAACTAAATTTGGATCACCTTTATTATTTTTTTCTTTTCTTTTTCTTTTTTTTTGTTGGTCGTGGGGCTTGAACTCTGGGTCTGGGCACTATTCTGAGCTCTTTAGCTCCAGGCTAGTGCTCTACCACGTTGAGCCACAGCACCCCTTCTGGTTTTCTGGTGGTTAGTTGGAGATAAGAGTCTCATGGGGGGCCGGGAGTTTGGCCTAGTGGTAGAGTGCTTGCCTAGCATGCACGAAGACCCGGGTTCAATTCCTCGGTACCCCACATACATAGCAAAAAGCTGGAAGTGGTGCTGAGGCTCAAGTGGTAGAGCTCTAGCCTTGAGAAAGTCCAAGGACAGTGCTCAAACCCTGAGCTCAAGCCCAGGACTGGCAAAAAAAAAAAAAAAAAAAAAAAAAAAAAAGAGTCTCATGGACTTTCCTGCCCAGGTTGGCTTTGACTGGTAATCCTCAGATCTCGGCCTCCTGAGTAGCTAGTATTACAGGCGTGAGCCACGGGCACCCTGGCCACTTTTATTACTTTTAAAAGACAAGTCACTATGACAGTGGTGACTGCTTTGTTCCTTTCAAATTAATGTCTCTAGATCATCATAGGAAAAGAAGCAACAACAATTACATTGTAGGTTGTGTAAAACCAGTCCCCATCATTGAGTTTGTGGTTTCTCATATCCTACACACCTTGGTGATAGGCTGAAGAGACAAAAGAAAGAGCATACATGATTTAGATACAATCTGCTGATAACTCCTATTGAAGGCTGGTTACATTTATCTTCAGTATTCTCTGAAAGTTACAAAAGGGAAATTTGTAACTAATGGAAACCAAAAGTTTATATTTCCTGGCTCTCACTTAGCTTCTCTGTCAACTCAGAGAAGGGATCAAGTGCTTCTCTAAAATATTCCCTACCATGTAGCTGTGGATTTGATAAGCTAAGGAGAGTTTGAAAATGGAACACAAATATTTGCTTGTTTAATAAACGTCTAAAAATATATGACTTAGCTAGATATGGTAGTGTGTACTCTAGAGCTTGAGGCTGGAGGCAGGAGGATCACAAGTTTGAAGCCATCTTGGGGTACATATATGAGACTCAATCTCAAGAAACACCCTCCCCCCACTATATACTACACACACACACACACACACACACCATGTATATATATATTTAATTTAATATTAGCATGGATGAAAATACATGAATTGATACTATGACTTTGATTTCTAATGTTTTTTTGAAAATGTTTTTATTCTGTATGTTTTTATTAAAAATGTTATTATATCCATCAATCTGCCAAGCAGTTTGTGTCTTTAAAGAGGAATGGAAGTTATAAAAACATTTCATCTTCAAAAGGAATTGTATCATTGTTCTGCAGAGAGTACGCTGTATCACTGGGGGGCTTGTTCCAAATCCTGAATGTCTTACAATCACATCTCCCAAATCCTAGTAAATGCTGTAGGCTTTGCATTCAAAATATGGCCACACCATGCTGGGACTCTCCTCACTACATCTCCAAGCCATTATTGTTTGTACTTTTGACCATTGTACACTCTCTGTTTATTGACTATCCTTTTTTTTTTTTTTCCGGTCATGGGGCTTGAACTTGGTTGGCCTCCGCACAGTCCCTGAGCTCTTCAGCTCAAGGCTACCATCCTACCCTTGAGCCAAGCCCCACTTCCCATTTTCTAGAGGTTAATTGGAGATAAGAGTCTCAGGTTCTTTTGTGCCTGGGTTGGCTTTGAACCTTGATCTCAGACCTCTCAGCCTCCTGAGTTCTAGGATTACAGGTGTGAGCCACCGCGCCAGGCTCCTTCCTTCCTTTCTTTGCAGAGTCAAAGCCAGAGCCTTGCTCATGTCAAATACATTGTCTGCCATTGAGCTGTATCCCATTGGTTCTAAAAGCAGTGTCTCAGACTAAAGTTAAAACATAGCACTCCTTTGTCCCAAACACTCAAGACTCCCATCCCAGAGTGATTACCACAGGCTGGACAATGGCCTGCCAGTCTCTCTTATATGATCTTGCATATCTCTCTAGATCCAGTCCCTCTGATCTCATTGTCTCAGTCTACTATCCCACTCTGCTTAGGTCACAGTAGAATTCCTGCTAATCTTGAAACACATCAGAAAATTCCTCTTGAGTTGTGGCCAAGAGGGATCACTACTCACTGTTGGTGGGAGTGTAAACTCATTCAGCCACTGTGGAAAGCAGTATGGCAATTCCTCAAAAGACTAAACATAGAGGTCCCTATGACCCAGAAATCCTACTCCTTGCCATTTACCCAAATGTCCAGAAACAAGGGCATACTAAAACTACTAGCAAAACGATGTTCATTGCAGCATTATTTACTTTTTTTCATTTTATTTTATTTTCATTCCTCAATATTTAATCTTCCATTTGCCTGGACTATTCTCATTGCATATTTTCCAGGCCCTCTCTCTCTCTTTGGGACTTCAAATGGCACCCTCTAAGTGAATCTTTCTCAATTATTATGGCCTGGGTTGTTAATCCAATCATCTGTGACCACAGGCACAAACTGCCATGCCTGTTTTATTTGTTGAAAGGGGGCTTACTCATTTGCCTGGGATGGCCTCAAACCTTGGTTTCCCCTGGGTAGCCAGAATTGCAGGTGTGAGTCACAGGGATTGGCTCTCTTTTTAGATATCAAGGAACTTTCATTATTGATTTCCATAGTCTTTGCACTAATTTACATTCGAACCAATGGTGTACAAGGGTTCCCTTTTCTTGAATTTTTTTTTTTGCCAGTCCTGGGCCTTGCATTCAGGACCTGAGCACTGTCCTTGGACTTTCTGTAGGCTAGAGCTCTACCACTGGAGCCACAGCACCACTTCCAGCTTTTTCTATGATGTTGTATCAAGAAATTGAACCTGGGGGCTGGGAGTTTGGCCTAATGGTAGAGTGCTTACCTGGCATGCATGAAGACCTGGGTTCGATTTGTTGGTCTTACATATATAGAAAAGACCTGGAAGTGGTGCTGAGGCTCAAGTGCAAGAGTGCAAGATTTGAGAAAGTCCAAGGACAGTGCTCAGGCCTTGAGCTCAAGCCCAGGACTGGCAAAAAAAGAGAAGAAATTGAACCTAGGTCTTCCTGCATGCTTGGCAAGCACTCTACCACTACCACTAGGCAAAACTCCTGGCCCTTCTTGAATTTTTTTTCCCACAGTCCTGGGGCTGGGCACCTACCCTGAACTTCTTTTGTTCAAGGAAGGGTAGGTTCTATCACTTGAGCAACAGTGTCACTTCCTGTTTTTTATGTTTATGTGTTACTGAGGAAACAAACCTAGGACTTCATGCATGCTAGACAAGCACTCTATCTCTAAGCTGCATTCTCAGCCTGTTTTTTTGTTTTGTTTTGTTTTTGTTTTTGATCATGGTCATTTTGTCTGGATGAGTTTTCATTGTAGTTTGATTTATATTTCCTTTATGGCTAGAGTTGTCAGACATTTCTAACAATTGCTAACCATTTGCATTTCTTTCTAGTACTGTTCAATTGTCCATTTACTTACTTATTTATTTAGTCAGTTGTGGGACTTGAACTCTGGACCTGGGCCCTGTCCTTGAACTCTTCAGCTCAAGTTACTGCTCCATATATTGAGCCACAGTGCTACTCTTAGTATTCTTCTGGTGGTTAATTGGAAGTAGAGTCTCACAAACTTTTGCACTGGGGCTGGTTTTGAACCATGATCCTCAAATCTCAGACTTCTGAGTAGTAAGGATTACATGAGCCACTGGTGCTGGCCCCATTTATTTTTTGAGTGGTTCTTTTGGTATTGAATTTAAAATTAAAAAAATGTTATTGTAAAGGTGAGGTAGAGAATGGTTACAGTTACATAGGCCAGGTAAAGAGTATATTTCTTTTTGGACACTATTATCCCAATCCCCTTGATGTTGAATTTCTAGCATTATTACCTATTCTGGATATTAATCTTTTGTCTATTGAGCAGCTTACAAGAATTTTCTCTCATTCTGTAGACTGTTGCTCAATTCTGGTAATGGTTTCCTTTGCTATGAGATGTTTATTTTGATGCACTTACATTTGTCAGTTCTTGCTGAAAACAGGAGTCCTAGTCATTCCTATTCAAGAGTACCTATAATTTCAAGGACCTTAACTATGTTTTCCTTTGATAGTTTCAAAGTTTTAGGCCTTACATTTAGGTCTTTGATGCATTTGTAGTAAATTTTGTATAGGGTAAGGGATATGGGTTGAATTCCCATCTACATATTTTTCCAATTAAAAATGGAAAGTCCCTCCTTGGCCTAGACATTCTTATTCTTTGCTGTATTTTTCTTCATGTCATTTCTACCACTTAATATTCTATATGTTCTTCATATTTATTTTGCTGTTGGTTTCATCTAACTGGAGTGTTATTTGCACAAAGGCATATCATTTATTTCTTTCATGTCTGCAGTGTAGTACTTCAAAGGTACCTAGTAGTTGTGTAAGAAATTATTTGTTGAATGGACAAATTCTGATAATGCATATGAAACCTGAATAGAGAGCCTGTAGATTTTTTTGTTATGACTGTATTGTGTCACTCAATTTTTTGCCAGTCCTGGGGCTTGAACTCAAAGCCTAAGCACAGTCCTTGGGCTTTCTTAAGGCTAGAGCTCTACCACTTGAGCCACAGCCCCACTTCTGGCTTTTTTTATGTATGTGAATTGAACCTATGTCTTTGTGCATTCTAGGCAAACATTCTACCACTAGGCCAAACTCCTGGCCTATGTCACTCAATTTTATAGTAATCTAATATGTTTGTTATTATTTCACATTCTAGATGAAAAACATTGGTTCAGAAAGATTCCATTACTCATTCAAATTACATAGACAATGAGTAAGAAGAATAAAATAAAACCACGTTGTCTGTTAACACCGTCCCCTGAGTTCAGTGCATTGAGGGGAAAAGCAAAGGAGGGAAATAGGGTGCAAGTGTTTCTTGGAACTGGGCTAGAGCCCTGATGACATTTGGTACTAAGTTCTCCTCCTTTATCAAGGTCTTTAATTTTATTAAAAATGCTTTTACTTATCTTGCTTTTAGGGGATCTAGTTATAGAAATATCAGTCTTTTATAGTAAATTTCAAAGGGTGGCAACATTTTATTTCCTTATTTATTTTAGGAATAAAAGAGTTACCTTTGAAGTCATATTCTACAACCTCCTCTGAACCCAGTGAGCAGCTAGGTTCCTCTACGGTTTATCTCAGAAGGAATGGGTTTGGGAGACATAATTTTAAATTCAACTCTCCTCAATTTAAACATGTCTGCCTGTAAAATGGGAATAGTATGTAATCTTTTGAGGATTAGCGTTTGGATTAGCGTTTATACATGTGTAAATAGGCACATACAACCCAAAGTTAATAATAGTTAAATCATTGTTAAATTACAGTTTTCTGTCACATTAGTGGGTTTCTGCCAGTGACAGATAGTAATAGATCGCAGAAAATAAAACCAAGAGAATTTTGGTGACAGTGGCTGTTTTATGATCAGCTATTTTATTTTTTTATTATTTTTCTGCTCCTGGGATTTGAACTCAGGGCTTGAGAGCTGTTTCTAAACTTCTTTTGGTCAAGGCTAGCACTTTACCAATCGAGCCCCAATGTCATTTTTGGCTTTTTTCTGAGTATTTTATTGAAGATAAGAGTCACATGGGTTGGTTTTGAACTGTAATCCTCAGATCTCAGCTTCCTGAGTAGCTAGGATTATTGGATTGAGCCACCAGCACCCAGCTCGATCAGATATTTTAAAGCTACATCTTTTCAAGCTTAAATAGCATATTAATTATGTAATACAATCCCTAAAATTTTCCATTAAGAATTATTGTCTATCATTTCTCCATACTCCAAGCAAACATATGCAACTGCCATCTTCTATAACTACTACCCCCCACAACTATCTATCATCATATTCTTTTTTTCTATATATTTTTTAATTGTAATTAATAGAAGGGTTACATTATATTCACCAGATAGAAGATGCATTACTTCACAAACATTGATGCCCTTTCTCATGTCTTGGTCCCCATTTCTGTCCCCCAACCCCCACCCCTCATCTTCTTTCCCCCCCTTCCCTAACCGATTTCAAATAACCAAATATGCATATATGAAATATATCAGATAACAAGGTGAAATACTGTAACAATATGAGATAACCAAGGGACAGCAAAAGAGATGAGAGATAACATAGTACGTTAAGGACATCACTCATTATATGGCTTTTGTTTCTATATCCTGGAGGTCATTTATTTAACATCATACTATATGGCCTTATGTATCTAGGTTTTGTTCTCTGCTAGGAGCCAAGGTTTCTACTGAATATGACAAATGAGGGAAACCATTGAGCCTATGTTCCTTTGAGTCTGGCTTACTTCACTTAACATATCATCATATTCTTTAAAAGGTATAATAATATCAACATTCCACAGCATTTGCAAAAACCCTTCAATAAGCATTGTTATCACTCCTACCCATAGCTACTGCCATTTGCTTTTGGTGGGAATGTAAGCTTGTTTACTCACTCTGGAAAAAGTATGGAGGTTCCTTAAAAAATTAAACATAGAACTACCCTATGACCCAGAAATCCCACTCTTGGGCATTTGTCCAATACGACACAGGCAAGGTTATAATAAAATTATCAGCACAACCATGTTCACTGCAGCACTATTCATAACTAGCAGTCTGTCACAAACCAACCAAAGTCAATTAGTTGCAGGTGGAAGATACCTCTCTTCCTTGAGAACCCAGGATTAGAAATGATGTTTGATATTGCTGTGGCTTGGGTTAGACATCCCACTTCTTTCTGTTTCCTGATCTCCAGGGATAGGATGGTGTTATCTAGAAAGCATTTTCTACCTCTAACCTTTATTACTTAAGCCTAATGAGAAGGACACTGAGAATGAATTATCCAGAGACATTCATTCACTGTTATAGGAGAGAGACAAGTAATTTTGTTGAATCAGCTGAGCCTACCACCAACTCACAGCCTTGGCCCATGTCTGATTTTAGCCGGGCTATGTAGGTAGTTCTGACCTTAAAAATTCAATTGTTCAGTCTCAAAGCTCTCATTTTGTCCTTTAGCATTCATTATTAAAGGATTTTTGTTTCCTTATTTAATAATTGAAAATTATCTGACTATCTGAAATTTGATTTTTTGGGTTTGTCAAATCTTTTAATGTTTCAAACCAAACCAGATTTCAGAATTTTATGTGCAATGATATTTTAAAATATAAGGATATAAGTGGAGAAAAAAATTAAAGAAGAGCAAAGTAAGTAGATATGTGGGTGAAATTTTAGCCCTTTTGTGTATATTAGTTTATTATTTTTGCTTTGTAGAAGACAGATGCATAAGTATGTGTGTATACAAAAAACTGTTCCGTACTAGGTTTACAATGAAACACAATTTTTGTGCAGAAGTGTCAGAATGGGGCTGGGGAGAAGAATTCTAAAACTATTTTTCCTTTGCAAGAGAGGGTGACTTTGAACATTATCCTGGTTTTTCTCTTTGGATCCTCTTGTTTGAGGCCATGAAGGTGGAAATGGTGATGAGCATATTCCAGTGTCTTAGAGATTGTGGCTTATTTAAAAAAAAGAACAACCAACAATCCTGCCAGGCGCTGGTGGCTCATGCTGTAATCCTAGTTACTCAGGAGGGCAAGGATCACGGTGCAAAGCCAGCCCAGGCATTAAAGACTGTGAGGCTTTTATCTCCAGTTAACCATTAGAAAATTGAAAGTGGTGCTGTGGCTCAAGTTGACCTGAAGAGCTCAGGGACAGTGCCAAGGCCCAGAGTTCCAGCCCCATGACCGACCCTCACCTCCCCCTCCCCCCAAAAAATCCTGTGTTGATTGACTTAATTTCAGTTTGGCTCATATTTTCATGAAAAAATTAAAACCTCCAAATCTTCAGATTAAAAAAATAGAAATACAGTTAATAAATAGTAGAATCAGCAGATACTTTTTGGTTATCCTCTAAAATATGCAAAATTATGTCATAATAATACATTATCTTAAACAATTGTCTTCCAGTGGCTGAGATGGGCAGCCAGGTGGAAAAAGGAGAAAAGATCATGCTTTTCCATTAGTCCATTCAAAACAATTAACAAGATTAAAGTAAAATGAAAATAAAATCAAGAGAATTTAACCTTCCTGGCTTTTTACTGTGTATAAGCCCCACATCCATCAATTTATGCAAATAGCTGTACCCTGTAATTAGATTTTTTTCCTTTTAACTAAATTCCTAAAGTGTGGGCACTTAGTAAGTGATGACAATTATACTTTTGCATAATAATAAAATGAAAAATTTGAATAGTTTAAAAAGCACCAGTGTTTCAACAGCCACCTTTTTTTTTTTTTTTGATGAATCCAAAGTGAAGTTCTGAATGCTTATTTACACAGGAAGCTTTGAAACCTGAAAATCCCTTCTTATGTCCGTAAGGCATATGGGCTTCTTTGAGGATACTAAAAGCAAGGCATAGCCTATAGCATATGAGCTGGAAAGAATCTCACCCAGGAAGTTAATTTCTCTGGTTTTACCTCTAATGAAAGTAAGGTTAAGAATATGTGTATATATATATATATATATATATATATATATATTTCTTTTGGTCAGTCGTGGGGCTTGAACTCTGGGCCTGGGCATTGTCCCTGAGATCTTCAGCTCAAGGCTACTGCCCTACCCCTTGAGCCACAGCGCAACTTCCCATTTTCTAGAGGTTAATTGGAGATAAGAGTCTCACAGACTTTAGTGCACTGGCTGGCTTTGAACTGTGATCCTCAGATCTCATCCTCCTGAGTAGCTAGGTTTACAGGCATGAGCCACCACGCCCGGCATGTTTAGAATATTAAGTAAAGAGTCATAGCCAGTATAGTCTCTTCAGTCTTAGCACAAAGCTTTCTCTGATACAACCTCTCTTTTTTTTATTTAAAAAATTAGCTTTAATGCTAACCTAAGAAGTCCTAACATTCATAAAGGCAACAAATAGTGTCTGCAGACCAAGCAAATATTTGATATGTCTAGGTTTCTTCTTCCCAAAGTGTATGTAGATGTTACTGTGATTTGTCATGTTCACTGAACCATTTAGCAGCTCTCTGAGCCCTCCTTTGAACAAGGGAATGCTAATCGCTTCAGATGTCGTGGATAACTTAATGTCAAAGCTACTGCTCTCATGACGTTTATTCTGATGAAATGTGACTGACAATAAATGGTCAGGCACGTAAAGCTCAAATGTGACATTTGGTGAAACATTCTATGAAGAAAAAGCAGGATAATGATAGGAAATATGGACATGAACTTTCTCTTTTTACTGAGATGCTCAAGGAAGGGCTTAGGAATTCAAGAAAGTAACTTTGTAGGCAGAGATCTACAGGATGGGAGTCAGATGTGGGGTTACTGAGGAAACAGAATTAAAGGAGTAGACATCAGAGGCTGTCATTGTGTTCAGAATGAAGTGAGAGATATTATAAACACTGCCTATTATTAAAGTTGATAGTGTATATTTAGGATCTAACCTGAGAAATCATAATTTGTATGGAAATACTAATTTTTATTGGAAAAATATCTTGATCAGTATTGAAAATCTTGGGCTTTCCTTGACCCTACCCCCAACCACAAAGCATTTTATTTTCCTTCTGAGACATAAGCTTTGTAATGGTAAAGATCATTTGTTCTGTTTCCTTTGTCTGGAGCAATGTTCGGTACTCAAAAAGATCTAAAAATAATCTGATGAACAACTGAATAGCATAAAATATAGATCTCCTGTTATATTTTTATTTCAGTATGCTCTTTTTTCAAATGACGTGTCCATACACTATTTTGGAAAACATTTTTTTAATAGAAAGACTTGACCTATGATAGCATACAACCCAGAGAATTTCTAAAGTTAATTTCCATGGGTTTTAATGAGATGTACTTGTTTTTCTTCCCCAGAACCTCTCTTTCTACTTATAAACCTGGCTTTTGGAAAGTCTCACTGATGGGAGCAAGTAAATGTACAGAAAAAATTGTTCAGACTTCTAAAATTCCAACCATTTTCATGATCTGTTGAAAACAGAATTGGATTAAACTGTGTACAGTCACCTTATTCTAAGGTCCTGCTATGGACTTGTCCTTGTCCTTCCTTCTTTCACAATATATCAGAAATCCTGGAGAGACCTTCTCTCCAAAGATTTTTCAATAACTGGCAGTTAAAAGATGAGTCAAATAATTAAGATAGCTCTTTTTGACATAATCAAGGACCATTGCTCTGGGAGCTGGGGAGAAGAGAGTATAGCTGGCCTACTCTATAGCAGATCTATTGAATTTTAAATGAATGAATGGATGATGGCAAAGGGAGAATTCAGAATTTAATACCAAGTGCCGAGTCCATTTGAGACCCTTTGCTAGATTCCTCGAGAAACACAGTAGTGAAATGGGATGTTATAATCAAATGGACAGAAGCAACAATTACTGAAAAGGAAGGCACTGTGAGTATTGAGGGGTAGATTGGCTAATGGGAATGGACTGAGGAAACTGGAGATCTTTGGTGAGAAATAGACATATTAAGTGCATTTATAGAATTTTGCAAGGGTGATTCTAGCAAAGTTCATAGTGTATACAGCCTATGAGGTAAGGTTAAGGCTGTGAAACCAGCAGTCAATTTTAGTTTTAAATGGACAACCTCACCCCTAGTTGTTTGGCCTCAAGTCTCAGCTTTCTTGTCTGTACTATTGGTGGGGGAGGAGACTAAGTTTTACATAAAGGTTACATGAGGTCTTAAACATAAGGTACACATAAGGCTTCAGACTCAGCAAGTGTTCAATTAACAGCTATTCTTGTTATTATTATCATTTTGCCTTTTAGCTAGATGTAAATGCAGTGGTATAGATTAAGTCAGGCAGAATTTGGCACAGAATAAAGTTCCTCAGTGTTTGTTTGGATGGGGGTAAGCTTCAGTTCCACTTATATGAGTCTGATTAGGGTACATTGCTTGTATATATGGACATGTCAACATGAAACCTCTTTGTACAATTGGTGCTAACAAAAATATAGAAGAGCCAGGAGGCTGGGAGTTTCACCTAGTGGTGGAGTGCTTGCCTAGCATGCACGAAGACCTGGGTTTGATTCCTCGATACCACATACATAGAAAAAAGCCAGAAGTGGTGCTGGGGCTCAAGTGGTAGAGCTTTATCCTTGAGAAAGTCCAAGGACAGTGCCCAGGCCCAGATACTACTACTACCCTTGAGCAACAGAGCCACTTCCAGTTTTCTGGTGGTTAATTGGGGATAAGAGTCTCATGGTCTTCAGTGCCTGGACTGGCTTTGAACTGTGATCCTCAGATCTCAGCCTCTTGAGTAGCCAGGATTACAGGTGAGCCATTATGCCTGGCTTCAAATTTTATTTTCTAAGAGCCCTAATTTAGGCAACAGTAAGTAGAGATCTTTGATTTAAAGAAAGATACTTTTTGGGCCAGGAGTTTTGCCTACTGGTAAGAGTTCTTGCCAAGCATGTATGAAGACTGGGGTTCAATTCCTTGGTACCACATACATAGAAAAAAAGCTATAAGTGGGGCTGTGGCTCAAGTGGTAGAGCACTAGCATTGAGAAAGCCCAAGGACAGTGCCAGGCTCCGAGTCCATGCCCCAGAAAGACACTTTCCCTATTTTCCTAATAGTTCCATGGAACCCAATCTAAGCTAAACAACCTGAACAAGTTTGGAGTCAAGAGAAGAGCATAAGGTGATGTATGGTCTTTTCTGGGTTCATGGTTTTTACATAGGGTCTTGTAGAGTCTCATGTGCCATTCTGGGTTGGATAGCTTGCAGGAGGTGATGTGGTGGTGTATACTTTTTTTTTGGTTGGTCATGGGGCTTAAATTCTGGGCCACTGGCACCTGTCTATGCCAAGCATATCACCTTACCACAAACCATGTTATTATCTACATATTATAGATGAAGGAAGTGAGCCAGAGAGAATCTAAGAAACATGTTCAGAATGGCACAATTTGTCACAACTTGCTCCATGAAACACAGGCCTTACAATTATACACCACAGCCAGATGCCAGTAGCTCATGCCTATAATCCTGAGTACTCAGGAAGCTGAGATCTGAGGATCATGATTTAAAGCCAGCTTGGGCACTAAAGTCCTTTGAGACTCTTATCTCCAGTTAACCACCAGAAGACCTGAAGTGTGGTGCTCAAGTGGTAGAGCGCTAGCCTTGAGCTGAACAACTCAGGGAAGAGCCCAGGCAAGTCTTCTTTATTGTGTTTCCAGTTTCCTCTTTGGCTCTTTTGTTCCTGCTCATGCATTAAGGACCTTTCTTGTTTCTGTGTAAGTCCCTGGACCACTTTCATAGGATAGGCTCATGTCTTCCAATTAGATCAATATCAATTGACCTGGACCCTTAGGCACTTGTAGTACCTTCCACATTAATTTGACATCTGTACTTCACCTGGAAAGATGCTAATTGCAGCAGGGATCTGAAGACTGCCTGAAACATGGGTTTGCAGATCTAAAGTATGCTAGGGATAATTGCAAATTTAATTCCCTTTGAGAAGATATACAAAACTCTGACCACTCCCATTAGCCTGGAAGAAACTAGGATGTTTGAAACCAAGTGAAATGAACCCAACGAAAGGAAATATAACATTTAGAAGAGCAAAATCTCTAAACTTTATTAGGAAAATCTCTTTGAAAATGTTTGGTTCAGAAAGCTTATTCATTTACATTAGATAATTAATTTTCCAGAATTAATATTCTGAAGAAAAACTAGTCCACTTCTGTTTTGCAGAGACAAGTCTAATTTAGAAACAGAAATAAATAAAGAGTGGTAGGCAAAAATTCACTGTGTTTTATTGTCATCAAAGGGGCACTAATTTAAGCTAAGCCTGCAGTACCACAGCATAAGGAAAATATAATCTTAAATTTGAAAAACAATTTTATTGAGGAATATTTTATGTATCATAAAATTCTCCTATTTCAAGAGTACAATTCAATGATTTTTAGTAACTTTGCTGGGTGGTACAATCATAACCTTAAATCAGCTTTAGAGCATTTTCATTCTTCCAGTGTAATTCTTCATATTCATTCGCAATTAATTCCCATTTCTAACCCAAGCTCCTGGAAACCACTAATTTACTTTCTGTCTTTATAAATTTGCCTTTTCTGCACATTTCATATAAATAGAGTATATTATAATATGTGGTCTCTTCTTATGGCTTCTTTTAGGGTGGTGTTTTTAAGGCTCATATATAATGTATCATATACCAGTACTTATGTTTTATTATTGCTCAGTAGTGTGTCATTGCATTGATAGACTGTGTTTTTGCCTATCCATCCATATATGTCCACAGAAGGTAATGGCACTTAAATTGACAATAGTTTTTGTCTGTTTTGGTGTAATCCTATTTTCATGAGACTAAATGCATTGGCAATCTGGTCTTCTGTTGTTTCTTCTTCCTCAGTCCAAAGAACGTGGGAAGTTGTGAAATGGAATGAAAAACATCACTGTTGTTAATTTACCATTAAAATAATGTGTGTGTGTGTGTGTGTGTGTGTGTGTGTGTGTGTGTGTGTGTGTGTATAGCCAGTCTTGGGGCTTGAACTCCAGGCCTGGGCACTTCCTTGGGCTTTCTCTAGCACTCTACCACTTGAACCACAGCATCATTTCCAGCCTTTTCTGTGTATGTGGTACCAAGGAATTGAACCCAGGGCTTCATACATGCTAGGCAAACACTCTACCATTAGGCCTCGATCCTGGCCCTAAAATAATATTTTTATTAGTGTATATTAACTGTACAAAATGTTAGTTTTCATTGTGACATTTTCATACAAGCAAATAGCATATTTTGATCATAAACAGCCTCATTTTCCTTTTAATTTTTCATTTTCCTTTTTTACCTCTCCTCCTGGTTTTCTTCCTCTTCCTTAATTGTCCCTTATTAGATTTTATCTTCTTTGACTTCCCTGCTCAACTGTGTTTAGCACTCTCTTTCAAAAGATGTACAATAGATTTTGCATTTTCTTTCTTTTTTTTTTTAGTCTTTTTTTATTGTAATTAGTAAAAGGGTTACATGATATTTGCCAGATAGAAGGTGCATTAATTCACATACATTGATACCCTTTCACGTGTCTTGGTACCCGTTTCCCTCCCCCCCCCCACACCCCCCCACCCATCCTGGTTTTCCCCCCTTCCCTATCAAATTTCAAATATCCAAATACAAATAAATTCAATATATCAGATAACAAAGTGAGATACTATACCAATATGAGATAACCAAGGGACAGCAAAGGAGATGAGAGACAACATAGTACATTAAGGACAACAATCATTCATTATATGGCTTTTGTTTCACTATCCTGGAGGTCCTTTCAATTAGCTTCACATTATATGTCCTTATGTATCAAGATTTGCTCTATTGCAAATCTCTGCTAGTAGAGCCCAAAGTTTCTACTGATTATGACGAATGAGGGAAACCATTGAGCCTAAGTTCCTTTGAGTCTGGCTTACTTCACTTAATATGATTTTTTCTAAGTCTTTCCATTTCCTAACAAATGGGGCGATGTCATTCTTTCTGACAGCAGCATAGAATTCCATTGTGTACAAATACCACAACTTGTTGATCCACTCATCAACTGAGGGACATCTAGGTTGGTTCCATATCTTTGCTATGGTGAATAGTGCTGCAATGAACATTGTTGTGCTAGTGGGTTTAGTATGTCCTTGTTTCTGGGTGGTTGGGTAAATGCATTTTCTTTCTTTCTTTCTTTTTCTTTTTTGCTAGTCCTGGGGCTTGAACTCAGGGGCTGAGCATTGTCCTTGAGCTTTCTCAAGGATAGAGCTCTACCACTTGAGCCACAGGCTTTTGCTATGTATGTGGTGCCGAGGAATCCAACCCAGAGATTCATGCATGCTAGGCAAGCAAGCATTCTACCACTAGGCCAAAGTCCATTTTGGAAATGGCTAGAACCTATTTTCCAAGTGACTTTTGTATGTGATATTCAGAATCCTTAACTCTTATTGGGGATGTAAAGATAAAACTTTTCTTCATCCATGTTTATTGGCAAGATTGATTCAGTTACAGTTTTGTTCAATGTACACCAGGGAGTAGGCATTTAAAAATGAAAACAAAAGCTGGGTGCTAGTGGTTTATGCCTATAATCCTAGCTTCTCAGGAGGCTGAGATCTGAGCATCCTGGTTCGAAGCTAGCCTGGGCAGGAAAGTCTGTGAGACCATTATCATCAATTAACTACCAGAAAATTGGAAGTAGCACTGTGGTTCAGAGTGGTAGAGCACCCTAGCCTTGAGAAAAAGTGCTCAGGGACAGTGCCCAGGCCCTAAGTTCAAGCCCCCATGAGAGACAAAAAATAAAGGTGAAAACCAACCTAATACATTCCCTTATGGAACTAATGGGCAATGTGGAAGAAAGAGGAAAAAATAGTACATAAAGGGATGACATAGAAATACTGTGATGGGCAAAGAAGTCAGGGTGGTAAGCAGAAGAGTAAATAGAGAATATTTTAAGACCTGTGAAGAGGAGACATTAAGCTGAGTCATAAAAGAAAAGAGAGGAAGGAGGAAAAAAATGGGCAAGAGAAAGAATGCTTTAAGTTTAAGTAGATGTGGGGCTGGGAGTTTGGCCTAGTGGTAGAGTACTTGCCTCGCAAGCACTGGGTTCGATTCCTTAGTACCACATACATAAAGTTGGAAGTGGTGCTGTGGCTCAAGTGTTAGAACACTAGCTTTGAGGAAAACCCAAGGACAGTGCTCAGGCCCTGAATTCAAGCCCAGGACTAGCAAAAAAAGTTTAAGTAGATATAAAAGCAAGGACAAGGGATTACTTAAGGGAGAGAACAGATCTTGGTTCTTGCCCAAAGGTGCCTCACATACTACTGGGAAAGACCAACATGGCATTATGTGTATATGATCTGGTTTTGGAAGTACTATAAAGAAAACATGCAAAAATACTGTGTGGCTAAGAAGTAGCTCAGAGTGATTCTTCAAATGTATTACAAAAATAAGAATTTTGTGGTTGAACTGATTCATAAGTTACAGAATGAACAGATGGATAGATAACTGACTGACAGACCAATAGAATGTATAAATGCATAAATGGGAAGGGGCCTTTTTTATTTCCTTTTTCTTTCTTTTTGATCTGAGACCAGAACTTCAACTTACTACTTGATTGCTCATTGGCTGGTGCTTTACCAACTGAGCCATGCCTCTAACCCTGCAGTCCTTTTATGACAGGTAGAGACAGGAGTATTTATTTTACACATTTTATTATCCCAAATTGTGTAATAGTGAAGGTTTATAGAACAAATGGAGAGGAAGGAAGAGAGTGTTGAGAATATTTTCAAGCCTTTTGTCTTTTCTCCCCTTTAGGGGTTAGCTTGAGTGGTTTCTTAAATTCAAACTTGAAGAACTCTTTCTTACATAAGATGAGTGCATCCTCCACTTCTGTGACAGCTGCCTCGTAAGAAAAGGAAAATTAACCGGCACAAATGGCCTTTAGGTCAGATTTTCCTCATAAATGACTCATAAAGCAGTTGTATCTTTTAAGATTGGATTCAACTTGGCAAAAGTAGAGGACCCAAGATATTTGAGCCTCAAGCAATGCAATGAAAACTATCATTAGCTACAAAGACACTTATACCTGAATATGTACATGGCACAGAGTAGATTTGCTTTTTCCCTCTTTTAAGAGTCAAAATTTCGGGCCAGGAGTTTGGCCTAGTGGTTAAAGTGCTTGCCTAGCATGCATGAAGACCCGGGTTCGATTCCTCGGTACCACATACATAGAAAAAAGCCAGAAGTGGTGCTGAGGCTCTAGTGGTAGAGCTCTAGCCTTGAGAAAGTCCAAGGACAGTGCTCAGGCCCTGAGCTCAAGCCCAGGACTGGCAAAAAAAAAAAGTCAAAATTTCCTTTGATGAATAAAAGACCATAGACTTAATCTGAACTTTATCCAGGTTGCAGCATTATCCTGTTGTGCCACATGGCCGTTTTGACAACTGTATGCCTTATGTGAAAGCTGTGACAGGTCAAGGCCAAATAGGCTATCAGTATAAAAAAACCACTTGTACTACTCACAGCTGGCTAATTTCCAACCATATGGATTCTCTATACATCTAGGGAATAAACAAGGGTTATCCTAGAAGTCTTAACCTTTTGATTTCCTTGCAGAATTATTTACTATTGTTCCAGGAGGAAATGAATACATTCCATCAATGCAGGGGCCCCAGAGAGCAAACACAATTTCCCATAGCACAAATAGCAGCTCCAGAAAAGGCCCTTAAGCTCTCACTCATGGGCAGTAAAATCCTTTTTTTTCCCTGATAGCATTAATAAAAATGACACATGGAGCATTTGCTCAAGTGACAATGTGTGACAGTCCTGGTTCTAACCTTTGTTTAAGTTATTCTCCTATTATATTTTATCCTTTCATTTCAAAATGAAATTAACATACCTGGAGGCCATAGGGAAGCAGTTGCCATAATCGACTATAGTCCCAAATGGTTTTAATAAGTTTTCTGTGGGCAGAGAGCAATTGTTCTCTTCCAGACAGAGCCTTCTGGGTGGACTGTGCTGATGCCTGGTCTTGTTTGCAAAAGTGATAGGAGTGGGGATGGAGGCAGAGCGAGGGTAGGAGTGGGATGGAGACAGAGTTGTGGTAGGAGTGTGGATGGAGGCAGAATGGGGGTATGAGCAGGGATGGAGGCAGAGCAGGGTAGTAAGCTTTTACTATCTTGCCGTGGCTCTTGCCTTCAACACTTGAGTTTCATTCATTTCTCCAGTTTCACTCTCAAACACTGGAAGCAGAGCTTGTGTCCTCTTCTTTAACGTCTTACGATTATCATTCTCATCTAGCAGAACATTCTGCCTTGTCTTTTGCCTAAAGCATTGGCATCCTTCATCTTTACCATATTGCATTTGTCACTGTTAAATTTCATACTGAAAACTTCTATATGTTGAAATTATTGTTTTGACCTCTCATATGAACTCTGTGATACATAAAAATGGAGTCATATTTTGCTGATTATTTTTCTTTTTAATATCCTAGACAGTTGAGGGAAGAACAAATGTGTAAGGACATTTAGAACATCCCTATTCTAGGAATGTTCACCACATCAAAACCCCTCTTTTTTGGAAGTGGCACTGTGGCTCAAAGTGGTAGAGCACTAGCTTTGATCAAAAAGATCTCAGGGCCAGTGCCCAGGCTCTGAGTTCATCTCATGACCAACAAGCCACAAGTAACAGCTCCTCCCCTTCAAACAAATTCAAAAAGTTATGAAAAGAATGCTGGGTGCCAGCGGATCATGCCTGCAATCCTAGCTTCTTGGGAGGCTGAGATTTGAGGATTGTGGTCCAAAGCCAGACAAGGCAGGAATGTTCATGAGATTCTGATCTCCATAAACACCAGAAAACCGAAATGGTGCTGTAGCTCAAAACAGTAGATCTAGCCTTGAGTGAAAAAGCTCAGGGACAGTGCCTAGGCTCTGAATTCAAGCCCTATGAGTGACAACCCCTCTTGCTTTGCCCCTAAACCCTTTCTATTCTGTTGTCATTCCCACTTGGTCTGTATTAATTTCATTATGTATTTGGTATTTCTCAACTAGTTTCTGGGCACAATTTTTTAATTAAAAATTTATTAACATTGATTTTTACATATTTCAAACGATGTGTTTAACAAATAAGTATTCAAGAAGGGAATCTATATACAATCACTGGCACTTAGTTTTTAGAACATAATCAAAATTAGGCTAAGGGTTTGTATATCATAGATACATATTAATCTATGTAATAAAACATTATTATTATAGAGTCATAAGTTTTTATGTCTGTGTAGTTATGTTTATATTTTCCGTATCATGTCCATAGCATTGGGTATGCAAATATTGAGTCCTCGCTCTTTTATTGTTTGGATCTAATAGCCACATATTAAGGATACCATGCCTCTGGGCCCAATTTTTAATCCTATAGTTTTAGGCATAAACTCTGTGCTCCTTACCAGGATTCTTAAAGTAGCCAACCTACTTTTAGAATTTTTTGTTTGTTTTTGGTTTTGCTGGTTATAGAACTTGAACTCAGGGCCTGGACACTGTCTTTGAGCTTCTTCCCTCAAGGCTAGCACTCTACCACTTTGAGCCACAGTACTATTTCCAGTTTTCTGGTGGTTAATTGGAGATGAGTCTCATGTACTTTCCTGCCTAGGCTGGCTTTGAACCTTGATCCTCAGATCTTAGTCACTTAAGTAGCTAGGATTATAGACATGAGCCACCAGTGTCCAGCTTAGGGTTTGTTGATTGGTTTAATGATTCTCTCACAATATATCCTCTAAGTGCTGGCAGATAAGTATTTCTAAACTTCTAATCCTTATTCTGTTTTAATTATAATCAATCTGTCCTAAGGACAATGGGCAGTGTATTAGTCTCATAATTATAATCAAAACCAAGGAAGCAAAACTCTAAACTTATTTAATATTATTTAATCTTATTTTTTTTGGCTTAAAAGAAAATTTAAATAACATAGATAAGACAGTATAGATATTGTCTCAAAAATTCTAATGTGGTTGGATAAAATTACATGGCTGCATAGGAAGCAGAGATCCTGAGGATGGTGATTCGAGGCCAGTTCAGGCAAAACAAGTTAGTGAAGGGCAGACACAGCCTTCTCACCATTGTTCTTTGGGATTTTTTTTTTTTTGTGGGTTATGGGGCTTGAACTGTGGGCTGGGGCGCTGGCCTGAGCTCTTTAGCTCAGGGCTACCACCCTACCCTTGGAGCCACAGCCCCACTTCCCGCTTTTGAGTGATTAATTGGAGATAAGAGTCTCAACGTCTTTTGTGCTTGAGCTGGCTTTGAACCTTGGTCCTCAGATCTCAGCCTCATGAGTAGCTAGGATTACAGGCCTCAGCTACTGCGTCTGGCTTGGGCTTTTTAAAAAAAACTGTATATTTTTTTTCATTCTTGGTACTAGGGATCAAAGGATGTTGCATTTGCTAGGCAGGTGTTTCGCCACTGAGCTACATCCCAGCCCCTCATCATTATTCTTGTATCAATTCTGCATGCAGAGGTCTGCCTCAGATAGCTGCTGAATCAAACCCTCACTAGTCTCTGGCTGGAAAGTGAATTAAATGTGTGCACATTTTCCAGGACATATTTAGTCTGGTTGTACCAAAAAACAAAACAAAACAAAATCCAAAAAAGGCCTCTTAATGGCATGATTTTTTTTGTCTGGTTCAATAGAGATTGAACCAGGGCCTCCAGAATGCTAGGCAAGATCTCTAACACTGAGGAATACCCAACTCCAGTATAAGTCCTTACGATGTTTTGGATTAAAAAAAAAAATCTTCCTGCTGGGAGTTTGGTCTAGTGGTAGAGTGCTTGCCTAGCATGCATGAAGACCTGGGTTTGATTCCTCAATACCACATACATAGAAAAAAGCTGGAAGTGGTGCTGAGACTCAAGTGGTAGAGCTCTAGCCTTGAGAAAGCCCAAGGACAGTGTTCAGGCCCTGAACTCAAGACCGGGACTGGCCAAAAAAAAAAATCTTCCTTAAAAGTAAAAGTAGCCTAGGAGTAGAGTACTTGCTTAGCATATATGAAGTCCTGGGTTTGATTCCTCGGTACCACTACAAATAAAAAGCCAGAAATGGTGCTGTGACTCAAGTGCTAGCCTTGAGGAAAAGAAAAAAGAAAGTAAAAGGACTGGGGACATGTTTCAAGTAATAGAATTTTTACCTAACAAAATACAAGGCCCTGAGTTCAGTCCTCAGTACCATAAATAAATAATAAAAATTTTCTCATTTTGCCTGTCCCTATTAAAAATGAAGCCATGAAGCAGGACACCAGTGGTTCAGGCATGTAATTCCACCTATACAAGAGGTTGAGATCTGAGGATTGTGATTTGAAGACAGCCTGGGCAGGAAAGTCTGTGAGGCTCTTATCTCCCATTAACTACTAAAAAGCTGGAAGTAGAGCTGTGGCTCAAGTGCTAGCTTTGAGCACAAAGGCTCAGGGACAGCATGCAGGCCTTGAGTTCAAACCTCAGGACTTGGATACACATACACACACACAAGTTTTGTGTATGACATGAAAGAAAAAAGAATGTGGACTGTAAAAAAATTTGGAGTATAATTTTAGTGGATATCAAGGTGTGCATTTTGGATGATGACCAGAGATGTGGTGCTAATAACACACATTTGGCATGCCTTACCGGGTCTGGCTCCAACAGTGGACATGGCCTTAGGGGTGTGAGGTGGGAAGCACGTGTAAGCAGGTGGCATGTCTGGCAGTGAGTTTGATATGAATGTGTGAAAGGTGTGTATATGTGTGAGCATAATATTGTAACTGTTAGCATTTCTGTGTTCTGCAAAATGTGCACATTTCTGTTCTCTGTGGAGTTGTGATAAATGTGAGGCTGTTGAGTATGGATATGTACCCACCTTCCTGCCGGTTGGCTTTGCAATGTTCAACTGCAATGCTCACTGTAGAGCTTAGAATAGTTCTTATAAACAAAAGCATTTGATCTCCAAGGCTCAGCTGCATAGAAATTGGCATTTCACTTCCTGTCAGGGTGTCAATTGCTAGAGCTAAGGCTTTGGGGGGAGATTCCTCACAACCATCTGGAAGCTTGTTGAGACCTTCACAAATCAAAACACCTCTGAGATTTTCTTGTTCCATGTTAATCATAGCCCTGACTGTGTTTTGACTTAACATTTTTCATACCCTAATAATAGAACCACCAGGTTCCACTTTAGCCTTTGTTTGACTCACAAACCCCAACTTTCATAATTTTCAAGGAGAATTAGGATTTTCAAGGGGAATTGTTGGTAGCAAGTAAGAGATTTTTTAAAAGACTGTTAGTGTAAAAATGTATTTTCTCAGGAATAATACATTGTGTTAATTTAAGGGTCTGTTCTGCCCACAGCTTTGTACTTGGCCCACACTGAAATGCTTCATGCCTCCGTGGGAAGCAATCAATGTAGTCAGTTCCCATACACTTCCTTAAGGATGCCTTTTCCACAATATCACCTTCAGGCCCTACAGTGATTATGGTGTGTGTTGAGCAGTCCCTTTTTGTAAATCTTCCTTGCCTACTTGGTGAAGGAGAGAGAATCCTTTCTCTGTGAAGTTCTTTGCCCTATTCATCACTCAAGGCCATATCAACCTAAACTTGGAAAGCAAGAGCCAGGCTCAGGTAACATGCATCTCTGGTTTGGACGCATTGTGTATACTGTATTTTAGAAGAGAAACTTTTGGACTTAGGAAAGGAGGAAGGAAACAATGGAAGGATTAGAAAATAATAGCTGTTGCTAATCTGTTTACTCAGTGCTAATCACTCTAAATGCTTCATGCTAGGACTACTCAATTCATTTGTCAGCCTTATTCAGAAGGTTTTATCACTTACCCAAGTTGTAGGGGTAACAGAGGCATATGACTTGGCCAGCTTCACTCAATTTGTTAATGATATGAGTTACAACTCCAGGAAATACATTCTAGCTGCCAAATTTTAATTCTCTCCCTCTTGCTTCCCTAGGTTTGTCATTAGGCCTTGATAGGTGTGTGTTGATGCCTGCGATTTGAGGAAAGGTGATTTTAAATTCAGTTGCCATTTTTCTGAATGTATTTTTTTCTTCTTTTCATCTTACATTTGTAAATATATTTTTGGTGGTAAATTTCACATATAAAATCCCACTTTGATTAAAAGTAATTTATTGCCTCATAAATAGTATAATTCAAGAATAGTAGGGTAGCTCTTATTCATGACTGAGACAGGCAAGACACAAAATGCTATCAGTTATCCATTTTTCCATCTTTAAGTCTGTGGGCAATTCATTGTTAAAGGGACTTTAAGTGAAGTGGGGTACAGGTGATCACAAACAATTCTAGGAACAGATCTTCAGTGTTTTAGCAATTCTGGCATATGTTTGTTTATATATTTATTTTGACAATTCTTTTTTTTTTGCTAGTCCTGGATTTGAACTCAGAGCATGAACACTGTTCTTGGGCTTTCTAAAGACTAGAGTTCTACCACTTGAGCCACAGCACCACATCTGGCTTTTTCTATGTATGTGGTACCAAGGAATCGGACCTGGTCTTCATATAGGCTAGGCAAGCACTCTTACCACTAGGCCAAACTCCTGGCACCAGATGGTTTCTCTCCCATCCTCCCTCTCTCCTTCCCTCCCTCCCTTGCTCCTTTTTTTTTTCTTTGCTAGTCCTGGGGTTTGAACTCAGGAATTGGGCACTGTCCCTGAGCTTCTTTTGCTTAAGGCCAGCACTCTACCTCTTGGACTATAGAACCAATTGCAGCTTTTTCTATGTGTATGGTACTGAGGAGTTGAATGTAGGGCTTTGTGCATACTAGGCAAGCACTCTACCATTAGGCTACACTCCCAGCCCTGACAGTTTTTCTTTTTTTTCATATATTTTTTATTGTAATTAATAGAAGGGTTACATTACATTCACCAGATAGAAGGTGCATTACTTCACATACATTGATACCCTTTCTCATGTCTTGGTCCCTATTTCCCTCCCTCCCACCCCCACCCTCATCTTGTTTTCCTCCCTTTTCTATCCAATTTCAAATAACCAAATATGCATATATCCAATATATCAGATAACAAAGTGAAATAACGTAAAAACACGAGATAACCAAGGGACAGCAAAAGAGATGAGAGAGAACATAGTACATTAAGGACAACAATCACTCATTATATGGCTTTTGTTTCTATATCCTAGAGGTCCTTTCATTTAGCGTCATACTGTATGGTCTTATGTATCTAGGATTTGCTCTATTGCAAATCTCTGCTAGAAGAGCCCAAGGTTTCTACTGATTATGACAAATGAGGGAAACCATTGAGCCTATGTCCCTTTGAGTCTGGCTTACTTCACTCAATATGATTTTTTTCTAAGTCTTTCCATTTCCTTACAAATGGGGAGATGTCGTTCTTTCTGACAGCAGCATAGAATTCCACTGTGTACAAATACCACATCTTGTTGATCCACTCATCAACTGAGGGACATCTGGGTTGGTTCCATATATTTGCTATGGTAAATAGTGCTGCAATGAACATCATTGTGCTAGTGAATTTAGTATGTCCTTGTTTCTGGATGGTTGGGTAAATGCCAAGTAGTGGAATTTCTGGGTAATAGGGGAGCTCACAGTTTTTCTTTTAACTCCTACAAAAGTCCAAGCTATGTTTCTTGTGGGTTTAGCTTGGTGCATGCTCACCTTGATACTCAAACCCGCTGCACTGGTGTCAGTTGTGAGTCCAAGCTCGAGGTTGCAATAAAGATGCTTGTGCTCTTATATTGGATTCGGTTCCTTGGTGGTCTTTGGGGACCCCGAATATTAGGCACAACATTTACAGGACTACCCTCAGCTCTCTTTCTCTGCTAGGTGGGAATGCCAGGACAGTAATGCACACAAAGACAATTGGCATGAATTTAACCATTTCTGACCTCCTTTCCTATCCTGTCTCCTTCTCTTAATTGATAGAAGTGAGGATGATCTTAAGTTATGCTGAAGTACGTATATCTTCACTATTATTACTAACACTCCAGGGTCCAGGACACCATAGTGGAAAAGGTACAGATATCAGACCCAGAGTTCTCATATAACACCAGCTGGTATTTCCTTCATAGTTACTGTGGACATTGCTTGGCCAGAGAGGGACAGAATCAATAACATTTTTGTGTTGGAAACAAGAAGTCAATTTGAATTTATAATGAGAATAAGCAGTGCAACCTTGGGTAATTCAGAGAGACAAAAATTGTTTTAGAATCAGAGTTGGAGAAACTTCAAAATTCAAGAGGGTATGGCTTAGGGGCTGGGAGTTTGGCCCAGTGGTAGAGTGCTTGCCTAGTATGCATGAGGACCTGGGTTCCATTCCTCGGTACCACATACATTGAAAAAAGCCAGAAGTGGTGCTGTGGCTCAAGTGGTAGAGTTCTAGCTTTGAGAAAGCCCAGGGGCAGTGCTCAGTTCCTGAGCCCAAGCCCAGGACTGGCAAAGAAAAAAAAAGGAAAAGAAAAAAGAAGAAAAAGCTGAAAGTGGTGCCATGGCTCAAGTGGTAAAGCTCTAGCCTTGAGAAAGATCAAGGAGAGTGCTCAGGCCCTGAGTTCAAGCCCCCATACTGGCAAAAAAAAGAGGAAATGACTTAGATTGTTTAAAGAAATGCCCTTTATATTTTAGGAAAAAAGGAGCATGTATATACCCTCTGGTATAAATGAACAATTATGAGTAAAAGAAAACTAAACAAAATTTGTAGGGTTTTGTATGCATCATTCTTATCAATCTGACACTGTTTATGTGTACCTGAGGGAAGGTCTGATCATTCAGATTTAACCATGCCATTCTCTGATTTAATGACTTCTCATTTTGTTGTTGTTGTTAGTCCTGAGGATTGAACTCAGGGCTGAGCACTGTCCTTGGGCTTTCTCAAGGCTAGACCTCTACCACTTGAGCCACAGCATCTCTTCTGGCTTTTTCTTTTCTTTTTTTTTTTTTTTTAATTTTTTTTTTAATTTTTTTTTTGCTTGAGCTCAGGGCCTGAGCACTGTCCTTGGACTTTGTCAAGGCTAGAGCTCTACCACTTGAGCCTCAGCACCACTTCCAGCTTTTTTCTATGTATGTGGTACTAAGGAATCGAACCCGGGTCTTCATGCATGCTAGGCAAGCACTTTAACCACTAGGCCAAACTCCCGGCCCTCTTCTGGCTTTTTCTATGTATGTGGTTACCAAGGAATTGAATCTGGGTCTTTGTGCATGCGAGGCAAGCACTCTACCACTAGGCCAAACTCCCGGCCCCATGACTTCTTATTCTTTACCAACTACAATTCAAAATCGTAGACATAATGAAAAACTAGGCTAGGGACTGTATGCACTGAAACACTATTGTATATGCTTCATATATCATAAGAGATGAGCTGGGAGCTGGTGGCTCACACCTGTAAACCTAGTTACTCAGGGGACTGAGATCTGAGGATTGAACTTCAAAGGCAGCCCCGGCACAAAAGTCTGTGAGACTCTGATCTCCAATTAACCACCAGAAAACCGGAAGTGACACTGTGGCTCAAAGTGGTAGAGCATTAGCCTTGAGCTGCAGAGCTCAGGGAAAGCACCCAGGCCCAGAGTTCGAGCCCCATGACCAACCCCCCCCCCCAAAAAAAATGAAAGCAATACTAAGCTGACTATGCTATGATTTTCCCCATGAAGACTACTTTTAGATTTTGTTTATGTTTGTAATATCTAACATTCTTTTTCTAGTTCCTCTCTTGAGTCCCAGAGTCTTTGTATTGGTGTCTATTTACTTCCCTTCCTTCAAACTTCATGTGCATATTAATCACATGAAGCCTGGTTAGGATGTAGATTCTGGTCAGGGTCAGAGCCTACGGATGTTTTATTTCTAATAGCTCCCACGTGATGCTGATGCTAATGCTGAGGCAAGGAATATCTTTTTTTTTTTTTTCCGTTGCCCTCTACTTCTTGTTCCAATTCAGCAAGCATCTTGTTGATCTTAAATATACAAAGTCTTTCACAGAACCACTTCTCTTTTTGTGTATCAAATCTTTCTTTTCTTCTAGAGACTTGATGTGACAAACTAACTCAGTGTTTCCCAAACCTGGCTAATGATGAGGGAAGGGAGCCTTTTAAATTACCAGGCAGCCAGGAATCTGTATTTTATCAAACATTTTCAACTGAGTTTCATGATTCACCAAAGGTTGAAACCATTGATTTAGATGATTTGTTTGTTTATAAAAAATCAGTAGTGACAATAAATATTTAACAGTCAAATAACTTACCACATCAGTGATTTCTTTCTTTTTCTCTGTCTCTCTCCCTTCTCCCTGCCCCCCCTTCCTGGTTTCTTTCAGCGTTTTTTTGCGGGGACAGGAGAATCAGGAGAAAGGGGATTCTTAGGGACCCAGGCTTCTTCACAGGTTCTGCAGATCCCTGAACTTCTACAGAATTCTAAGCAACTGATTAAGGCACAAAGAAAGAATGAAAGTGTGGAGTTGTGTGGAAACTTGAGTCATGATATGTCAAATGAAAGTGTGGAGTTGTATGGAAACTTGAGTCATGATATGTCAAAACTGGATCACAATGGTTTGTGAGACTCATTGCCAAATTTTTAGGAATTTTGTGAGCTGGATTTTAAATATGACCAGTATGAAAACTAAATTATATAATCCAATCATTGAACAAATCATTCTTAACATCTTTTTTCCAGTTGTGAGGCTTGAACTCAGGACCTGAGCACTGGCCTTGGGCTTTCTCAAGACTAGTGCTCTACCACTTGAGCCACAGAATCATTTCCAGCTTTTTCTATGTATGTGACTCTGAGGAATTGAACCTGGGTCTTTGTGCATGGTAGGCCAAACCCCTGGCCCCCACAAATCACACACAGGAACAAATCTAATAGGTTTTTACTATTATCTATGTTTTTGAGGTTATCTATAACCACTATAATTATATGACAGAAATACTACTTATTTATTCTCTCCCAACATCCTATTTAATGACATTCTATTGAAACACTGAAATCAGCTAAGACGAGAGTGAGAGAGAAAGAGAGAGACAGAGAGACAGAGAGAGACACACACACACACACACACATATATATATATATATATAAAGAGAGAGAGAGAGAGAGAGAGAGAGAGAGAGAGAGAGAGAGAGAGAGAGAGAGAGAGAGAGAGAGGAGAGAGAATTGAAGTCAGAGAATTTGGCAAATAATTGCATACCAGCAAGACTCATTCTAGTGCCTCCCTGAGAATTAATACTGGGATTTGGGCCTGTGCATGGAAGTGACACATATTTCAACAGATTTATTGGCTAGAACTCACTCATATGGTATCAGATAGATGGATAGGGCTGAAGAAGCTAGTTTAGCAGTGTTGTAAGGACCAGTGTATTTACAGTTCTGTCACAAAAGATGACTTAGCCATTGAAATGACTACCTCAAGAACAGTGTTGTGAATAAATTGTGTGTATGTGCACATGTGTGTTTTTATTCACAAAATTCATAAAAGTCATACAAAATGACAACTGTGGGTATCTTGTGAAAAAGGTCTAAGGTAAGGCTTTTCTTCATTATGCAAACTTTGTATTCATAATCATGCACATTTAAATTCTCCTTTTTCTCAAGACCTACAATTTTGTATTGATCTTACATTTGTGAATCAGAGTATAGTATGTCAATGAGAACACCTGCTTTGGGGGATAAACATATTTAAATATTAACCTTTCACTGATTGGCTTTGAAGGTTCTGCTGATTAGACACAGATATTTTCAATCATAATTTCCCAAAATGAAGACATCAAAAATGAATTATAATTAATTTTCAAATAACTTATTCATCAAAATGATAGGAATCCCCACATTATATTAATGTGTGTTCAAGTTTACCTGGCTCTGAGAAGGTCTCAAGTATGTAACATTTACATATTTACTATGGGTTGGAATATTTATGTTGTATTAATAATTTCCATGTGTATCTGTAAATTACTTATGTTCGAGTGATACAGCATTGTAGTTTGATTAATATTAAGTAGAATTACAAACCTTCTTTGAGGTTTCCACAAAGGTAACACAAGAACTTATTAAATAGAAACAGTACCACTGCATTATTCAATGGGTCAGAGATCAACTCTTCTCAGAATAACATCTTTGTGTGTGTGTGTGTGTGTGTGTGTGTGTGTGTGTGTGTGTATGTGTGTGTGTATGTATGCGTATGCGTATGTATATATGTGTGCCCATGTGCCACTCATGGGGCTTGAACTCAGAGCCTGGGCATTTGAGTTTCACTCAAGGCTAGACCCCTACCACTTAAGCCACAGCTCTGCTTCTGCAAGATGACATTTTTGGAGAGGTTTATGGTTTATGTCTTGGCCTTAAGGCTTTAGTGGCACGAACAGTTTTCTTGTGGGCACCCACATGCAGAAAACTAAAAATTGACCCTAACCTTTCACCATGCACAAGCATTAACTCAAAATGGATCAAAGACCTCAATATCAGACCGGAAACCTTGAAACTGCTACATGGTAGAGTTGGAGAGACACTGGAACTCATAGGCACAGGAAAAAACTTTCTGAACAGAATCCTAGCATTGGAGAGAGACTCGATAAATGGGACTATCTAAAAATTAAAAGTTTCTGCACAGATAAAAGCATAACTACTAAAGTAGAAAGATAGCCAACCAACTGGGAAAAGATATTTACCAATAATATATAAGACAAATGCTTAATATCCAGTATCTACAGGGAACTCAAGAAACTAATCCCCCCCAAACCCAACAAACGAATCACTAAATGGGCAAGGGAACTAAAGAGAGACTTATCAAAAGAAGAGGTTAAAATGGCAGAAAAGCATATGAAAAAATGTTCATCATCCATGGTCATAAAGGAAATGCAAATAAAAACGACCCTAAGATACCACCTTACCCCAACAAGAATGGCCAAGATTTTGAACTCAGACAATTACAGATGCTGGTGGGGTTGTGGAGAAAAAGGAACCCTACTGCACTGCTAGTGGGATTGTAAGCAAGTTCAGCCACTCTGGAAAGCAGTGTGAAGGTTTCTTAAAGAACAGAAAATTGATCTTTCCTACGATCCCGCCATACCACTCCTGGGCATCTATCCTGAACATTATAACCCAGGATATAAGGACACCTGCTCAGCTGTGTTCATCTCTGCACTATTCATAATAGCCAGGCAATGGAAACAATCCAGATGCCCTACTGCAGATGAATAGATACAAAAAATGTGGTATATATAGACAATGGAATTCTACATAGCCAACAGACAAGATAAAATAATGGCATTTTCAGGGAAGTGGATGAATCTAGAGTGAATCATGTTGAGTGAGACAAGTCAAGACCAAAAGAACAAAAGGCACATGGTATCTTTAATATTAGATCCAAAGAGTACAAGAGCAAGGACTCAATATTTGCATACCCAATGCTATGGACATGGTATTGGAAATACAAGCACAACTACATAGACATAAAAATTTATGACTATAGACATAATGTTTTATTATATAGATTAATATGTATCTATGACATACAAACCCTCAGCCTAATTTTAATTATCTTCTAAAATCTAAGTGCCAGTAATTGTATATACAGATTCCTTTCTTGAATACTTGTTTGTTAAACCTGTCATTTGAAATGTGATGTAAAAATTAATGTTAATAAATTCTTTAATAAAAAGAAAGCCAAGTGTGGGGACCGGGAGTGGAGCCTAGTGGTAGAGTGCTCATCTCACATGCATGAAGCCCTGGGTTTGATTCCTCAGTATAGAGACCTCTCAAAACACTGAAAGGACCATTTTATGATCCAGGGATGGCATTACTCTTTGAACACACACACACACACACACACACACACACACACACACACACAATGGAGTATTATTCAGCCATTATGAAGAATCATATTGTTTGTAGGAAAATAGATGGAAATAGAGATGATTATGTTAGCCAAAATAAGTCATACTCAGAAAGACAAGTGTCGTGTTTTCTGTCATAAGTGAATTTTTTTGCCACTCCTGGGGCTTGAACTCAGGACCTGGGCATTATCCTTGGACTTTCTCAAGGCTAGCACTAGGCCACTTTGAGCCACAACACTACTTCTGGCTTTTTCTGTGTATGTGGTACCAAGGAACTGAACCCAGGGCATTGTGCATGCTTGATAAGAACTCTTGTACTAGACCAGGCTCCCAGCCCTCATATATGGATTTAAACAAAGAACATGAAAGTAGAAGGAGACTATTTGGGAATAAGAAGGGGACAAGCAGGAAGGGCCAGAGGGGTAAATGTGAGTAGTAGGGTGGGGCAAACAGAAACTACCTTATATATATGTATGAAAATTGTCAGGAACCACATCTTCCTAAGTAAGGCTGAAAACACACTTGACTATGTGTAAAGGCACTATGCCAAGCAGATTAGTGGTCCCTGACAAAATTGTCATAATGAAATCTACTGTTTTGTACAATTAATATACAGCAGGAGATGGCACACCTCCAGAGGGGGTGGGGTGGAAAAGGCACTCAACTTTAGACTTTTTGTTCTACAGAAATCACTCATGATTAAGCCCCTTTTATTGATTCCATAGAAGAATCCTTCTAGTCCTATTACCTAAGATAATCTCAAATTTACCTGACAATCCACTTTTAAAAATCACCTATATATAGCAAAAATGATCTGTCTATAAATAGGTTGCAAAGCTGTGTTGAGGCCTTTTGCAAACATTAAAGTAGAAATAGCCCTGACACTGATTGATAAAGATGGCTTTTTCTATGTATATGGAACTGAAGAATCAAACCTGGGTCTTCTTGTATGCTAGGCAAGCACTCTACTACTAGGCCAAACTCCTGGCCCTGGGTAAATTTTTTTTGTTTGTTTTTGCCAGTCCTGGGCTTGAGTTCAGGGTCTGAGCACTGTCCTTGGACTTTCTCAAGGCTAGAGCTCTACCACTTGAGCCAAAGCACCACTTCCGGCTTTTTTCTATGTATGTGGTACCAAGGAATCGAACCCGGGTCTTTGTGCATGCTAGACAAACACTTTAACCACTAGGCCAAACTCCTGGCCCCTGAGTAAATGTTTTAATAGGACATTTTCCTTGCAAAAGAGCTAGGAAAGGTTGTTTAGCAACATCACCATTGTTAAAAAAAAAAAAAAAACAGGTAAGATCAAATACAGCAGCTGAAAACATGCAATAGTGAGGATAGTTCCTCTGCTTAAGAACTACTATGGATCTGCTTTCTGGACTAATCATCATGTCAATAAAAATAAAAAGAGAAACATCAAAGAAACAGCAACCAGTGTTTTATTTCTTTTGGTAGCCTGAGATTATGCTTTGTAGAACTCCAGATGCAGTTGACCAAGGGCTCTCTGCAATCTGCAGTGTCTTATGTTCAGGTGATATATCCCACCAGTCGCTCATAGATAGTAAATGAGTGAAGAAAGGGTATGAAAGCATTTTAGGGATACTTGAAAGTCTTCCAGTGGTGGCAGCCTTATCCCAAAGTCTTATGTTTATGTCATAACCTTGTAGTATGCCTGAAGCCAGCATCTCCTCCACTCTTCAATTTAGGATCAGATTGTTTAGCGATAATTCTTTTAGGCTTTCTGGTTCCTTATTTTCTCTACAAAAGCATTATCCTAAAGCATCCTTGAGTATGTAGTCTTGAATTAACATACTTTTCATATGAGTTAAATTAAATTTATATTTAATGGATACATAAAACGTGATTGCATGTATTTAACCTTGCTTTAAAGTCAAATTATTTTAAACTGATATTCTCAAAACAAAATTGTTCATACTCATTGGGTGCTATTGCTTCAATAATGCTTCAATAATTTATACATAGTATAATGCTTAAATGAGGTTGAACATCTTTCTCTATATTTATCATTTCTATATGGTGAAAACATTTAAAATAATTTTTTCTAGCTTTTTAAAATACATAGTATATCGTTATAATCTATAATCACCCTACTTTTCAGTAGCAACCAGAACATTTTATTCCTATCTGCCTATAATTTATGAAACTTTTTACCTTTAACCTAAGAGTTTAATGGCTTGCAAAAAGTGACTTCAATAGTTATACTTAAAAATACATAATTTATTACGCCCTTAAGAAAGACTAAATGAAAAAATATCTAAATTTCCTCATGATTTTGCCTTGTTATTTAGTTTTAATTTTCCACATTAAGGAAGTTGTTTTATCCTAAATATGTTAAGTTTAATGAGTTGCCTTCAAGGACTGTTCAGCTTAAGCTTCATTGATTAAAAGTACATTTTCTCAGAGGCCATGCTTTTAAGAAATCACAGATTTGTTGTAAACTGAAGTGTGAAATTTTCCACAGCTTAGCTTAGAAACCATTAGAAACAAGTATCATGTATGGTCAGTCAGTCTATATGCTGGTCACTTATTATCAATTGTGTCTGTCTCATTTATCAAAAAGTTTTATTGATACTGTGATCATCTTAATTTGGGATAAGATGCAAGATTGAATTGCTAAAGAAAAGTCTCCTCTTGCTGCTAACTTTGATTTTGGTACCCTTTTCCTTGTATGTATGTTTATGTGATTTGGGGAAAGGAGGAGAGTCACAGAAGTGGTGAGACAAATGAAAAAGCATGAACCAGGGCCACAGGGATACAAGACAGTATGTTGGAAATGAACTGTACAATTTGTGGAGGGAAAGGGAGTGAATGGGGAGGGAAAGCAGGAGAAAATGAGGGAGGGGGCAACACTATTTGATAAGAATTTTACTCAGTTCTTTAGTTATGCAACTTTAATCACTCTATACATCACATTTACAATAAAATAAAATACAACAGCAAAAAAAAAGAAAATCTTTTTTTTGGAGGTACCACTCCTGGGGCTTGAACTTAGGGCACTGTCCCTAAGCTTCTTTTGCTCAAGGCTAGCACTCTCCCTCTTAACCTCAGTGCCATGTCCAATCCTTGAGGAATCAAACCCACTAAGTCACATTCCCATCCAAGAAAATATTATTCTATTGGCTTTTTGTTTCAAGAAAGAATCCCACAGAGGGGTAAAATTGTGGTAAAACTTTTTGCATATAATTGGTAAATGTTGAATGGACTTTTGGCTAGATGTGACCTTCTCCCAGGTGGTCTGCATAGGTATGATTGCCCAAGTTGTAATGAAGCTTGAAATTAACATGGCTCTGTTGGTTTACTTCCTGGTTTCTGCTGGAGTCATAACAACATCAGTTCTGTCAATATTAAATAAGGGACCAGTTCATTTCTGGCAACATCTCTCATTGCTGGGAATTTTGTCAGGCAAAAAATTATTAACCTTATAGTTATACTTAGATTTTCTTCAGCCTAGTAAATTTGTAGTGGATGGGCAAGTGTGTGTTCTAGGGATGAAATGTCTCAATAAATATTAAGTTGATGAGAATAATGACAAATAGTCTGTGTGATATTAGAGTTTATAAACCATGTATAACAATATGCGTTTTGGTACTAATTGTAACAAACAGGTATATGGAACTTCCTCCTTTACAAATGGAAGAACTAAAGAAAAAGAGAGGTATCATTAGCAAAATAGTTATATTTTTATCAGCCTGGAAAACTTGTGATAGATGAACAAAGTTAATGTGTGTGAATGTGCATGTTCCTGAATATATATATATATATGTATATTCCAATAAACATTATGTTGTTGATAATACTTTAAAATGTTTTCTATTAGCATTAATTGATTTATAAAAAAGTTTCATTGTAACATTTACATACATGTGTATATTTTACATTGATCAAATTTTACCTGTCTATATTTCTCTATCTTCCTTTTTAGTAGGTTTCATTATGTTATTTTCAAACATGCATATAATGTATTTTAATCATATTCACCTCCAATTTTCCTTTTCTCCCTTCTGTTACAGTCTTAAAATTTCTTCTTGTTCAACTTCATTTACAAAATTGGATTTTTACACATGGAACTAAACTTAAAACCTCCAATAAAATCACTATTCACTTTGTCTCCAATCCAAGTACTAACCAGGCCCAACCCTGCTTAGCTTCTGAGATCAGGTGCATTCAGGGTGGTGTGGACTATCATTCAGAGTGTGTGTGTGTGTGTGTGTGTGTGTGTGTGTGTTGTTCCTGGGGCTTGAACTCAGCTTTTTTGCTCAAGGTTAGTGTTCTACTACTTGAGTGATAGCTCTAATTCTGGCTTTTTTTGGTGCATAATCAGAGAAAAAGTGTCCCATGGACTTTCTTGCCTGGACTGGCTTTGAATTGTGATCCTTGTCTCAGCTCCTGAATAGCTAGGATTAGAGACTTGAGCTAAAGATGCTGGTATTCCACTCAATTTTTGTTTTGCCAGTCCTGGGGTTTGAACTTAGAACCTGAGCACTGTCCTTGAGCTTTTCCTCTAGGCTAGCGCTTTACCACTTGAGCCACAGCACCATTTCTGACTTTTCTATGTATGTGATACGGAGGAATTGAATCTGGGTCTTTGTGCATGCTAGGCAAGCACGCTATCACTAGGCCAAACTCCGACCTCTCCATTCACTTTTTATATGGATAATTAATTAAACTTTTGGTGCCAGTTCTGTGGCTTGAACTCAGGGCTTAGGCACTATCTCTGAGCTTTTTGGCTCAAGGTTCCCACTTTACCACGTGAGCCACAATTCTACCTTTGTGGAATTAGACGAGAGTTAGTTGGAGTTTCACAGACTGTGAACTCCTCAGATCTCAGCCTCCTAAGTGGCTAGGATTATAGGCATGAGCCACTGCTGCCTGGCTATATGGATGAATATTTTAGATGTAAAAATAAACATATTATTCGATTTTAACCATCAGTTGTATATCTGCTTAGACCATAAGAGTCCTGTGTATTGGAATAATGCTCTTGGCTTCTGTGAGTCTACAAAATTTTGCTGCTGAGTTCAAAACCTAGGTACATAAGGTCATATAGGATGAGACTAAATGAAAGGATCTCTAGGATATGGAAACAAGAGCTTTATCTTGTGTGGTTGTTGTTCCTAGTGTACTATGTTATTTCTCTTCTCTTTTTTTTTTGCCCTTTGGTTAATCTCATATTGTTACTGTATCTGACTTTGTTACCTGGTATATTGAATATGTTTATTTTTTATTTGAAATAGGAAAGGGAAGGGGAGAAAACAAGATGATTGGGAGGGGGTGAGAGGAGGGAAATGGGGACTAAAACCATGAGTAGGGGTATCAATGTGTGATAAGTAATGCATCTACTACCTGGTGAATGTAACTGTAACCCCTCTATACATTACTCTGACAATAAAAAATAAAATTAAAAAAATTTGCTGCTATCTACTTAATAGGATTATAAAGTACAAAGGAAGCACCCTTGGATCCAGGAGTGGGTAAAGACAGTTATGCATACATTCCTGCCAGTGATAAAAATGTCCTCTTTTTTGATGGAAGCTAGCCCTAAGCAAAATTTGTTTCACATAACATTATGTACTATATTTATATTTGCAGCCATAATCTTGTCAGAGTAGATTATCACATGATTGGAGCAGTAAAAAAATGAATTGGGATTTAAACTTTTATGAAAAAGCACTTACATTGTGGAATAAGACTTTTTAATGGAGTGTAGGCATTAAACAGACCTTGTATTAGGATCTGAAATTAATGGGTCACTGTATAACTTTCTAGTTTTCATAGCTTGATAAGATTAATGCTTGCTTATATAGCAAATTCAATGGCTCATTTAATTTCATATGAATGTTTAAAGTCAAATTGCTTTTGGATTAACTATAAACTCATTATTCATTTTCAATGTCTGAAAGAACTTTCATTTTTCTTTCATTTTATTTAATCAAGTGCATCATCATTAAGTAAAGGCTAAGGATGTAGATAGCTAAAAATAATGTGAAAAGGAAATTTATTAATTTATGTTGAAAAGAGAATTATTTTTGTTATAAAATCTATTTAATACTTACTGTGCTTGTGTATGGTGCTTTTTCAGAGGAGACAAGATATTTATAGACTTTTGGTCATGCTTTGAAATAGCATATTGAAAGGTTGTCCATTCGATGGCTGAATAGTCAGAATGTAGTCCCTGATCAAAGACTACTACTTTGTTTTATTTATTCTTTTTTCCCCTCATTTATTCCTAGAGCCTGGGCACTGTCTTTGAGCCTCACTGTGTTCAAGACTAGCACTCTACCGCTCTTGGCTTTTTCTGAGTAGTTTATTGGAGATAAGAGACTCATGGAACTTTCTACCCACTGGCTTTGAGCCATGATTCTCAGATTTCAGTCTCTTGAGTAGCTAGGATTACAGGAGTGAGCCACTGGTGCCTGGCTGGAAATTACATTTTTCTTTTTCTTTTTGTCAGTAGTAGGGCTTGAACTCTGGGCCTGGGTGCTGGCCCTGGGCTCTTCAGCCCAAGGCTAGTGCTCTTCCACTTTGAGCCACAGTGCCACTTTCAGTTTTCTGGTAGTTAGTTGAAGATAAAAGTATCAGGAATTTTCCTGCCTGCACTGGCTTTGAACCACGATCCTTAGATCTCAGTCTGCTGAGTAGACCTGAAAGGGCCAACATGGAAGGTCTAATAGAAAGTCTACAGAGTGCTCATCTGACAAGTGTTCTCTAAGATCACCTTCATTCCTCAGGTTCTGTGACTTCATAACTATATCACCTTTCTGTTTATGGACAGAAAAAACAATAATTTATAGTATAGTTCATATTAACATATTAATTATAATCATAGAACCAATAGTGTTAATTTGAATATTCTTCTGAATACTGCCTCTGTCTTAATGTACAAGCATCTATGAACATCTCCTGTTTGAAGAATAGTTGTGGTAAATATTTCTTGACCATGTGTTGTGTTTCAGGAGTTTTTTAAAGTTCCTGGGAAGGGATGTATTGGCTCATTTTGGCCACCTCTTCTTCACATATGGAATTAATAAATACTTGTAAAATCAATGGATAAAATAATGAATGAAACAAAAGAGGAGCCAAGGAATAGAAGCTTTTACTTCACTTGCTTTATCACTTCTCCTTCCTAAATAACTAAAGATAATAGGCATTTTGTTCTCATTTTATGGAGAATAAAGCTGAAATGAAGATCTGGAGGCATGGCTCATTTGGTAGAGAACCTGCCCAGCAATTTTCAAAAGTCTCTGAATTGCTCGTTGAGCTAATTCTCCAGTAATGCCACAACCTAAAAGACAGAAAGGTTAACAATTTCCCCTATATAATAAAGGTTGGATATTCTTTATCAGAAAATACTGGATGGGGCCTAGCATGCACGAAGGCCCAGATTTAATTCCTCAGTGCCACATACATAGAAAAAGTCTGGAAGTGGTGATGTGGCTCAAGTGGTAGAGCTCTAGCCTTGAGAAAGCTCATGGACAGTGCTCAAGCCCTGAGTTCAAGCCCCAGGACTGGCAAAAAAATACTGGAAATGAGAAAAATGCATTTATATTTCATGTATACCTTGTAGTTTTCATGTTTTATCACTAAAAGAAAGTATCGTAGACAACTATCCTGTAAAGTGAAAATGGTTTCGACTTAGTTTTGCAAGTTCAAGTCCGTGTTCACTTGGTCTTGTAGCTTTGTGCCCGTGGTGTGTCATCCTGTGATACCAGGAGTGTGGGGTGCTGTAGCAAGCCATTCACTGCATGGTCAGAAAGCAAAAAGCATAGGGACCTTGTTTAAAACCACTGGAGAGGACATTCTTAGAAGCAGGATAAGCAAGATAAACATAGAAGTATCATTGTAGAAATCAGCAGGAAAATTGGGTATGGAGTGGCAAGGCCTACACATCTCTAATACAAAAAAAAAAGAAAAGAAAATAAGAAAAGAACAGAAAAGAAAAAGAATTCTGTGACATTTCTAATGAGAATTCTAAAGCCCTTCCTCTTTTTTCCCCATGAAGAGTGGCACAACGTGACGAGTTTTTCCTCAGGTAGGAGGCTTAGAGAAACATATTAGATAATGAATTATTCAGGGTGATTTCTTAGGCTGGGGGAGAGGCGCACCTGTCTGGGATGCTTATAAACTTGATTAGATAACATTTGTCAGCTGCAGCAGCCGCAGGTAACTCCTGACGAGAATTGTATTTCCCTGACGCTAGTGGAACCAAGCAATGTTCCAAATTTCATGGGGCTGTTGAAAAGGTTTGCAGAAGTGTTACACCTAAGAGGCTGCATGGCAGTTGTCAAGATAATCAGACTATTTGCAGTCACTATTTTCTGCTGGCTGTTTTCTTTCCTCCTCAAGTTTGTAAATGGGAATGTAAAGTACTCAGGAAGAGACGACATATTTTGTGTGCTATAAATGGATTATTTCTAGTCAAAATTTAATAGATCTATAGTTTTTGTTGATAAATTCTTTGAATGTTTTACTTCCCTTCACTCTTGTCTTTTTTTTTTTTTGTGGGTCATGGGGCTTGAACTCTGGGCCTGGACGCTGTCCCTAAGCTCTTCAGCTCAAGGCCACAGCCCTACTCCTCGAGCCACAGCTTCACTTCCTATTTTCTAGTGATTAATTGGAAGTAAGAGTTTCACAGGCTGTAGGTGAGAAAGAATTAGGAGGGGCCATCTCTGAATGTTAATAGCTTCAAAATTGGGACTGTATAAACCTCAACCTCAATAAAGATGCAAAGAAATGTTAGGAAAATAAGGAAGATTACAGCATCAAAAGGACTAAATTTACACTGAAGCAAATTTTGCAGACAAATCTGAACTGGATGAAAAGATGGAGGAAACAGTTCTATTTTTTTTTCCAATCGGTAATTGCCCTGTGATGGAGCTGATTTACTGTCTTATTTCCAACCTTGAGCTCCTTCCTCAGTCCCCTGACCTTTTTCTTACTCCTCCTAGTAAGAACGGAGCTGCCGAATTAAGAAGAGAATTAAGTAGAAATTCTAAGGCATAAAAACATTAAGAAATATTGCCTCAGACTAAAAAATTGCCTCCAGATTTTTCTCAAGTGCTGAGGAAATGAAAGTAGGAAATTGCTCTGTGCCATTTCAGGGGCTCACTGCTATTAGAGACATGATAAACTTCACCAAATTGGCATATCACACAACTGCTAGAGCAGATAGACATTGCTTGCCCTTTTAAAGCACAGCTAACATGGCAACAAGCTGATTGCAACTAAATAAAACACTCCCACTGAGTTCTCTTTCTGGAGTCCACTGAAAAGAGTTAAAAATATGTATATGAGCATGTCTCATTTTCCTTTACTTAGATTTCCTCAAAAAGTGCTTCAAGTATCTAAATCCTTTAAACATCCTCCTTTCTACATCAATGGGATACGATCGCAAATGATTTTTTTTTTTTTAGGTAGCTTGGTTTTCAGACTTGAGCTCAGTATATTCCTGGATTAAAACTGCATTTTGATCTTAGTTCTATTGTTTGTTCATTAGCTGAATGATCTAAACATGTATCACCCTTCCCTAGTCCTTAGTCTGAAGGATAAGGTATACTTCTAATGTTACTCTCCCTCTATTTTAGCAAACTAAATGAGAATTTTTACTTGATTTATTTTGTTTTTGGTAGTTGAATTTTTTTTTGGTAAATGTAAGGAGTGACAAAAGAAAAAGAAGGGAGAACCTGGAGATAGCAAACAGAGAGCACAATGAAAATAAAATGGAACAATGGATGCAAAAGAGTAACAGGAATTCAGGAGTTTGAGCAAGACTCATGAGTGAGTCCTGAATGGCCTCAAAATTCCCAAGAACAGGAAGTGAAGGAGGACATGTTTGAGAGGTGAGTGTGAATTATGAACTGGATTACTTTTAGCATGTTCCAAAAGATTCAGAAAATGGATTTTCTTTATCTATATATGTATGTATACATATATCTATGCATATATGTATATGTCTAGATATATATGTATCTATATCTACTCCTTTTGATTTCATAGCTTTAAAACTAGGTCTTGGTATTTCCAGTTTATATGAAAATCCTGCCAGTTACATACAAATTGTTAGATGAAGATGTCAGTTTTTTTCCATATATTTTTTATTGTAATTAATAGAAGGGTTACATTATATTCACCAGATAGAAGGTGCATTACTTCACAAACATTGATACCCTTACTCATGTCTTGGTCCCCATTTGCCTCTGTCCACCTCCACATGTCAATTTTTTTTCCTGCCAGTCCTGGGGCTTGACCTCAGGGCCTGAGCACAGTCCTTGGGCTTTCTCAAGGCTTGAGCCACTTGAGACACAACACCACTTTCAGCTTTTTCTATGTAAGTGGTACTGAGGAATCGAACCCCCATCTTTGTGCATGTTAAACAAGCACTCTACCATTGGGCCAAACTCTGGCTCAGATGTCAGTTTTATATTCTGGTGAATCTAAATACTGCCTTTGTTCTCACTATCATACTTCCAAACCACTTGGATTCTACATGAGGCTTTATGACACAAACAAATGACTGGGTAAGTAACAGAAACTGATGGGCAAGATTTTTCTCTCTTCCTATTGTGGAGGATGATGGTTCAGCTGTAAACTGACCATCACGTACCAGATGAATTCACAGGACTTGGCGTTTCCCACCTCTGTGTGGTCAAGACTGCTTTGTAGACTTCAGGAAAGATTTTGTATCTTTTTTTTTTTTTTGCCAGTCCTGGGCTTGAGCTCAGGGCCTGAGCACTGTCCTTGGACTTTCTCAAGGCTAGAGCTCTACCACTTGAGCCTCAGCACCACTTCTAGCTTTTTTCTGTGTATGTGGTACCAAGGAATCGAACCCGGTCTTCATGCATGCTAGGCAAGCACTTTAACCACTAGGCCAAACTCCTGGCCCAAGATTTTGTAACTTATTCTTGATATGATGGGAAACAGTTACGTACTTGTGAGCAAAGGAGTTATCTGGTCTAGAACACCCACATAGAAGTTTATAACTGTATCTCTGCACCCCCACCCCCACATACACAGAAGAATGACTCTGCCTTTCGGGGGGTTGGAGATTTAGCTCAGTGGAAGTGCACTTGCCTGGCAAACACAAGGCCTTGAGTTGTGTCCTCAGGTCTGGAAAAAAAAAAGTTTGAAAGGCAAAAAAAAAAAAAAAAAAAAAAAAGAAAAAAAGAAAATTCCTGAAAATTCCCGGAACAAACAAAGCAACTGGTTGCTTTTTGAAGAATGGCCTGGAGGGGACTAAGAATAAAAATCAGGAGACAAGAGCTGTTGCCTTTGGCTAAAATGAAAGATGCTAGTGACAAGGTTTCTTTTTTTTTCTTTTTTCTTTTTGGCATTCCAAAATTCCAAAACAAATTGTATAAAGCTCTAGCTATATATGTAAACCTCAATTTCCACTGTTCTTTCTGTACTACAAAGGGACCATATGTGTATAACTGGGTTCTCCTGCTAATAAAGGGGACCATTTCTGTCACTAGACATGCTTCGCCAATTGATGTAAATGAAAATGTTTTATATTACATTTGTACCCCAATGGCATAATGTAAATGATGAAGAGAAGGAACCTCATTTTGCCCTTTTCTTTTCAAATATCAGTTTATATTAAAGAACACATTTTTCTCAATCACAAATGCAGAAGGGAAAAATGAATGCCATCTTGATGTCCTTTCTTTGATAAGTCTTCTCCCTCGGCAGCTTCCAGTGTACTTTTAGGAGCAAGCTTCAATTTATCTTTTACAGAGTGGATCCGTGTCTTATAGCCAGCAGAGATGCAGTTGAAAGTGTGATTCTAGTTTGAGATTCTCAGAGGAGCAGAAAAGCAAAGAACAGAATACTGTCCTGAATGTTTGCAGAGCTCAGATGGTGTCTGAGTCAGAAAATTTAACTGTTTTCATCATGATCTCTTCAAAATGCTTCCTCCTCCTCCTCCTACCCCTCCTCCTCCTCCTCCTCCTCCTCCTCCTCCTCCTCCTCCTCCTCCTCCTCCTCGTCCTTTTTGTCAGTCATGGGGCTTGAACTCTGGGCCTGGGCACTGTCCCTGAGCTCTTCAGCTCAAGACTAGTGCTCTACTGAGTTGAGCCACTGTGCCACTTTCCCAAATGCTTTTTAATATTCACTTACACATGTTTGTGCCAATTTTACTGGTAAGCAATGTGAGTAAATTGCTAGAAAGTCTGACTTAAAATCATAAGGTAAAAATATTTAATACAATAATTAGTATCTAGGAGATGAGTACTTTTTAATATCATATTCTGTTGACCACTACACACGCGCACATGCGCGTGCACACACACATACACACATGCACACACACAAGCACACATATGTGGATTGTTAAGCTACTATAATATTTAGAAAGCCTTCACTTTGGTTGATCCAGTTTTCTTGATAATTTTAGCTGAGAATTCATTTATGTTAGGAATGTGTTCATAGGACCTCTTTTCCTAAGACCTCAGTGTTTTCTAATATCCATTGGATATACCATAGAAGGAGAAGTACTTCAATGTAGAAAATTCTTTTTTGGAGTATTTTTATTTAAGTAATTATGAGTGAAGAAATTTCCTTTTTTGAAATAATTAAGTTACTTTACTGTTATTATTGAGGTGTTGTACAGAGGAATTGCAATTACACGAGTCAGGTTATGAGTACATTTTGTGTGATGTCTTTTTTTTCTCTCATTCTCTCCCAGTCTCTCCCTCCCATCTCCACCCACAAAAATAGTTCAGTTTCATCAGTGTCCGGTGAGCTCCACTACTGTACTTTTTCACACGTTTCCCCTCAGGTTCTGTACCCTCTCCCCACCCTCCAGAAGAAGTACATATGAATATACCATACATTAATGAGATAGAATAAAAAATGAAAACAATAAAAAGAGCAACTTCCTGTTTACATATCTTGGGGTTTGTTTTGATATATATATATATATACTTTTATATAAATATAAAGAGGCATGTAGGCATTACACCTTTGCATTTCTCCTGTGTGGGTATCTAGAATCCTGTATAATTTTGTCTTTGAAAACACAAAAGTGATATAATGAAGCAACTCATATAAGATTCTAGCACTGCTCCTCCAACACGACTGACAACAACAACAACAACAACAACAACAACAATAAAACCCTATGATTTTTTGGTGAAATACAAACTTGTTTAGCTTTTGCAAGAATATAACACAGTTATTACCTATAGGCACTATGGTTTATGTTAGATTTATTGGACATTCTTTCTGTTTAACTGAAATTTTGTGTCTTTTTTTTGTTGTTGTTATTGTTGCTGTTTTGGTTGTGAGGCTTGAATTCAGGGTCTGGGTACTGTCCCTGAGCTTTTTTTTGCTCAAGGCTAGTGCACTACCACTTTGAGTCAGAGTGTCACTTCTGGTTTTCTGAGGGTTAACTGGAGACCTTCCTGCCCAGGCTGGTTTTGAACCACAGTTCTCAGATCTCAGCCGCCTGAGTAGGATTACAGATGTGAGCCACTGGCACCTGGTGTGTCCTTTATCTAGTATGAACCCCATAAACATTCTTTGGCCCAGGGCTGGGAGTTTAACCTAGTGGTAGAGAGCTTGCCTAGCATGCACAAAGACCTGGGTTCGATTCCTCAGTACCACATACATAAAAAAAAGCCAGAAATGGTGCTGTGGCTCAAGTGGTAGATCTCTAGCCATGAGAAAAAGCCCAAGGACATTGCTGAGACCCTGAGTTCAAGGCCCAGAACTGGCCAACCCCCCCCCAAACATTCTTCAGCACAACCATTATATTCTTTGTTTTAAAATTGTTTTTGTGATTTGTCTTTTTTTTAAAAAAATATTTATTGTAAAGATGATGAATGGGGGGTTATAGTTACATGTCAGGTAATGAGTACATTTCTTTTGGGACAGTTTTTCCCCAGTTGGCTATGTTATTGATTGTAGACTTGAGCAATACATCATATAGTTTTCTGATGGGAATTTAATTTATTTTTTTTTTTTTTGCCAGTCCTGGGCTTGAGCTCAGGGTCTGAGCACAGTCCTTGGACTTTCTCAAGGCTAGAGCTCTACCCCTTGAGCCTCAGCACCACTTCTGGCTTTTTTCTATGTATGTGGTACCAAGGAATCGAACCCGGGTCTTCATGCGTGCTAGGCAAGCACTTTAACCACTAGGCCAAACTCCCGGCCCCTTAATTTAGTTTTGAGAGTTTTTTCTTTTCATTGTTTTCTATATTTTCAACATTTTCTAAAAATTATTATATCTACTTTGTAAGATGAAAAATTGAATTACATTGAAAATGTAGTGCAACAGTAACTGTATAAGACTTTACCATATTTACATTCATTCAGTTTTTTATTTTTTGGTCAGTTGTGAACTCGGGCTGGGTGCTGTCTCTGATCTTGTCAGCTCAAGGCTATCACTTTACCACTTGAATCACAGTGCCACTTCTGGTTTTCTGGTGTTTCATTGAATATGAGTGTCTCAGGGACTTTTGGGCTGGCTTTGAACCATGATCCTCAGATATCAGCCTCCTGAGTAGCTAGGATTATAGGCGTGAGCCATGGAGCCTGGCTTTTCAGCTTTTCTGGGAACCTCTGTACAATTTTCCATAATGATTGAACTGACGTACATTCCCACTAGTAGTCTGCAGGCATTCCTCTTTCTCTATATCCTCACCAGTACTTCTGATCTTTTGTCTTTTTTAATATAGCCATTTTTATAGCCCTGGCTTGAATTCAGGGTCTGACCACCGTCCTTGGGCTTTCTCAAGGTTAGCCATCTATCCCTTGAGCCACAGCACTCGTTCCAGCTGGTGGTACTGAGAAATAGAACCTGGTTATTTGTGCATGCTAGGCAAGCACTCTTACCACCAGGCCAAACTCCTGATGCTCATCTTCTGTATTTAATATTGAGTTATCTAAATAGAGAAGAATAATTTAGAGACTTGTAGTCATGAGGAGCAGTGTCAAGAGTCATTTGAAGTGGAACCAGCTTCCTGGGGATGATTCTGGTTGCAGATCAGTGGTGGAGACTTCACTAGATAATTTACTAAATTATTTTTACTAGGCTAGTTTTCACTAGATGATTCTTAGGCTGGTTGTTTTTTACTGAGAAGTGTCTTTCTTTGCTTTTTTGCTCATCTTTTTAACTTCATTTTTTACTTTTGATTCTGTGACTTCTCCAATCTACATTGTTGCTTACTTCAAGTAGGTCCCATTTTCTAAGGTTTCTACTATCTCCTAATAACCCATTAATTTAGAAATCCATATGGATTAGATGATTTGTGTGGTCAGAGCCCTCCTGATACAGTCACTTCTTTTTTCGTTGGCTTATGTAGTTATAGGAGCAGGGGCCTTATCTCCATACATATCCAATCAATTTCAACCCATTAATCATACATCCTGCTCCAATAACTTCTTTTTAAAAGTATTTATTATTATTTTAGAGATGATTTACAGAGGAGTTACATTTACACAACTCTGGTAATAAGTACATTTTTAAAAAATATTTTTGTATGTCTCCTTTTGTGCAGTGGCATCTGTTCCCTCATTCTCTTCCATTCCTTCACCCCATACTTGTATAACTCACTTTCATCAATGTCCCGTGCACTCCACTGCTTCACTTTTCCAAAAACTTCTTAAAGTTGGTACTTTGGAGCAGTGCTACATTGGAGACCAAGCCTTCCTTCTAACAAATGAGTTTTGTTTTGTTTTTGTTTTAATTGTTCAGATTAATGTATAGAGGGGTTACAGTTATATTCATCAGGGAGTAGGCACATTACTTTCAAACATTGATACCCCTTCTCATGTTTTTCTCTCCATTTCACTCCCCGACCTCCTCCCAATCACCTTGTTTTTCTCCTTCCCTTCCCTTTATTTCAAATAAACGTATATACAATATACCAGGTAACAAAGTTAGATACAGTAACAGCATGAGTTTAACCATAAGGGCAAAAACAAAGAGAAGAGAAATAACATAGTATATTAAGAACAATAATCACACAAGATAAACTTCTTGTTTCCAATTCTCAAGATCTTTTCATTTAGTCTCATCCTATATGACCTTATGTATCTAGGTTTTGAGCTATTGTAATCCTCTGCTAGGAGAGTCCTAGATTATTACAAATGAGGGAAGTCATTGAGCCTATGTTCCTATGGGTCTGGCTTCCTTCACGTAGTATGATTTTTTCTAAGTCTTGTGAATGGGGCGATGTCATTCTTTCAGATGGCAGCATAGAATTCCATTGTGTATAAATACATCTTGTTGATCCACTCATCAACTGAGGGGCGTCTGGGTTTGTTCCATATCTTAGCTATGGTAAATAATGCTGCAATGAGCATTGTTGTGCTAGTGGCTTTAGTATGTCCTTGCTTCTGGATATTTGGGTAAATGCCAAAAAGTGGGATTGCTGGGTCATAGGTGAGCTCTGTTTAGTCTTTTGAGGAACTTCCATACTGCTTTCCAGAGTGGTTGAATGGGTTTACATGCCCACCATCAGTGTAGTAGTGACCCCTGCTGGCCACATCCCTGCCAGTAACTCCAACAAATGAGTGTTTGAGGACCAGCAAAATCCAAACAAAAGCAAGTATAAAAGCTGAAAATATTGGAATCCTAATGTATTTTAGATACAGAGTCAGCACATCAGTAATACCTGCTTCAGATTTTGAATATGTCATGCTGTTAAAAAGCAAGGGTCACACAGACTGCATTTCAGCAATGAGAGTGGCAAGTGGCAGTATCTGTGCCCAGTTTCCAAAATTTGCTGGGCATTGGTTCTAGGGGACATTTTAGCACATCAGTAATATATTAATGTCTTATTTTAATGAAGATTAGCTTGCTGTTTTATGGCTAGGTTTTTGTGTTCTAACTTTTATGCTTTTCCAATTACATTTGGATTTTCATCCATATTTTATTTTATTTATTTATTTTTTTTGCCAGTCCTGGGCTTGAGCTCAGGGCCTGAGGACTATCCTTGGACTTTCTCAAGGCTGGAGCTCTACCACTTGAGCCTCAGCACCACTTCTGGCTTTTTTCTATGTATGTGGTACCGAGGAATCGAACCCGGGTCTTAGTGCATGCTAGGCAAGCACTCTACCACTAGGCCAAACTCCTGGCCCCTTTTCATCCATATTTTATTCTATAAACTTTATTGTTTTATATTCTATAGTTAGGTCTATAATTTCTAGAATCTATGGTGACTATTGTATAAGATGGGGCCAAGGTTTCTTTTCTTTTTTCTGTTTCTATGATGACATACAATGGTCCATATTAAAAGACCAGTTTTCTGCTATAGAACTTCAGTGGCATCTGTGTCCATATGTATATTATTTGTTTCTTACTCGTCTGTAGACTTAGTCTTTTTGTCCCTTCTTGAGTCAATGCTACCCTGGTTGATGCAGGTCTCAATAATAAGGTTGTATACATTTTCAAGCCCTGTTATATTTTCAAACCTGTACTTAACAGGGATGGAGGTATGGCTCAAGTGATGTAGAGTACCACACTAGCAAATGTGAGGCTCTAAGTGCCAAAACAAAAAAGGAAAGCTAAATCCAAAATTCAGAATAAATAAGACAGTAACAACAAACAACAAACAATTTATCATAGTCCTTGTCTTTAAAAATACTAATTTTACAGTCCAAATTGTATGAATTATTTTGCTTGTTGTTAAGAATCCTGGTATAGGCATTGAATCTTCTTAAACTAAAGCTTATGATGATTACTAGAATTAGTAGATGGGTTAATCTTCTTGTAAGAATCTAACAAAAGACAACTGTGGTTCTCTACGAAACTGCTTAGTCATTCTTTGTAAGGGAAATAAGGTTATGTGTGTGTTTACAAGCATGATTTTGAATATAAAGTTTAATTCTTTTTTTTTTTTTTTGCCCATCTTGGGGCTTGACCTCAGGGCCTGACCACTGTTCCTGGGCCTTCTCAAGGCTAGAATTCTGCTACTTGAGCCACAGTACCACTTCTGGCTTTTTTTCTATGTATATGTGGTACTGAGGAATTGAACCTGGGACTTCATGCATGGTAGGCAAGCACTCTGCCACTATGCCAAACTCCCAGCCCCTAAAGTTTAATTCTTAAACTGAGAAATAAGTTAATCAACATGATTTAAGTAAGTTTTATCATGATAGTACTAGATAGATTTTATACTTGTATCTAGATGATGAAATGAGCCATTTATTGAAGTATACTTCTTAAATAGTAGATGTTTAAAATTATCTATTAATGTTTCTTTAATGTATCTACCTATACCAATCTATCTATCTTGGATATAACTTATAGAATCAACTAAGCTAGGTCTAGATGAATAAAAGCCACCCCCCTTGACTGCCCAACACCTTTCCAATTTCTTGGTTGGATTGTGAGTTTTTCTAAAGAATTACAGTGTTTGAATTCTCCCCTGCAAGTATTATATCTTGGTTAATACATCTGGTTTGAAATTTTATTTTTGGGAGTAATTTAATAATGTCTAGGCAGAACCTAGTACACTTAAACTTATTATTGAATTAATCAATTTACTGTTTGTTCTGTAATTATGCCAAATGCACTCTCCTACATATCCTCACATTTCTTGCCTTGATTTAATCACTTAAAATTCCATTTCTATCTCTTCCTTTTGTAATTTCTCCAAAAACTAAAGCAAATATCCTTAACATATTCTAGTATAAAACATTTTAGAATTTCTACCACTTCTGCTAAAATTCAGACACTTTAGAAGGCTTTACTTTTATTTATTTTCTTTCTCCTTATGTCATTTTCACATGTACCAAACAATACAAGTTATAATTATTACTTTGCACTACAAATATTTGCTTGAATTTGTCTACTTAGAAGTTTCTTTTTTGTTCATTCCTCATGTATTCTTGTTTTTATCTAATTTTATTTCTGATTAACATACATTCTTTCAAAGTATTTTACTCATAATTTCTAGTTTTGTAGGACATATTTTAGAAAAAAATTACTCTGTTTCCACAAGTGGAGATTAGTTATTTAGTTCCATTGGACTTTCTTTGAGCAAAGAATTCTGTGACTGAACTGAATGAGTGCTTACATTAAAAAAATATATTTGGGCCTGGAGTTTGACCTAGTGGTAGAGTGCTTGCCTAGCATGTATGAAGACCCAGGTTTGATTCCTTGGTACCATATACTTAGAAAAAGCCAAAAGTGGTGCTGAGGCTTAAGTGGTAGAGTTCTAAGTTCTAGCCTTGAGAAAAATCCAAGGACAGTGCTCAGGCCCTGAGCTTAAGGCCAGGACTGGATATATATATATATATATATATATATACACATATATATATATACACACACATATATATATATACACATATATATATATATATATATATGTTGTGGGGCTTGAACTCAGGGCCTGGGCACTATACCTGAGTGCTTTTACTCAAGGCTGGTGCTCTAACACTTTAAGTCACATCTCCACTTTCACTTTTTGAGTGGTTAATTGGAGATAAGAAACTCATAGGTGGGGGGGAGGGAAATGGGGACCAAGACATATGAAAGGGTATCAATGTATAGGAATTAATGCACCATCTATCTGGCAAATATTATGTAACCATTCTATTAGTTACTATTAAAATATATGAAAAAAATAAAAATTCCTGACCAATGTGAAAAAAAAAAGAATCTCATAGAGACTTTTCTGCCTGGGCTAGTTTTGATCTGCCATCCTTAGATCGCAGCCTCCTGAGTAGCTAGCAATACAGATGTGAGTTACTGGGACTTGGCCAAAAACTATTTTGAACTGATCAACTCAATTAATTTATTTCTTTAAAGGTATATTTAGATTCCTAGAAATCTATAAATGCCTAAACACAAGAGGAAATAATACATTTCACCAGCTATATAATGAGTAACAAGACTGACTCAAATTTTCACCAATGGTATCTCATGACTGGGCAGCTTCATTGTTCACTTTTACCCAAACCTGAAGAATTGACTCAAAATCTTTTTACACTATCTCAAGCTGGCTATCAGTGACTCAAGCCTGCAATCCTAGCTACTCAGGAGGATAATATTTGAGGATTGTGGATTTCAAGCCAACTGGGTAGGAAAATTAATGAGAGTCTTATCTCCAGTTAATCACCAAGAAGCCAGAAGTGGAGCTGTGGCTCAAGTGGCAGAGCACTAGCCTTGAGCAAAAAAAATCTCAGAGACAGTATTGAGTCTAAGTTTAAGCCTTAGGATTAGCACACAAAAATAATAACAACAAAAACCAACCCCAACTCCTCCCAAAAAGTCTCACAAAAATAGAGGAAAATACTTTTTAAACCATTCTATAAAGACAGATATAAAATCAAGTAAGAATTTTATGAAAAAAGAAAAGTGATAGACTAATATTCCTTATTATGGTGAGTGAAAACTCTTCAATAAACACGATTACTGATTCAACTAAATGTGGGTACTAGGTCAATTTAGAAAATTCAGGTGTGTGTCTATACCCTAAAATAAACAATCCAAAAAGGGAGTGAAGAAAGTAATTGCATTTACATTAACATCTAAAATAAATAGACACAAAATAGCTAAACCTAAAATAGCCATAAATAGCCATAAAATAGCACCTAAAAAGCCCTTTATCCTGAAATCTGCAAAGTATTGTTCAGAGAAATTAAATGAGATTGAAGTATATTGAAAGATATTCAGTGAGACTCAGCAGTGTTAGGAGGTCAATCCTATCCAAAGTGAACTACTTGTTAAATTACCATCTCCATCAAAATCATACCATTCTAGCCAATAGAAAGAATGACACTGCTCTATTTGTAGGGAAAGGGAAAGATTTGGAAAAAGTCATATTAAGTGAAGTGCGCCAGACCCAAAGGAACATAGGCTCAATAGTTTCCCTCATTTGTAATAATTAGTACACACCTATGACTCTCCTCGCAGAGGATTACAATAGCTCAAAACCTACGTACGTAAGGTCATATAGGATGAGGCTAAATGAAAGGATCTCTAGGATATGGCAATAAGAGCTTTATCTTGTGTAATTGTTGTTCTTTTTTCCCTTTTTTATTGTATTTTATTGTTGGAATAATGTATAGAGGGGTTATAGTTACACTTGTCAGGTAAAGGGTGCATTACTTCTTGATGCTTGATACCCCTTCTCATGTTTTTGTCCCCCTTTCCCTCCCTCCACCCCTCCCAATCATCTTGGGTAATTGTTGATTTTAATGTACTATGTTATTTCTTTTCTCTTTTGATGCCATTTGGTTAATCTCATAGTTACAGTATCTGACTTTGTTACCTGGTTTATTTGTTTATTTGAAATAGGTAAGGGAAAGGCAGAAAACAAGATGATTGGGAGGGAGTGGGGGAAGGGAAATGGGGACAAAAACATGAGAAGGGGTATCAATGTGTGAGAAGTAAAGCACCTTCTATCTGGCAAATATAACTGTAACCACTCTATACATTACAATAAAGAACCTAAGTAAAAAAATCACACCCAACCCCCCCCTCCAGCCTTTATATACTTCAGTTTAAAATTGAATATGATACCTGTTTTCTCTATAGTTAAATAGCCTTTTCTTTCCAGTCTTCTAAATTGCTTTGTGTTTTTGTTTAATTTGTTTAAATATCATTAATTACATTTTTTTGTGTTTGGTTAGTATTGTTCCTTAAAACATCACACACATTCTTGTTTGAAAGATTGGTAGTAGCAAGCTTTCTCCATTGTGGAGAAACAGGGAACTCAAAGGAAGTTAGTTGATAAAATGCTGTTTTGAGTAACATTTCTCCAGTTTCTTCCGGAGATAATACACATCGGGTTGTGATATCTGAAATAGATACCTCTGACATTAAAAATATCTATTAGTAAATGTCCCTTCCATGGACATAATATACTAACTTGGAAAATTGTCAATATGCATCTGCCCCTCTATTTCATTTTGGCATATCTGTAGTGGTCTAGATCTATCTATCTATCTATCTATCTATCTATCTATCTATCTATCTATCTATCTATCTATAGGTATCTCTCTATATATAAGTATTACTGTTCTGTCTCAAATCTGAATGATAGAAAAATAAATGTCTAAAAAATTAGACATACTTACTAAAGCTACATTTCTGTTACAAATAAGTATTACCTGTTTAAATTTAATATGTATAATTAGTAGCTTGTTAGAATTTAATGAAGACTATATATCACCACTGTTGCAAAATGCGTCTTTGACAATCAATACGTTGTATATAGAATATAATTTAATTTTGTGGATTAGAGACAATTTGGTATTCAGGGAGAGTCAGATCTTTGGTTTAAGGAAGTATGATGGGGTTACTGTGGACTTCATTGTTCAAATGAAAAGTTCAGAATAGAGAGTATAATGGAATCTGGGCTCTATTCTATCTGCTTTTGAATACAGTCTAGCTATTATATTAATACCAAGATGGGAAGCACAGAGCTGGTGTTGTGTGCAATTTTTCTTACTTTGAAGCCAGCTACCCGGAGAATTTTTATGTTTTGTTTTTGAAAAGTAGGTAGATTATATTCGTGGTTCATCTTTGTTTTGCAGAGGTAAAATTAGAGGCCTCAGACTCCTGCTGGCAGAACAAGCTCTCAATTTCTCACTGTTGAAATTCAATCTGATTTCTATCTTTTTCACTAAAAAGCTGTCAACAGCGAATAAGCATTCCCCATCAAAGAGTTGTATTCATTTCTGTGGTATATAAATTCCTCTCATGGGAGAGGATTCAAGTAATTTAAATTGTTTCTGACTTTTAATTTCTTTTCTAGGAAATAGGAAATGATATTAGCATGGACTCTAACTATAGGCCAAAATAGAAGAAGAAATGACATATAGGGCTCCTCCTCAGTGTGACATTCCTGGGACCCTTAAGCTTCAGAGTGCAGCAGATTTACAATGCATAAAATAGGACATCCATCTGCATTCTCCTTTGCAGCTAGTGAGCTCATGAAAGCTGTAACAGGTTCCTAATATGTATCAGTGCACATATATTCACTTTTAAAAGCAGATTTGCTACAAGAATATATACTCTGAGCATAAAAAGAGGAACTGTCTTTGAAATTAGGTATGTTTTTCTTTGAGTTTGGATTGGGAAATTACCTTCTTTTTTGAGAAGGATGAAATTCTAGGTACCTTTTTTCTACCATAAAAAGTCATTCAATATAGTAGATTTTTCTCATGATTTTATGTTTGTTTCTTTATTTTTTGGGGGGAGAGATTATTTAAAGTTTAATAGTGTATATTTTTTCAGCAGTGCCTTATGATGAACATATATATTGCTTTGCTTTTAGAATCTCTTTAAGAAGGTTTGCAAAATTGTAAGCATTTTGGTTTTATTATACATTTAATTGCCTCTTATTTTCTCCTGCCAATTTATACAAACATTCACAATATCAAAGTCTTGTGTTTTGGATAAGAGAAATATCCAGTGGTTTGCATTACCATTTGTAAGGAAATGAAAAGACTTGGAAAAAATCATAATAAGTGAAGTAAGCTAGACCCAAAGGAACATAGGCTCAGTGGTGTCCCTCATTTGTCATAATCAGTAGAAACCTTGGGCTCTACTAGCAGAGGATCACAATACCTCAAAAGCTATGCATATGGTCAATACAGGATGAGACTAAAGGAAATGAATTCTAGGTGATGGAAACAAAAGGTTTATCATTGTGATTGTTATTTTTAATGTACTGTGTGAAGTTAGTGCTTTTCTCTTTTTTTCCATTTATGGTTAATCTCATGTGGTTTCTGTATCTGACTTTGTTACCTGGTATACTATATATACACATTTGTTCATTTGAAATAGGGAAGGAAGAGGGAAAACAAGATGATTGGGAGGGGAAAAAGGAAGGGAAAGGAAGAAAAAACACGAGAAGGGGTATCAATGTTCGAGAAGTAATGTACCCATTACCTGACAAATGTTAACTGTAACTCCTCAATACATTATCCCTACAAAAATAAAAAAAAGAAGTGATTTGCATAGTGTATACATGCAAATGAATAAATCACCTACCACTGTTATAGAACATACTTTCCTTCTGTGCAAATGCATTTTAAAGAATGGGCGAATTCAAAATCTATGGCACTAGTTGTCATGATTTTTAAAATCTCTACACCACTCATAGAAGTTCTCTGATTAGTCAGGTCCTCCTTAAAATAAAGATACTTATGATTCAACAAAAAATTTGAACGGTGTTTCATAATGATATACTGCCTCATAAAATAAAATATAACTTCACCACCTTCTTTGATCTGTGTATGACCACAGATGTGTTGATTATGTCTTTTATTTATTCAATATAAATTTGGAAACTCTACCTAGGAGGTTCCTGGCAGTAAGCTAACCACTATACAAGTACTTAGCAAGCCTGAATCTTACAGTAATGGACTAGGAAAGATATCACTAAAGATGTAGTTTATGATAAATTAGTAAGTTACTTCTTTCTTCAGGACAGAAATCTTGTAAGATCCCTGGTGCTAATAACTTTGTCAGAGTATAGTCTTTCAATAGCTATCTCATTTGTGAGATGTGTCACAAGAAATTCACTGCAATTCCTAAACTATTGAAGTTTGCAAATAATTACCTATGGATTCATGGCTATCCTATAACAAGAGAACACTTTCTTGCATTCTGTTATGCTCTCCTGAGAAAGAGAAAAAGCAATTAAGATATAGCTACGTGCAGGGAATTGTACAGACATCCAAGTCTGCAATGGCTCATTCTCAACAGTGAATGGGAATAGTATATTTAACTAACACCATGGAATAAAAGGATTCAGAGCTACTTTCTTCACATTTAACTATAACAATAGATATAGGTTTTCATTTTGTGATATGGGAGCCTTTATTTCTTTTTTTTGTGTGTATATAAACTATGAATGCTTGGGCTTGATGATCAACTTGTCTAGATTGAGAAGTGTCTAGGAAATTAGTAAATCACACATCTAGGTTTGTCTGGGAGGGCATTTTTAACAGGAATAACTAAGAGGGGGAAGATCTGCCATGATCATGTGTGAAACTGTAGACAACCGATAGACAGTGGGCCCAGATGGAATGACAGAGGAGAAAGAAGAAAGACATTGAGTTCTGGCATTCTCATTTTCTGCTTCCTGGTTGCCAGGAGGCAACTTTGATTCTCCTTCCAGGAGAAGCTTCATCCTGACCAGAATCGTCTGAAAGCTCCGAAACTATGAGCCAAAAGAATATTTTCTCCCATGACATTGTTTTCCGCAGTTATTTGTCACACCAACAAAATCTGACTAAGACAGTTTGCATATAGATTTTCAGCTTAAAGAGGCTGAGGACTTTGATGTGTTTATTGTGACCCCCCCCCTATGAGTAGTTCAGTAACTTGCATTAGAATATATATGTGAAACTGTATCTAGCTCCTTTCTACACAACACTCACAATACTTCCTCTTCACTTCTCTGCCTGAGCAACATAATAGGGGTGGGAGTGGTAAGGAAATAGATTTTGGAGGTCAATAAATCTGCTGGCATTATTCACCATAGGAAAGATATGGAACCAACCTAGATGTCCCTCAGTTGATGAGTGGATCAACAAGATGTGGTATTTGTACACAATGGAATTCTATGCTGCTGTCAGAAAAAACGACATCGACCCATTTGTTAGGAAATGGAAAGACTTAGAAAAAATCATATTAAGTGAAGTAAGCCAGACTCAAAGGAACTTAGGCTCAATGGTTTCCCTCATTTGTCATAATCAGTAGAAACCTTGGGCTCTACTAGCAGAGATTTGCAATAGAGCAAAACCTTGATACATAAGGCCATTTAGTATGAAGCTAATTGAAAGGACCTCTAGGATATTGAAACAAAAGCTATATAATGAATGATTGTTGTCCTTAATGTACTATGTTATCTCTCATCGCTTTTGCTGTCCCCTGGTTATCTCATATTGTTACAGTATCTCATGTTGTTATCTGATATATTGGATATATTTGTATTTGGTTATTTGAAATTGGATAGGGAAGGGGGGAAAACAAGATGAGGGGTGGGGGTAGGGGGGAGGGTAATGGGGACCAAGACATGTGAAAGGGTATCAATGTATGTGAATTAATGCACCTTCTATCTGGCAAATATAATGTAACTATTTTATTAATTACAATAAAAATATTAAAAAAATAAATCTGCTGGCATCCTTCATTAGGTGTGCTAGCTCATGTGATCTAACTTGTTTGGGCTCTTTAATGTCTTCATCTATTCTGTAGACTTATTTATCAATATGTCTGTGGTGGAAGAGTCTCATTACATGTAGTATGTGGAAACACAGGTTAGACATTAAAATGATTATTAAACTTGTCACCATATTTATAAACAAATTGTACCTGCAACCTCTGTATCAGGCTCTTGGGGATGTGAGAATGAATCGTTCAGATTGACCTATGGAGAAGGGCAGATTTGACACATAGAAACTAGGCTCTTTCTCCACCTAAGTTGTACTAAGATTTATACAAAAGTATGGCCTAAGTTGGCTTTAATGAGAGGAAATAATACTTTTGATTAGTCTTGCTCAAATAACTCTTCATTTTGGGAGAAAAAAAACCAAGTGATTTTTATGATCCATAGCATCTTAGAAAGAGCCTCAAGAACATGAAACTTCATTTCCCTAAAGATTTTATTGGGTCAGTTTTCTTGTCTGTGAAGTGGGTATGAGAATCCATAGGTGGCCAAGAAGACTGTATCAAATAAAAATTGGCATGTCCTTTGTTTACATTTGAATCTTGTGGGTATCTTGGACAAAACTATTTTTCTCTCTGAATTTGATCTGGCCAGTTAGTGAATCACCATGATTAATTGTGCTAAAGTCTGTGAGTGAGGGTGTGAGATTTGGTTTATGATACGCAGAGCATCATGCTTTTTGTTTTGGCGGTGTATCCTTTGAACTGATGAATAGTACTTCTCACAGCAGTTCTGAGAAACCAGGGGACCAAACACCCTTGGACAAGGGAAGATCCTTTGCCTTACTCTGGAAAAATTCCTGGAGCTTCCAAGACCCTAAAACTGAAAGCCACAAGAGTTAAACACTATTGTACATGCAGAAATCAATACTCAGCCTTGGTTTTAGTTTGAAGAATAAGACAGCTCTACTCTGATTGGAGTTGGAGGTGTGAAGCATATGAGAATGTGTGCTGGGCTTTACCATCCTGGCAATTGTGAAGGAAGCAACTTGATAACCTTAGGTGATGGTGACCATGAAACCAACTGAGAACTTGAAAATGAGAATGTCAGAGCATTGCTTCTATTTATTTCTTAAAGACAGAAAAGGTTTAAAGGAAATATTGTCTTGAAATGAAGAGACGTTTTCAGAACCTTTTCTTTTACTGTTAAATGAACTCAAGACCTGGGTCTGCTTCACATACAGTGTTTCAAACCCTTTTATGACTATGAGATCTTATCTGTTATATGAATAGTGTTTTCAGACACTGGGTTTTTTTTTTTGCCTAGAGGCTCATGATCAGAGAAGTCCAGAAAGTGATACAGGTAAAAGTGAATTTGCTCCAGGTGCAGTGAAGTTGCTCCAGTTGCAGAGGACTGTTGGATTGATCCCTGACCACACAATCACTAGGAATAAGCCTTATCTTCCCTAAGATGGACAGATCTTAGCTCTGGCTACTCTGTTCACATCCTACCATCAGGTTCTGCCAATGGGCTTCTTTAGGTGGAGTCAAGAGGAACCAGCCACCTGAGGTCTCGAGACTGTTCTCATCCTTCATCTCTACAGTGCTCAGCATAGTAGTTAGTGGGCCAGAAGGTCTGTGTGTGCTTGCTGAATTCACCTACACTTTCTTTTTCTTGGTAATTTTTTAATTGTAATGAATAGAAGGGTTACATTATATTCACCAGATTCACCTACACTTTCTATCTTGTCAATCTTTCCGTTCTTCTCCATTTTCTGACCATCTCTGAAATCTCTGTCCTCTGGAGATTCTCAACTCCTTCAGGCTGGATGGAGATTTTTAACTTATTGGAAATAGGCAAAATCTTGAAATAGTCGAAATTATTGAGGAAGATGTAACATGGTGGTGGGATGTCTACTTATGTGATCAGGAAAAGACTCTGGGAGAAAGAATATAACCAGCTAAGAGCTGAGTGATAAAAAAGATTGGTCTTGAACATCATCCCATTTGTAAGGAAATGGAAAGACTTGGAAAAAATCTTATTAAGTGAAGTAAGTCAGACCCAAAGGAACATAGGCTCAATGGTTTCCTTCATTTGTAATAATTAGTACACATCTAGGACTCTCCTAACAGATGATTGCAGTAGTGCAAAATCTAGGTACATAAGATCATATAGGATGAGGCTAAATGAAAGGACCTCCAGGATATGGAAACAAGAGCCATATAATGTGTTATTGTTATTATTAATGTTCTTATTTCTCATCTCTTTTGTTGTCCCTTGGTTATCTCATATTATTACAGTATCTTACCTTGCTATCTTGTTTATTTGTTTATTTGAAATAGGAAAGGGAAGGGGGGCAAAACAAGATGGGGGAGGGAAGTGGGGACAAAAGCATGAGAAAGGGTATCAATGTATATGAAGTAATGCACCTTCTATCTGGTGAATATAACTGTAACCCTTCTATTAATTACAATATAAAAAGGAAAAAAAGAAAGATTGGTCTTGAAAAGTTCATAGAAAGTTTATTTCAACTTAGTACCAAGATATTGCTAGCTCCTTAAGAAGCACCTTGGGGCCAGAGCAGAAAATTGACATGGGAACTTTGCAGGCATAAAGGGTTTTTTGAGTCAGGGATCTTTAATGAATCTTGTAATGTTTTTCTTTTTTCTTTCTTTTTTCTTACTTTTCCAGTCATGGGGCTTGAACCCTGGGCCTGGGAGCTGTCCCTGAGCTCTTCAGCTCAAGGCTAGTGCTCTAACACTTGAGCCACAGCCACACTTCTGGTTTTCTGATAGTTAATTGATGATAAAGAGTCTCACCAACTTTTGTGCTTGGGCTGGCTTTGAACTGTGATTCTCAGATCTCAGTCTCCTGAGTATATGGATTATAGGTGTGAGCTATGGCCATTGAACCTGGCTTTTTTTTTTTTTTGAGACAGAGACTTACGTTGTAACCCATTCTGATCTCAAACCTGGTATCCTCTTGAGAACTGAGATTACATCCATGGGCTACCATGTTCAGCTTTGTAATGTTATAATTATAGACTGACATGCAGTTGAAAGCAATAAGCCTGAGAGGTACTGTGCACTTCATCCTAGTTATCTTTAGTGTTTACATCTTGGAATATTTATAATTCATTACAGCCAGCATATCACATCAATATAATGCATTAATTTTATCCAGATTTTCTGTTTTTTTTTTTAAAATAAATTTATTGTCCGTGTGCTGTACAGAGGGGTTACATATGTAAGGTAGTGAGTAGTTTCTTCCCAAGCATTGTTAACCTCTTCCAAGTTTTTCTCCCACTTTCCTTCCTACTCTCCAACTCATGAAGTTTATTTCCAACATATTATCTTGAAATTATTGCTGTTACATTGGTTTAATAGTACTAATTTCAGAGTGAATGTGTAAGTGTATATTTATGTGTATATATTCTAGCAGTTTTATTTCTTTTTTTCATATATTTTTTTATTGTAATTGATAGGAGGGTTACATGATATTTGCCAGATAGAAGGTGCATTAATTCACATACATTGATACCCTTTTCACATGTCTTGGTCCCCATTTCTCTCCCCCCCAGTCCCACCCCTCATCTTGTTTTCCCCCCTTCCCTATCCAATTTCAAATAACCAAATACAAATATATCCAATATATCAGGTAACAAAGTGAGATACTGTAACAATATGAGATAACTAAGGGACAGCAAAAGAGATGAGAGATAACATAGTACCTTAAGGACAACAATCATTCACTATATGGCTTATGTTTCTATATCCTAGAGATCCTTTCATTTAGCGTCATACTAAATGGCCTTATGTATCAAGGTTTTGCTCTATTGCAAATCTCTGCTAGTAGAGCCCAAGGTTTCTACAGATTATGATAAATGAGGGAAACCATTGAGCTTAAGTTCCTTTGAGTCTGGCTTACTTCACTTAATATGATTTTTTCTAAGTTTTTCCATTTCCTAACAAATGGGTCGATGTCGTTCTTTTTGACAGCAGCATAGAATTCCATTGTGTACACATATCACATCTTGTTGATCCATTCATCAACTGAGGGACATCTAGGTTGGTTCCATATCTTTGCTATGGTGAATAGTGCTGCAATGAACATTGTTGTGCTAGTGGATTTAGTATGTCCTTGTTTCTGGATGATTGGGTAAATGCCAAGGAGTGGAATTGCTGGGTCATAGGGGAGCTCTATGTTTAGTCTTTTGAGGCACTGCCATACTGCTTTCCATAGTGGTTGAATGAGATTGTACTCCCACCAACAGTGTAGTAGTGATCTCTCCTGGCCACATCCCCTCCAGCATCTGTTGTTATTAGTTTTCTTGATCCTGGCCATTCTAACTGCAGTGAGGTGGAATCTTAGAGTTGTTTTGATTTGCATTTCTTTTATGACCAGAGATGTGGAGCATTTCTTCATGTGCCTATAGGCCATTTTTGTTTCTTCTTCAGAGAAGACTCTCTTTAAGTCTTTGGCTCACCTTTTAATGGGATGGTTGTTACTTTGGAGATTAGTTTTGGAGTGATTCAATTTTTTGAGCTGTTGATATATTTTAGATATGAGGCCTTTGTCTGTTGTATGGTTGGTGAAGATCTTTTCCCATTCTGTAGGTAAAGTTATGACTATCAGCACAGATAAGACATAGAACAATTCTACTATAGCAAGGAGTTCTCCTGTTGCTTTTTTTTGGTGCCAGTCCTGGGGCTTAGGCACTATCCCTAAGCTTTTATGCTCAAGGCTGGTGCTCTTCCACTTGCGCTATTGCTTCACTTTTTTTTTTGTTTTTTGGTGGTTAATTGGAGATAAGAGTCTCATGAATTTTCTTGCCTGGACTGGCTTTGAAGTGCAACCCTCAGATCTCAGCCTCCTGGGTTGCTAGGATTACAGGTGTGAGCCACTAGCATCTGGCTTTCAGTTGCTCTTTAAGAGTCAACATTAGTATCCCTTCCACCTTCATCCTGACAACCATTATTCTCATTTCTTTAATTTTGCCATGTCAAAAGTATGTATATGGAATTTTATAGTATATTTGAATTTATTTGCAACATCCAAGTTGTCCTGCATTAATAATTTGCATCCTTTCACTGCTAACTAGTGGGACATGGAAATGATATAACATAAAGGTTTTTCCTTTTCCTAGTGAAGAGGATTGAACCCAGTGTCATGTGCATGGTGGGCAAGTACTCTACCACTAAGCCACATCTCAAGGCCCATCCCAACTTTTTTTTCAGATAATCTTTTTTTAAAATTGTATTTTATTGTCAGGGTAATGTATAGAGGGGTTGCAGTTACATTTGTCAGATAGTGAGTACATTACTTCCCAAATATTGGTACCCCTTCTCATGTTTTTGTCCCTGTTTCCCTCCCCGATTCCCCTCCCAATCATTTTGTTTTCCTCTTCCCCTTCCTATTTCAAATAACAAATAAATATATATACAGTATATCAGGTAACGAAGTCAGCTACAGTAACAACATTAGTTAAACCATAAGGGGAAAAAAACAGAAGAGAAATAACTTCACATAGTACATTAAGAACGACAATCACAAAGATAAACCTCTTGTTTCCATATCCTAGAGTTTATTTTGCTTAGACTTATCCTATATGGCCATATGTACATAGGTATTGTGAACTTCTGCTAGAAGAGAGTCCTAGATGTGTGTTAATTATTACAATTGAGGGAAACCATGGAGACTGTGTTCCTTCGGATCTGATTTACTTCACTTAATATGGTTTTTTTCCAAGTCTTTCCATTTCCTTATAAATGGGGCGATGTCATTCTTTCTGATGGTAGTATAGAATTCCATTGTGTATAAATGCCACATCTTCTTGATCCATTCTTTTACTGAGGGGCATCTGGGTTGGTCCCTTATCTTAGCTATGGTAAATAGTGCTGCAGTGAATATTGCTGTGCTGGTAGCTTTAGTGTGTCCTTGTTTCTGGACATTTGGGTAAATGCCAAGGTATGTTTAGTTTTGGAAATAAAAACCTACTAACTTCTTTACAGAGCCATTGTACGACTCAAAGTATAGAATTATCGAAGTTGTTATTATTTGTTTTTCCTTTTTTATTGCATTTTATTGTCAGGGTAATGTATAGAGAAGTTATAGTTACATTTGTTGGGTAGTGGGTGCATTACTTCTCAAACATTGATACCCCTTCTCATGTTTTTGTCCCTTATTCCCTTCCCCCGCTCTTCCCACTCATTGTTTTCACCCTTCACGTCCCTATTTCAAATACTATTAATATTTTTAAAGCATTTTAGATGCTGTTTAGGACATAGAGCATCAAACTTGATTAGAAAGAGACAGCAGCTCCAAAGACAAGGGAATGAGGATGAAGATGTGTCCCAGGAGTTACTAATGGAGATGGAGAGTAGCATAGTTGATCACAGACACGCTCTTTAACCTTTCAGAGCTTCTCTCATGGTTAGCATCCTCATCTGTGAGAGGAAAAAAGAATATCTACTTTCTAGGAGATTGAAGGTTGCACATTAAATGCAAACAGGGCTGTGTGAGTACCAGGAGCTTAGAGATAAAGAACTCTCATCTCTAAATCCAGTTTCTTTTTAATATTTGGAGGCCCTCCATTATCTTTCCTTTTAAAAATGTATCCCTGAATTCCCTTGTTTATTTGTTTTTTGGATAGGTTATTTTTGGGAAGGCCAAATCAACACCCTTCTTAATAGATTCATGCCTTTACAAAGCTCTCACAAGGACACTTCCTGTAGGATTTCTTTTGCTGTACTTTACCACCTCTTGTGATATTCTCTCTACTGAAGAACACCACCGTATCTCATTATTTTAACATACTCATGCTGATAAAAAGATTCTGGGTTTTATGGAGAATGAAACAATAACTGCAGCTGGTTGGAGATGGTAATCTACTTAGTCACACTGTGAAGGAACTCAAATGAATGGAAAAGTGGACCTGGAACTCAGTTTGTAGACTGACAGCCTCAAGGGCCCCATAATTAGGAGCAAATCTGATTCTCTCCTCTCAGTGTATGAATGAGGCAACTGGGAATAGCAGATTGTATATGGGGTGCACACAACGTGGGACACACTTAACATGTTTTATTTTACTTAATCCTTCCTGCTACTCTACGTGGTAGCTGTCTCCTCATGTGACATGTACATTGATGAGTCTCAGAGTAATGACAAAGCTTACTCACCACTAATTATAACACTAGTTAGAAGATCAAGATTTGAATGTGTTCTGTGTGAAACTTTATTCTTTCTCTTTTCCATATACTATGGCATATTTGGTCTCATCACTACTTTTTTATTGTTGGGATAATGTATAGAAGGGTTACAGTTACATTTGTCGGGTAGTAGGAGCATTATTTCTCACACATTGATACCACTTCTCATGTTTTTGTCCCCATTTCCCTCCCCACTCTTCACTCCTTTCTATAAGGACAGTCAAATCTTGGGGATAGGAGTTTAATTCTAAATTGGCTTTAAGGAAAAAGAAAATTTATAGACTGGACATAAAAGTATTTTCTTCAGATGTAGCTAAATTCGGGTGTTGAGACAATGCCATCAGAAACTAGTTCTGTGTATATCTAGATTGTGCAATATTTATTTTGTTTCTGTTTTCATGGAGACTGAAAATAATGATGCTCCCAAGACACTTTTTCATTTTCCAAGTTGATTGAGAAGGTCCCTTGACCAGTTGCTTCAGGAAAGTTCTAAGATTGACTTTGGATTACTATCAGCCTACATCAAGCCTGAAATAATCACCATGCTCAGAACTGGGCTGAAGTTGACCTGGACTTATCTCTGAATAGAGATAAAGGATGAAAACATTTAAAACACAAAGAAGTGGGTTATTGAGAAAAATATTAGTGTATCGTTATTATGAAAAAGAGAGGCACACTGATGACATCTTATTCAAACTTTCCTCCCTTCCTCCTTCCCTTTCCTATATTATATACCATAAACATCTATTTAAATTGTTTTCTTGGATATTTCTTTGTGTATAGTAAGATATGCTTATTATGATTAGTCTCATTTTATGGAGCAGGGCACCGAGAGACAAAGAAATACCTGCCTTTATTCTATAAGAACTTGTCCAGAAGAGAAAAATAGTCAGAACTGACAAAGTTCAGTGATATTTATATGTGTAAACAAGAAAGGGATAATCACTTGTGCCCATGAGAAATCAGAACTGGCACTTTGACCTCGTTAGCACTGAACTATTTGCTCTTTGGAAATAGAAGGAAGTGAATAGTATGAGGGAATTAATTCATATCCTCAGTGTCTAATGTGTTACTAGATTGAGTAGGCGTGGGGGAAAACATGTCCCATTTGGAGTGCAATATGAGTTATATGTCATCACAAGCCCTTGGGGAAGATTTGTAAAGGAACACACTCTACGTGGTGAGAAGGGGAATCCTGTTCTTTATTCATTGTCAACTGTTTTGTAACATCAAGGGAATTAATGTTTGGTGTAAAAAAAGCTATAAATGTGATTGAGGCAGAGTTGAATGTGATCTGTGGTTCTTTTGGAAGGCTGATAAATCACAGGCCCCATTAGCCTGGCTCTCCTTGTTCAAAAGGCGTATCATCTCGAGCTGAGGAAATGAGCCACTATGGCCTAATGTGATTATGAAGTTGCAGTTTAACAGGCCTTACTGAACCCTCTATAGCTTTAAGAGATGTCTTCATCTAAGTAAGTCCTATACTAAAAAAGTCTTGGATCACTTAAAATATTAAAAACTAAGAGGTAATTTTTCTCCAGTCTCCATATTTAGTCTCTCCAAAGGAAGCAATAAACTCCCTGTGGACAAGTATTTCACTTTGACTCTGTGTCTGTGCTATCTTGAACACACTTGATCTGATATGCTAAGCCAGGTCATGCCTGGCCAGTACTTGGATGGGAGACACATTTCAAGACTATTAATGTGTACCTTGTATTTATCAAGTATTTGGGTAAAACTGGTAAATAAAATGCTTAGGGCTAGAGAGACATGTTCAAACGATATGTCTTAACTTTCTGAAGTGCAGTAGTCATATTGAGCTTCCCATGTCTTAGTTTCACCAACATGTACAACATGTTACATTTTTTACCCTGTAAAGGTGTTAGGAAGATCACGGTGTTAGGAAGATCACGGTGTTAGGATATCTCTTTAAGGGTGCTAAGCAGTTCTTGTACTTGGACTTTATGTCTAGTACACTGAAAAAACTTTCAGAAATTATCTCATTGAGTTACCCAACTGTCTTCCTCTCTAGGTAGAATCACAATAAATTAAAGAAAGTCTGGACAAATGAGACTGCATTAAATTGCAGAGTTTCTGTATAGCAAAGGACATAGCTAGCAAGTTAAATAGAAATACTACAGAATGGGAGAAGATCTTCACTAGCCATACAACAGACAAAGGCCTCATGTCTGAACTATATATACAGCTAAAAAAATTGAATCTCTCCAAAACAGATCTTCAAAGAAACAACCATCCCATTAAAAGATGGGCTAGGGCTGGGAGTTTGGCCTAGTGATAGCGTGCTTGCCTAGCATGCACGAAGACCTAGGTTCGATTCCTCGGTACCACATACATAGAAAAAAAAGCCGGAAATGGTGCTGAGGCTCAAGTGGTAGAGCTCTAGCCTTGAGAAAGTCCAAGGATAGTGCTTAGGTCCTGAACTCAAGCCCAGGACTGGCAAAAATAAAAAGATGGGCTAAAGATGTAAAGAGAGACTTATCTGAAGAGGAAATAAGAATGGCTTATAGCCACATGAAGAAATGCTCGACATCTCTGGCCATAAAGGAACTGCAAATCAAAACAACTTTGAGATTCCATCTCACTCTAGTTAGAATGGCCATTATCAAGAAATGCAATAACAACAGATGCTGGTGGGGATGTGGCCAGGAGGGATCACTACTGCACTGTTGGTGGGAGTGTAAACTCGTTCAACCACTATGGAAAGCAATATGTCGAATCCTTAAAAGACTAAATATAGGGTTCCCCTATGATTCAGCAATTCTACATTTACCCAAATGTCCAGAAACAAGGACATACTAAAGTTACTAGCATAGCGGTGTTCGTTGCAGCACTATTTATCATTGCTAAGATATGGAAGAAACCCAGATGCCCCTCAGTAGATGATTGGATCAGGAAGATGTGATACTTATACACAATGGAATTTTATGCTGCTGTCAGAAAGAATGACATTGCCACATTTATAAGGAAATGGAAAGACTTGGAAAAAATCATATTAAGTGAAGGAAGCCAGACCTGAAGGAACATAGGCTCCATGGTTTCCCTCATTTGTAATAATTAGTACACATCTAGGACTCTCCTAGCAGATGATTACAGTAGTGCAAAATCTAGGTACATAAGATCATATAGGATGAGACTAAATGAAAAGATCTCTAGGATATGGAAACAAGAGCTTTATCTTGTGTGATTATTGTTCTTAATGTACTATGTTATTTTTCTTTGTGGCCCTTTGGTTAATCTCATATTGTTACTGTATCTGACTTTTTTACCTGTTATTTTGTATATACGTTTATTTGCTTATTTGAAATAGGAAAGGGAAGGGGGGAAACAAGATGATTGGGAGGGGGTGGGGGAGAGAAACGGAACAAAAACATGAGAAGGGGTATCAATGTGAGAGTAGTTATGCACCCACTACCTGGTGAATGTAACTGTATCCCCTCTATACATTACCTGGACAATGAAAAAAATGAAGTAGTATTTAAGCACCATGCCCAAAGTTGTAAGCATAGCAGGTGCCTACACGTAAGCCTAAGTCTTTCTGGCTATAAGCTCATAATTTTTCTCATATAAGCGTTGCAGAAAGGGTTATTTTTGTTGTTGTTGTTGGTCATGGACTTGAACTCTGAGCCTGGGTGCTATCCTTGAGCTCTTCGGCTCAAGGCTATTGCCCTACCCCTTGAGCCTCAACCCTACTTCCTATTTTCTAGTGGTTAATTGGAGATAAAAGTCTCATGGACTTTAGTGCCTAGGATGGCTTTGAATCGCTATTCTCAGATCTCAGCCTCCTGAGTATCTAGGATCATAGGCGTGAACTACCACACCCAGCTTTGCAAGGTTACATTTTAGACAGCTTTCCATTGCTGTGACAAATCACTTGAGACAATTAAAAAAAAGGAAGGTTTATTTTGGTTTATAGTTTCAAGTGTTTCAGTCTATGATCACTTGGATCTTTTATTTTTGGGCCTGTAGCGAAACAGAACATCATGGCAGAGAGAATGCAGTGTGTAAAACATCATGGTGGCTGGAAGGGACTAGGGCCTCAATATCCCTTCAAAGGCAACTTCCAGTGACCTAACTTTCTTTCTCTAGGCTCCTCCTCGTAAAGATATTATTAGTTATAGGACAGGAGTGTGGCCTAGTGGTAGAGTGAACAAAGCGTTGGCTTCAATTCCTCAGAAACAGCTGGATGTGATGCTGTGGCTCAAGTGGCAGAACACTAGCCTTGAGCAAAAAGTGTCCAAGGACAGTGTGTAGGCCCTGAGTTCAAGCCCCAGGACTGGCAAAAAATGTGTTATTAGTTATAGTGCTACTGGTTAGCAACTAGACCTTTAGCATATGAGCCTTTGAGGGCATTCAGGTCCCACCCATAATAGATCATAATTACAAGAGGTTTTTCCATTGTTCTTTGCCTCAGGTTTAGGAGATACATCCACCAGAAGAGGACTGCTGACTTTTCAGCACACATAAAAGCCTAACCTGTGGTCTATGACAAGAAGACCTTTGTACTTTTCAAAGTTCCTATGGAGAATAAGAAGCTTGCCTGTAGTCCATTCCATAATGCATTTTAGATGTCTGGCACTAGCAGCCCATGGCATTCATATCAAGCAGAAATGATGCCCTTGGATTCAATACACTGCTGAAGTCAGAAATGGAGTGTCAGCTCTAGACAAGGCAGAGGTGAGTTGGCCTCTTAGCAGCCATTGTGACAACTCTTATTCCTTTTCATTTTGTTGATAATTACTTTTTCATTTTAATTTCTTTTCCTTTTTTGCAGAAGAGGGATATTTATCCTATGATAAGATTTTAAAACATAGTGTCAGGTTTTGGGTCTCTAAATGCCACTCCACGAACATCACAAACTATATTGTGTTTCAGTGTACGTGTGAGAAAAGCAAAGCATACCAGAGATTTCAACGTGAGAATAAAAGGGTTGGGAGCTCTTTCTTTCTAGTGACATTTCCTTATTCACTTTGTGTTTCTGATGGGCAAAAGAAATATTGACACAATGGGAGAAATGGACAAGGCAAGGAGTCTATTGAAGAGAAATTATTAATATTTCAACATCCAACTACAAATTAATGGAGGAAAAGTACACCTTATATAACAGTACATGTTGTGTTCTCTACATCAGGAATGTTTACTATGTATTTTGACAAAACCAAACTGGATTCAAAATGGACAGGCTAGTATTACTTTAAAATCATCACTTTTAGGGAATAACCACAGTCAAGAAAGAGTACAGGGGCCAGGAGTTTGGCCTAGTGGTAGAGTGCTTGCCTAGCATGCATGAAGACCTGGGTTCAATTCCTTGGTACCACATACACAGAAAAAGCTATAAGTGGTGAGGCTCAAGTGGTAGAGCTCTAGCCTTGAGAAAGTCCATGGACAGTACTCAGGCCCTGAGCTCAAGCCCAGGACTGGCAAAAAAAAAAAAAGAAAAAGAAACAGTACAGCAGTATTCAAATGATCTTCTAAAGATTTTAGTGGGGTAGAAGTAGATGTTTCCATCTACTTACCACTACAATCCTTGGTGGAAAGTAGACACTTCCTGCTCTGTCCGTAGTAAAATTGTGTCTCTCTTCAGAGCTTCAGGTAAGTTTCAAAACATAAAGACTAATTAAAGAATAGTGATGAAGCCGGCGCCAGTGGCTCACGCCTGTAATCCTAGCTACTTAGAAGGCTGAGATCTGAGGATCGTGGTTCAAAGCCAGCACAGGCACTGAAGTCCCTGAGACTCTTATCTCCAATTAACTTCTAGAAAATTGGAAGTGGGGCTTGGCTCAAGGCTGGGGCAGTAGCCTTGAGCTGAAGAGCTCAGGAATAGTGTCCAGGCCCAGAGTTCAAGCCCCAAGACCACACACAAAAAAGTTACTTAAATTACTGGAAGCACATGAAGCTTTTCCATATACAAAAGCATGTAATATGAAATTTTTTAAAAAAGAATAAAAGCACATTCCAGGTATGTGAATGAACTTAAAATAATAAATTGAGGCAAACAGTTAAGAGTTTTTATTTTTAGAACAGCAAGTCAACTGTAATTGTTTTGCATAAAACATGTTTATTTTGATTTTGTGTTAAAATACAAGTTTACTTGTTTTACACCACTTGTATACATATGGTGATCTTAATGCTGAACTGTAAATTCAGGAATTCAAATGTGACCCTGTAATTTCATAAAAAGTACAAATGAAGACTCACCAAAAAAAAAGAAAACTGAGTGACCAGTATCTAAACCCAACTACTTTTATCTGCTCGATTGGTGACTTTAAGGAGGTTCAGTTTTGTCAGCTGTAAGAACTAGAATATCTGGAGTGTTTGGTGTGAATGAGAAACATAAAGTTCCTAAATGCTGGAGACTGATGTGTCCAGCAAATATTTCTTTTTCTTCTTGTTAAGTTCTGTTCTGGGATTCTTTCCATGGTAAAAAAGCTGATTTGCCTTTAGATAGAGGATGCACAACTGAAGAGAAGATAGAGGAAGTTTGTGGCCAAGTAGTGCGATCAAAAGCAGAGAAAGGGGATCTATATTGATTGCTGGGATGTGTTGCAAGAAGTAGCAATCTAAGTGACCAGTTAAGAGAGAGAAATGGAGAGTTGAGATGAAAGGGCAGTGAAATATGAGTCATATAATGACAAAATAGGGTCATATAATGGAGAAGTTGTTGCTAGGCTCTAGTATAATTTTCTTGGATGAGAATCAAAGAGTCCTAGCCAGAAAGAGAAAAAAGTGACTTCCTTTTATCTGTTGGCTTTTATTGAGTATTTTCAGATATTTACCATCATTATTTAGAAGGTACTTCAGATGCTAACCGGTGTTCAGTTTAAGACTTGAACTCTGTGTGCATCTATGATTATGTTTGTCTAATTTCCAGGTATTGGTTATTTTTTTCTGTTCTCATCTTTGGCCTTTCTCTTGAGAAAGAGAGCTACTTTTTCTTTCTTAGTTTGGCCACTGTTTTCTCTGGATAAGGTCTGGTCCCTTCTTTTCCAGTCATCCTGTGTGACTCCTCTAATAAAGAAACCCTGGCTTCTGGAACCAGTTGAGCCTTGGTTCATTGGACTGGGATCCTTTGCTGAAATTAAGTCAGCTCTCTGTAAAGAGGCAACCAAAATCTTTTGTTATTTCCATACAAGAAATTTCGATATGGTCATTGATCTTTGCAATAAGAACAAACTTTAAGGATCTTGACTTATTTTCAGAGGCAACATATTTGAAAAGGCACAGTGAACATTTGTTTTGTCTATTTATTTAAATATCAATGCAAAGAAAAATAATCTAATGTATAAAAAATAAAATGAGATAATTAAAAAGTTGGAGAATGAGAAAGGAGCAAGATAAACCAAGAAGTCCCATTAGAGATAATTATCTATTTTTTCAGTGAAGGTGAAGTAAGAACAATTCATATCTTGTACAAGGAATTCAAGGAAGTAAATTAGATATATACAACATTGGGAAAGAATTATAAACAAATGCATATACTGACAATATACAAAGGTAGAGGCTGGATTTATTTCTCGCAAGTAATTGGAATAATGCTTTCTGTTAACAATATGAGTTTAAAGTGGGAACTGGCATGGGGAAGTCTTTTTGAGAGTCATACAAAGGCCATTAGAAACTACAGGAGCTGGGTGAAAGCTGTTGAATAATAATAAGGGTCAGGGAGGATGGGAAATGAGAGCAAAGGAGGGACCAAGCTGATTAAAAGATTGTATAGTCATGTGTTCAACCCGTCTGAATAATCAACATACACTAAAAATGCCGGAATGATACATATGTAACACAGGTTCTCTCTGAGATGGGGTTACGTAAGGGAGAACAGCAAACACTGTGGGTACACATGGTCAAAATACATTATGTACCTGAATGAAACAGCGAAGTTTGTGGGGATTGGTTTGGGAAGGCAAGGAAGAGGATGAGAGCTGGAAAGAGAGATGGAGGGGGTGAATCTGACTCTGATCAAGATACAGTGTATATATATGTGTACATGTCAAAAAGAACCCTCCCTTATATAACAAATTGATGCAACTAAGAAATGTGAGGGAAAAGAATTATTGAAGGCCTATTGTGAGTGTAGTGCTTTAATATATGTGAATTCTGGCTGGCACTCCCAGTTTTCATGGGGGAATATGAGGCTCAGATGTAACTGGTGGAAGTGTTTATAGTATACTGAAGGGATCTTCCTGACTCAAGATCTTGTTCTCCTTAAATACATCATAGTATTTTACAACTGCTGAGTGGTAATATACCCTTGAGACCTAAACAGATTTACCTAGTTGTGACACTTTATTTAGGGAGTAGTAAAGCTGTGGCTCCTGCTGGCATTTATGCTTCATTTCCATTCTTGAAGGCCACATGCATTTTATCTATCTTTTTAATCATAATGCAACTTTTTAAGTCATCAACAATGTTGCCTGGAAATACCATTGAGATTCTACTCACATCAAATGTTTTGGAGAAAGAATGAAAAGTTTAACCTAAGGTAAAATTTGGCCTTGGAGAAGGTGAAAAGGCTTTTTGTCTCTTTCTCTGTGTCTCTGTCTCTGTCTCTGTCTCTGTCTCTGTCTCTCTCTCTCTGTCTCTCTCTCTCTGTCTCTCTCTCTGTCTCTCTCTCTGTCTCTCTCTCTGTCTCTCTCTCTGTCTCTCTCTCTGTCTCTCTCTCTCTCTCTCTCTCTTTCTCTCTCTCTCTCTCCCTGTTTCTGTCTCCCCCCACCCTTTCTCTCTTATTCCAGGGTTTGACCGCAAGGCCTCATGCTTATTTGGCATGCTAAGGGCTGGAACTCTACCACCTGGGCCACATCTCTAGTCTGGCTTTTTACTAGTGGAGATGGAATCTTAGGGACTTTTCTGCTCAGGATGGCTTCAAGTCATGAGATTCCAGGTGTCAACCTCCTGAGTAGTTAGGATTATAGGTATAAACATCTAGCCCATAGCAGAGAAGAGGATTTTTCTGTTCTCACCACTTCACCTTTTCTTCACAGTGAGCCATAATAGTAACACCAGATGATATGAAAATTGGGATAGGTAAGTAAGTTTCTGTCTGGCTTACCTCTCCTTTCAGGTTCTGACCATAAAAGAGGTTTATTACACTTTTTGACTATGTGCTAGCCTAGTATTTTGAGGATAGTAAATGTTCAGGAGAAAAATTGTTAGACAAAACAGACACAAAACATTATATTGGAAAAAAATCAGAAGAAATACTCCATATTTTATCTGGTAAGCATAATAATTATAAATATTTTAGTATATTTTATCTCAGTCTTTCTTATGTCTACCAGCTTACCATGCATGGAATGATACTCTACTGCAAGTTCCTTGCTTTTTTTTTTAAAATAGAGAACAATTGAAGAATAAAATTATTTATTACAAAACTAGGGAATTGGTTCTGCAGTGTCACATTAACTTGAATACAAATACTGTTTGAAGAAGTTTGAGTGGTGGGATGCTCAACATTTATTGAATGTGCACCACCTATAGAGTAGGCACATGAGAAGGGAAAGAAGATGAAGTTATTTTCAGGACATCTGTCTTTATGGGGAAGAAGATTCATGTTCATATTTTACTTCCTTTGAAGTGACTAACATTGTCTAAAACTTTTTTCTCTTTAGTTGGAATTAGGCTTTCAAAGGACCAAAGGGAATTTTAGGCTCATTTCACAATCTTCCACCAACTATTCAGTTAATAATTAACCAACTGGAAACTAATCCCTGAAGGTTATTTATCATCTGTATAATAATTTTAAACCAATATCCACATGATCAATTGAGAGGGAACACATGAGGTAATGGGGAGCGAAGGTTAGTGGCTTGGTTGTGAGGGAGACTTTTGTTCAGATCAGGAAAAAGGCTTGGGGACACATACCATGAGATTAAATAGCATACTTCTCCAGGATCTGTTCTCTATGTCGATCTCAAGTCAACATTCTAAAGGACCAGGAGTGGGAAGAAAAGGTTGCATCTGATTCGGGGAAACATAGGAGGGGGAAACATTTCTATTTCTTTTTCTTTTTTGCCAGTCCCAAGACTTGAACTCAGGGCTTGAACACTGTCCTTGGGCTTTTTCAAGGTGAGAGTTCTACCATTTGAGCCACAGCACCACTTCCGGCTCTTTCTGTGTAGATGGTACCAAGGAATTGCTAGGCCAAATTCTCGGTCCAGAAACATTTCTTTATGTGCAGAGATACCCAAAGGAATTGTTTTGAATAAGAAGTGTGCAGAGAAAAGTTGGGAAACTAAGGTCATGAATTCATTTTATTTAAATTATTTTACTTTCATTATCCTTATTTAAAAAAGTAGCAACTTGCAAGTTATTAGAAGAGTTCATTCTCAGTCACCCATATATGCTGGGTGGATAGTACTGTGGCTGATATGAAATCTTGACTGACATCTGAAGTGCTAACTTCAGACATCATTGCACATCTTGAGAAAAATTAAGTGCATGGCCTCTTTAGCCTTATTAGAAAAAGTCAGAGTTGAGCAATGCTGGATAAGATGATCAGATTTTCAAGGTGTCCCTAGACATACATAGGTGTAAGAATGTAAAAACTTGGTCCAATTTGGTTATTCTGTTGTTTATAAATGTTTATTTTTCTGTGCAAATATCTCTTCATATATACCCCAAATGAATATTAGTTTACATAATCTTAATGAACAAAGTAATTAAAAACAAAGGGTAGAGTTATACCTCTTCACCTCTGTATCTATACATTCCAAAAATGTACTCTAGTGATTTGTTTACATTTCCAATTTTCTCTTCTAAATAAGGAGCTTTTCAGTGCTTTGGATGGTAATTTGTTCAGCTTTGAACGTGTTAGTAGTTTTAGATAGCATTAGCATAATACTTCATAAATGTTGATTTATACAACTTTATTTCCTCAACTCTGGTATATGGTGGCAAACAATGTTCAATGAATAACAAGATGTACGGTTTGTATGATGGATAGATGGCTGAAGAGAGGTTTGTCTATTTCTTGGATTCTCTTAGTTTTCTCTGTTTTGGAGAAGTAAATAATTATTTCACAGGAGCCAGATCCATTACATAAGCCAAACACGTGGAACTAGGAAAATTGAGGGTTTGCTTGGGGATGGGAGACAGAGGAGAAAAATGAAATGAGTAACATTGCACAAGATACATTATACTCATAAAATGACATGTTGAATTGAAACCCTTACAACTACATTAAGATATTAAAAATAAAATACAGCAACATAACTAAAATTTAAAAGCAAAGCAGAACAAAAAATACATTACATGGTTGTTCTGAGGGCAGCTTTTGAAGCTGAAGAAGGTAATTAAGACGGGACCTCTGTAGCAGTAACTTGATAAATCATCATAGGATGGTAAAGCATTGCTTTCCGGTTCCTATTGATTCCTTACTTTGAAGTCGTTATACCGGCAATCTGCTGGTATACTCATTATATGTCAAGGGTCTATAATGGTTTCTGCCGCCTATATTTTTATATGTATACAAAGACAAATCCATTCATTGCACAAAGAATAAACTTCTTTTGATGATAGCCATGAAGTAAAAACTCAGAATATCTCCAGTTACAGACTGATACTCTGACAATAAAATCCCTAGTTTTGTATTCTCTAATCTCAAATGCTTAGTATGCTTGGAATCTCCTCGGACCAGTTAACTTTTTCTTTTCTTCATTTACCTGTCATTTATATAACACAAATCTTTTCCTCTTGACTTCTTATTCTTTTGTTTACTGTTGCTCTTCCAAACCTTGTTTGACTTATTTAAACAGATTTCTTAATTAATATCTCAATAATATCCCCTCATGTACTAGGAACTGTATAACACAGTTAAAGTTTAATGTCATTTGAGGTCTTCTTTCTGAAAGGAATACAGAGATTCCTAAAGTGGAGGTAAATTAAACCTCTGAAATTATAGTAATGAAATGGACCTTTGAACACTTGTTTTGTTTTTAGGATGAGATATCCACATATTTTGTCCCTATATATTTAAAAGACCTGAATAATGACCAGGTATTGATTCACATTTGTAACCCTAGTTACTTGGGAGATCATGGTAGGAAGGCAGCAGTTTGGGGCCAGCTTAGGCAAAGTTAGTGCCAAACTCTTGTTTCAAACACCGATGAAAAAACTGGAAGGGCAGGGGATGTGATACTTGCCTAGCAATCACCAGGGCCGGAATTCAATCCTTGGTACTGCAAAAAAAAGAAAAAAAGTAAACAAAAGAGATGAAACTATTGAATTGTAGTATAAGTGCCAGCTTTGATACAGAGATAAGAAGAGGAAACCAGTGTAAGATACATACCAGTATAGGCTAACCCTTGTTGAGTGAACTGGGCAAAACACCTATAAGTGTATTAGCTGGGCTCTTAATTACTTTTATGCTGACCTTTCTACATTGTACCCAGGTTCCTGTCTTCTCACACCATTTTCTCCTTCCTTAACTTTACTCACTTTCTTGAGTTACTGCCTAGTCCAGATATCCTGTTGGAAAAAAGAAAATATGTGCTTTAGAACAACATGTTCTTAAGTATTTGAAACTAACATTACCTGCAAGGTATATTAGTAAAGGAGGCAAAGAGACATAAATAACCTCCACCCCCTCCTCTTCCTCCCCCCCACCCCGGGACTTGTGCATGCTAGGCAAGTGCTTAGCCTCTTTCATAGCTGGGATTACAGGTGTGAACCACAGAGCACAGCCAGGCTCTGTGTAGTACATTCAACCTTAATTGAAGTCCTCTGCCTCAAGGAGTTCATTTTACAGGAACTGAATTTTGAAAGAACAGATAGAAGAGGGCAGGAGGATCTTCATCTTTTGGAAGCTCTGGAATTATCTTTTTTCCTTCTTTAAAAAATATATAAAGGTGATATAAAGAAGGGTTATAGTTTCCTCAGTCAGGTAATGAGTCCATTTCTTTTTGGCCAGTGTCATCACCTCCTTTGTTCTCTCTCCTTAATTATCTTAAAAGTATATTTCGAATCAAATAAATATTTTGGAAAACTTTATATTAGGCATAGGTTTGGATTTTGATATTCAGAGCTTTATAACAGTTAAAATCACCTTCAAAATATAATTGACTTTTATCCATTCAGGCAGTGGCATTGTTACATTCTCTTGTGTATTTTTAGGACTTCTAAGTACTTGGCACATGTTTCAGATCAGTATTTGTTGAATGAATACATGACTGTTATGTTCAAGATGGCTGTATTATTTTATTATTTTTAGTTAAGTTGTGAAAAGTTTGATTCATGTACGGTATTTTTCTTAGTTTGTGACTTTTAAGAAAAGGATAGCCATAGCTGGGTGCTGGTGGCACGTTCCTGTCATTCTAGCTACTCAGCAGGCTGAGATCTGAGGATCACAGATCAAAGCCATCCCAGGCATGAAATTCCATGAAATTCTTATCTCCTCTTAACAACCAAAAATCTGAAGTGGCTCTGTGGCTCAAAATGGTAGAGCACTAGCCTTAAGCTGAAGAACTCAGGAAGAGTACCCAGGTCCAGAGTTGAAGACCCACAACTGACAAAAAAAAAAAAAAAAAAAAAAGAAAGAGGAAAGGAAAGGATACCCATAATTAGAAGTCCGGCCTGTTGACCTCAAAATAGAACAGTACTAACTGACTTGATACCTTGGACCTATCCCAGAGTCTCTTGAGAAATAACATCAAGGAAAATTAATCAAGTATAGATATCAAATGAACTGGGAGGAAATCGGATACATGAAAGTCTGTGAGGAGAAGAGAATCTGTAGAGTTCTATGGAGAAACTTATTATTTTTCTGGACTTATTGAAATATAATTGAAGTAAATATGATGTATATTCAAGGTATACAACACCAAGTTTTGAAATGTGCCTACATTATGTAATGATTATCACAATCAAATTAATTAGCATACCATTCCATATATGGTTACCATTTATGTGTATGTTTGAGGAGGATACTTAAGAGCTGTTTACATTGCAAGTACACAAATCTATACTATTAACTATATGGTTAACTATTCTTTTAGGAATGGCATGTAATACATTAGATCCCCAAAACTTGCTCAGAAAAATTAGAAGTATTTATTATACATACAATGGGAGTTGTTTGATGACTAAAGAAAAACTAGTAAGTAACTAACTCTATAAACTATGTAAGGAAATGAGAATTCTGTAAATATATCTATTAGAAAGTTCTGATACATAAAATGTATTCTAAAAAGTTATTTCTTCTTGCTTATTAGGTGAGTATTTTCACATTGTCGATTGCTATACTGAAAATCTATTCTGTGAGTGTTAATGATGTAGCTAGATTACTGACAGTACTTAATTGCCAGAAAACGTCTGATTTTCTGTAAAGGAAAATTATCCAAGTTGGATAATTTTTTTGGCTAGTCGTGGGGCTTGAACTCAGCGCCTAAGCACTGTCCTTGGGATTTTCTCAAGGGTTGTGCTCTGTCACTTGAGCCACAGAACCACTTCCCAAGTTGGATAAGTTTTTGATGGTGATAACAATTCCTGGCAAGAATAGTGATATGCTATAACATAGCCTACATTTTCTATATCTACAAAGAAGAAAATTGTCTTTATATATTCAGGGTCATAAAGGCCAATTCTTATTGAAAAATCCCCACCCCTTAACAAGCTTGTGTTGTACTGTTTTTGTGGAGGTTGGTGATGGTGGAGAGTTGTTTTTACAGAAGTGTGTCTGACTGTACATGGTTAGTGAAGAATCTTCTATAAGAACCTCTATAACATTAACTTATTTAATTAAAGAATTTATTAACATTGATTTTTACATCATATTTCAAATGACGTATTTAACAAATAAGTATTCAAGAAAGGAATCTCTATATACAATCACTGGCACTTAGATTTTAGAACATAATTAAAATTAGGCTGAGGGTTTGTATGTCATAGATACATATTAATCTATGTAATAAAGCACTATGTCTATAGAGTCAAAGGTTTTTATGTTTATGTAGTTGTGTTTATATTTCCAATACCATGTTCATAGCATTGGGTATGCAAATATTGAGTCCTTGCTCTTTTACTGTTTGGATCTAGTAGCCACATATGAAGGTTACCATGCACCTTTTGTTCCTTATGTCTTGACTTGTCTCACTCAACATGATTTGTTCTAGATTCATCCACTTCCCTGTGAGTGGCATTATTTTATCTTGTCTGTTGGCTATGTAGAATTTCATTGTGTATATATACTACATTTTTTGTATCCATTCATCTGCAGTAGGGCATCTGGATTGTTTCCATCGCCTGGCTATTTTGAATAGTGCAGAGATGAACATAGCTGAACAGGTGTCCTTACCATATCTTGAGTTATGGTGTTCAGGGTAGATGCCCAGAAGTGGTATGGCAAGATCGTAGGGAAGGTCTATTTTCAGTTCTTTAAGAAACCTCCACACTGCTTACCAGAGTGGCTGAAATAGTTTACATTCCCACCAGCAGTGCAGTAGGGTTCCTTTTTCTTCACAACCACACCAGCATCTGTCATTGTCTGAGTGTCAAAATCTTGGCTATTCAGGATCAAGAAATCTAATAACAACAGATGCTGGAGGGGATTTGGCCAGGAGGAATCACTACTACACTGTTGGTGGGAGTGCAAACTTGTTCAACCACTATGGAAACCAGTATGGCAGTTCCTCAAAAGACTAAACACAGAACTCCCCTATGACCCAGCATTTCCACTCCTTGGCATTTACCCAATCATCCAGAAACAAGGACATACTAAATCCACTAGCACAACAATGTTCATTGCAGCACTATTTACCATAGCAAAGATATGGAACCAACCCAGATGTTCCTCAGTTGATGAGTGGATCAACAAGATGTGGTATTTATACACAATGGAATTCTATGCTGCTGTCAGAAAGAATGACATCTCCCCATTTGTAAGGAAATGGAAAGACTTAAAAAAATCATATTAAGTGAAGAAAGCCAGACTCAAAGGAACATAGGCTCAATGGTGTCCCTCATTTGTTATCATCAGTAGAAACCTTGGACTCTTCTAGCAGAGATTTACAATAGGACAAATCTAGATACATAAGGCTATACAGTATGATGCTAAATGAAAGGACCTCCAGGGTATAGGAAGAAAAGCCATATAATGAATGATTGTTGTCCTTAATTTACTATGTTATTTCTCATCTCTTTTGCTGTCCCTTGATTATCTCATATTGTTACAGTATATCACCTTGTTATCTGATATATTTTATATATGCTCAATTGGTTATTTGAAATTGGATAGGAAAGGGGGGAAAACATTAGCAGTGCGGGGGGGGGAGGGAAATGAGGACAATGACATGCAAAAGGGTATCAATGTATATGAAGTAATGCACCTTCTGTCTGGTGAATATAATGTAACCGTTTTATTAATTACAATAAAAATATATGAAAACAGTCGGCCATTCTTGTTGGGGTAAGGTGGTATCTTAGGGTCATTTTTATTTGCATTTCCTTTATGACCATGGATGATGAGCATTTTCTCATATGGTTTTCTGCCATTTTAACCTCTTCTTTTGATAAGCCTCTTTTTAGTTCCCTTGCCCATTTAGTGAATGGTTTGTTGGGTTGAGGGGGGGATTAGTTTCTTGAGTTCCCTATAGATACTGGATATTAAGCCTTTGTCTGATGTATTATTGGTAAATATCATTTCCCGGTTGGTTGGCTGTTTCTCTACTTTTGTAGTTTTGCTTTTATCTGTGCAGAGATGTTTTATTTGTAGGTAGTCCCATTTATCGAGTCTCTCTCTAATCTGTTGTGACCCTGAGATTTTGTTCAGGAATCTTTTCCCTGTGCCTAAGAGTTCCAGTGTCTCTCCAACTCTATCATGTAGCAGTTTCAAGATTTTCAGTCTGACATTGAGGTCTTTGATCCATTTTGAGTTAATGCTTGTGCATGGCGAAAGGTTAGGGTCAAATTTTAGTTTTCTGCATGTAGCTGGCATGGTTTTGCCAGCACCAATAATTGAATAGGCTGTTTGTTCCACTGTGTATCTTTGGCTCCTTTGTCAAATACAAGTTGACTAGATGTATGTGGTTTTATTTCTGGATCTTCTATTCTGTTCCATTGATCTTATGGTCTATTTTGGTATCAATACATGCTGTTTTTGTTACTATGGCTCTATATTAGAGTTTGAAATCTGGTATTGTAATACCACCTGCATCGATCTTTTTGCCTAGAATTGTTTTGGCTATTCTAGGTCTTTTCTTGTTCCATATGAACCTTTGAATTATATCTTCTATTTCAGTAAAGAATGTCTTTGGGATTTTGAAGGGGATTGCATTGAATTTGTATATCAATTTTGGCAATGTGGTCATTTTCACTAAATTGGTTCTCCCTACTCATGAGCATGGGATGTCTTTCCATTTACTGGTGTCCTCTTTAATTTCTTTCGTTAGGCTTTTATTGTTTTCATTAAATAATTCCTTTACGACTTTGGTTAATTCCTAAGTATTTTATTCTTTTGGGGGCTATTGCAAATGGGATCATTTTCTTGATTTGGCCTTCTGTTTGTGTATTGTTGGTGTACAACCTTTTGAAGGTTAATTTTGTATCCTGCCACTTTGCTAAAGTGGTTTATTAATTCTAGGAGTTTGGGATTGGAGCTTATTTGGTCACTCAGGTAGAGGATCATGTCATTTGTGAATAGGGCTAGTTTAATTTCTTCTTTTCCTATGTGGATCCCTTTGATGTCCTTCTCTTGCCTTATTGCTCTGGCCAAGGGTTCCAGCACTATATTGAAGAGAAGTGGAGAGAGTGGGCATCCCTGTCGAGTTCCTGATTTTAAGGTAAATGGTTCCAGTCTTTCATCATTTAGTATTATACTGGCTGTAGGTTTGTCATATATGGCTTTAATTATTTTAAGGAATGTACCTCTTATTCCTATTTTTTCTAGTGCTTTCAACATGAATGGATGTTGTATTTGTCAAATGCGTTCTCCACATCCAGAGAAATTATCATATGATTCTTATCCTTAGCTCTGTTGATGTGATGTATTACATTGATTGATTTGTGAATGTTAAACCAGCCTTGCATCTGTGGGATGAAGCCTACTTGATCATAGTGTATAATTTTTTAAATTTGTTTCTGGATTCTGTTGGCTAGTATTTTAGTGAGGAGTTTTGCTCGCCTTGGTGTTCATTAGAGAGATAGGTCTGTAGTTTTCTTTTTTTGTTGGAGTTCTCTTTGGTGAATTCGGATTGATTTCTCCTGACTGATGATTCTCTGTTCCAGCTCTTGAGTTTTATCTTCCATTCCTGATGTCCTATTCTCCATCTCAGTCAATCTGTTGCTCAATGCTTCCATTTTTGTTTGCATGTGGACACTGAGTTGATCATGTCTGCTGAGAGGAGGGTATTCATGTTTTCTTCCATTTCTCTTTTGAATTTGAGGAGCTCCTTGGTAATTTCCTGCTTATGTTCCTCGAATTGTTTTTGGAATTCTGCTTTAATTTCTTTAGTCATGTCCATAATCATCTCCTTGAATAGAGTCATGTTTCGTGTCTCTTCAGGTGTTATTTCTTGGGATGGTGACATCTCTCTTCTCCCTTCACTCTTGTTTCCTTTTGTGCTTTGCGTGGGACTTTGATTATTTATATATGTCGTAATTAGTCTTTGTGCTTTTCGAGGCATCAAGGACTGCTTTTGTAGGTTCGCTCTGTGGTAGGTAGGTGGTGGTCTTTACTTGGTTGGGGACTGGTGGTTCTGGGAATCTGTGTATATGTGTGGTTCTCAGCCAAATTAATTCCGCTGATGACTAGGTTAGAGTTTGTAGCTTTTACAGGTGTTTGCCTGTTCCCAGAGGCTCTGTGCCCCTGCAAAGCTAGCTCTCAGCCCAACCAGTGGCCCGGCAGATGGCATACACTGTTCCTAGGGCAGGGCCCAGCCGAGGGCCAGGGGTTTGGGAATTTCTGGGAGCTCTCTGCTAAACCAGTGGGTTTTTGCCATGTTCCCAGGGGCAGGGCCCAGCTGAGGATGTGGACTCTGATGGACGGAGCCACCTCTTTCTGGCCCTCAGAGGGCGAGCTCGGCCCCTGGTGGTCTGCCCTTCAGTTCCCTGCTGTGTTTCAGCCACTTTGGCTGAGAGTCTTTCAGTGACTCATGGGGGGGCCCCTTGGTGCTGTCTTGCTGCAGAAGGAGAACGTCCCGCTTAGATTCGCTTCAGTCAGATGCTGGCTCCCAGACTCCTGCACACCCCCACACGCTGTTGGAAGGCAGGGTCTCAGCGCCCCTCAGTCTCTAGTTTCAGTGGCTTTGGAGAGGAGGCTGTTGGCCAGGTGGGAGCAGGGACACCTCTGCCCCCTTTGGTGGGGTGTTGTGTCTTAGCGCCCGCCGGCCTGTCAGTCTCCAGTCAATGGCCTGGGGGAGGGGGGCTTTGGGGGAAAGGACAGGACTCTGAATTCCTTGCCCCCCTGCACTTGCCAGTCTTTCTTGGGCGGGGTGGAGGGGTCTGGATTATGTCTGTAGCTGGCCACCAGATCTGCTTTCCTGATGGGTTTGGGGAACCCACTGGACTACTTACTCATCGGGGTTTGGCTGTGGGCTGCTCTGTGGTGTTGGAGGGTCGTTCGCCTTCCCTCTGCTCCCAGCCACTGTCTGTGCTGCCCATGCTGCCTGGTCTGTGTGTGGGTTCCTGCATCTAGATTCTGCTGCTTGCTGGAGTTCGGGACTTCCCTGAGGGTACCGTGCCTTGGCTTGGAGCCGGTGGTAAGGGGTGGGGGAGGGGTCCTCGCATTTGGATTCTTTGAGAATGTAGGATATAAGCTTTATCTGTATTTATTTTCCAGTTTGTGTACTTCTCCATTGCTTCTTGAATTTGTAGTTGTGGATTTCTTAAGATAGTTAGCTCGTGGGATTTTCTGATTCTCTCTTTTTGTGGGAGAGAGCTAGGCTGGGTCCCTATTGTCTTGGCTTCTTGTGTAATCAACTTATTCTTTCACTCTACATTATTTATACTGATATTTAAACAATATATTTCTTTCTTGGACAATGATCAACTTAGTATAAATAATATATTCATCACTTTTAACTTTGATCATGTTCTTATGATGGGTACATTTAAAGTTTTCTCCTCTAAGTATCTTCAGGCATAATGCGTTATTTTTAATTATATTTGCAGTATCAGAGAATACCAGCATTCATTCCTTATAGGTAACTGTGGCTGAGGACTCTTTTTTTTGCCATTTCCCCATTCTTTTTTTTTAAACCATTTCCCCATTTTTATCTTTCTTCACTCTACCTCTCATGACCACTACTTTCACCTTGAGTAACAGTTACAATTAGAATTTCCCTGTTGAAATCATGTGATGTTTGTCTTTCTGTGCCTGACTAATTTCACTAAACATATTATCCTCTATATCCATCTGTGAAGCCTCTGGCAAAAACTTAATAAAATGTCTATCCTTATGTTTTGAATAAATTATTACAAGTAAAATTTCTGTGAAGGAATCTCATACAGTTTTCATTCCCAGGAAAAGCATATAAATTCTCATGTAACTTATATGTATGTGATCATTCTTGAGCAATGTATGTAATTACATAATATTGGTTAATATTCTGGTCAAAAAGAGCATGGTAACTGTGGTGAAGTAATTTGGTTGGAAAGGATACATATTTGAGGGGCTGGGAGTTTGGCATAGTGGTAGAGTGCTTGCCTAGCACTCACCAAGACCCAGGTTGGATTCCTTGGTACCATATACGTAGAAAGAAAAGCCAGAAGTGAGGCTCAAGTGGTAGAGCTCTAGCCTTGAGAAAGTCCAAGGACAGTGCTCAAGCCCTGTGCCCAAGCCCAGGACTGGCAAAAAAAAAATATGTATTTTGGGGCTGGCCAAGTGGTAGAGTGCTTACCTAGCATGTATGAAGACCCGGGTTTGATTCCTCAGTGCCACATACATAGAAAAAAAAGCCAGAAATGGTGCTGTGTCTTAAGTGGTAGCCTTGAGAAAGCCCAAGGACAGCGCTCATGCCCTGAGTTCAAGCTCCAGGACTGCAGCAAAAAAAAGTACGTATTTACCTACGTTTATTCATAGATTGAGGATTTAATGAGAATGCTTGTGTTAAACATGCCTCATAGGTTCAAAGCACTCAGGATCTTGGATGCTAATTTTAATAGAAGAAGGTTTTTCAAGATGTAAAGCTAAGTCCAGTTATTAAATTTTTTCATCCCTTTCCTTCAGTAAGAGTTTTGCTTCACTTTTGCTTCACTAATGCTTTAATACTTTCCCATGTTGAGGTCTCAAACATTTCTTATTGTTTCTCTTCTTATTTCCAAATGTGTACCCTCTATTTCTCAAAGTCAAACAATATTGGCTCCAAATCCATGATTGTACGTGTTGAATCATGCCATTGCTCCACACTGTCTCATAGATTAGCTAGACCTCCAAGTTCCATCAGCTGTGGCCATTGAAACTGAGTCAAAATACAGCAAACTTTGGAGCAATTTCTTCCATTGAGGGACTTTTTTCCTGTTTGGAAGAAACAGAGCCAGATAGGATACCTTTTACATTATCCTTTTTATTTTAAATTCTATGCATTGCCATCAATAACCTGAATAAATTTCATATGAATTATAGAAATTTTATGCTGCTCCTTTGTATTTATTTATTTATTTATTTTTATTTTTTTGCCAGTCCTGGGCTTGAGCTCAGGGCCTGAGCACTGTCCTTGGACTTTCTCAAGGCTAGAGCTCTACCACTTGAGCCTCAGCACCACTTCTGGCTTTTTTCTATGTATGTGGTACCGAGGAATCGAACCCGGGTCTTCATGCATGCTAGGCAAGCACTTTAACCACTAGGCCAAACTCCAGGCCCCTCCTTTGTATTTATTTTTGTAAATTTAGTGTTACCATGTTGTATTATAAGAATAAAATAAGAAAAAATGAAAAAGTGTAATTATTAGCAGGAAAATAGGTAATTCCATGTTTTTACTTTCTGCTTGTTTGAATCAAACAAAGATGAAGAGAATATATTGGAAATCTTTAAATTATCTAAAACAATTTAGAGCTGCTGTTAAATTTATATAACAAGTGAGTAGTTAATGCCGAGTTTGCAAGTTTGTCAGTGATTTTTAATAAGCATCAGTTGATTGTAAAGAGAAAATTATTGAGTATTTGAGGGCTATATCTAATGGGCATATAATTAGATGAAAATTACATATGCAAGGAATGCCTAATTTAAGACTTGGTATATTAACTGCACAATAAATGTTCAGATACCCCTATTTCATTCACATTTATCAAGATAGCCTACAGCAAGGTAATTAGGGATCACTTTTGAAAGTGGTACTATTTAATACATATTAATTCATACAAATCTACATAAAGTGGAAAACTATTACACAGAAAATAGTTTATCAATAAAAATCAAATTGCATGTTTTTTATTTGTAAAGTTAATGGCATGCCACTCATAATATTTTTATTTATTGATTTTAAATAACGATTCTTCTTTGCTTTGTTGATAACTAAACAGCTGTAACAATCAATGGATCTCAATTAAATGTTGATGTTTGCTAAAAATCAATTTATTAAAAAAATAAGGACAATGATATACAAGGCAATCAGAAACAATAAGATATAAATTCATTATAGAATAAGAAAATAAAATGTGAAAAACTATGTAAGTTTCATTGTATATATTTATAGTTAGGTAAGTCGATTACAATATTAAGAACGATCTGTTTACCAGAAGAAGAACTTCATTAATGAAGGATCACATGGAACTTTGAGGAAAGTCACATAAGCACTGACACGGGGAGTATTCCTAGGATAAGGAATGTTGCAAGTCAATTCATATTCTCTGTTGGATGTGTATTTATGCTAAAACTCAAGAAGTTAAGTAGATAACAATAATAGTAATAGCAATGCCAAAAAGCAAAAATATCAAGACTTGGGACCAATATGACAGACTCATAATAACTTTTGGATCTTCCTGACTACTGTGAAATTTCAGTCATGTAAAGTCAAAGCAAAAGCAAGGATAAATAAAAGCAATCACAGGGGATGGTCTTAGAATAAATGGGTACAAAGAAACATAGCATCACTTTGTTTTTCTAATGGAAAAATCAAACTGATTAATGGATAATAAAATTAATTTCAGTCACATGTGCATTGAAATTAAAGCAGAAAAAGATCAGATATAAGAGTCACTGGGTGCAGTAGCTCATACCTGTAATCCTAGCTACTCAAGAGGCTGAGATCTGAGGATCAAGGTTCAAAGCCAGCGGGGCACAAAAGGACCTGAGACACTAATCTCCAATTAACCTAGAAAACGGGAAGTGGGGCTTGGCTCAAGGATAGGGCAGTAGCCTTGAGCTGAAATGCTCAGGGACAGCATCCAGGCTGAATTCAAGCCCATGATCCCCTCCTCTCCCCCCAAAAAGAATCTGTAACAACAGCCATATGCTGCTGGCTCATGCCTTGTGTAGTACCTGCCACTCAGGAAGCTGTGCTCTGAGGATTGTGTTTTGGAGCTAACCTGGGCAAGAAAGTCTAAGGCTCTTTTCTCCATTTAAGTACTGGAAAAGCCAGAAGTGGGGAGTTGCTCAAGTTATAGAGGGCTAACTGCAAGCAAAAGAAGGTAAAGGACAATGCCCAGGCCCTGAGTTCAAGCACCAGGATTGCCCCATCCCCCAAAAAAGAATGTATAGCAACAGTAAATATTTTGATCTGAAATGTTGGTTTTAGTTTACTTACATATGTGTGTGTGAAAGAAGGGGAAGAGAGAGAGGAAGGGAGGGAGGGAAGGAGGGAGGGAGGGAGGGAGGGAGGGAGACAGAGAGAGAGAGAGAGAGAGAAAGAGAGAGAGAGAGAGAGAGAGAGAGAGAGAAAGAGAGAGAGAGAGAGAATGTGTGCATGCACATATGCATTGCATGTTAGCATAAACAAGGTTTATATTGTTGATCACAGTATGAAGTTGAAAGTAGACATATATGATGATTAAAATGTTATATTTTGTGGTTTTATAATATATGGTGGTATATTTAATAATAAAATCAAACTGGGCATGTTTAAAATATGGCTCCAAGGATGAATATTTGTGATAAAGAACAATTTCCTTAAATTCATTCAGAGAGGGATATAGAGGAAGCAATGATGTGACTGTCCCCTAGTGTAAGGAGGGCAAAAGGATGAGCCCTTGTAGAACCTGGCATGAGAAAACTTTGAGGAGACTTGCTAAAGGAGACCCTGAAGAGCCTTTAAAAATATTATTTTTAATTGACATAGTAATTGTATATATGTACATATGTATATATGTACCCTAGTACAGTGTGAAATTTCAACCCATGTATGTATTTATTGTTAAGGATCAGATTAGTGTAACTATCTAACATCTATCATTCCTTTGTGTTGTGAAGATTCAATATTTTATTAGCTAGCTGTTTTGAATTAGTTGTCAACCATAGTGTAGCTATAACTTTTCTCTATGTGCTGTAGAATATTAGAAGTTGCTCTTCCTGTACAATGGTGCCCTTGGACCCATTAACCATCCTGTTCTACCTCCCAGCCTCTTTTTTTGTTTTCTGTTTCCATAAGATCAACCTTTTCAACTATCATATATCAGTGAGAATATAAGATATTTGTCTTTTTTGTTTTGTTTTGTCTGTCTGGGGCTTGAACTCTGGGCCTGGGTGCTGTCCTTGAGCTCTTGAGCTCATGGCTATGGCCCTACCCCTTGAGCCACAGTGCCATTCTCTATTTGTCTTTTTTGTACCTGACTTACTTCACTTAGTATAATGTCCTTTAAGTGTATTCATGCTGTAGAAAATAACAGTATTGCATTTTTATTAGAATATAGTATATATACTATGTATATTAGTACACATTAAAATAATTAGTATACATTAAATATTAAACATTATTTGGCTATATAGATGATTTCATCATGAGCAAATTACTTTTTAGTGTATATGAATTGTTTTTCCTCATAACATTTTGAGTGTTAAAAATTCAGAAAAATGCAGTCTTCTATAATTAAAATGAATCTTTGAATTGAACACAGCAGTTATTTTCATTTATACTGTACTGAAAGTATTAAAAATGGATAAGATTTTGCCATGAATTGTGCCCATTTCTTATGAAATGTCAAGCTTCTATTTCATTAAAATTTGAAGGTTTTTTTTAGAGGAAATAATATGATGATAGCGAAAGAAAGGAAATAAAATTCTTAGAATGATCTCAAAAGAGTATTAATAGATGAGATTTGAATAAGACTGATCAAATGCTGGAATGGACTCTTTTTTGTGTGTGATTGCCCACACTGTCTGGAAACTGTTCAGCAGAACAAAGGGTTTTATGGATGAAAGACTGGTATGAAGAAACATGAATGTCAAGTTAGGCTCTGAAAGACAGTCTGCTAATGAAATATTCTAAAAGTCATTTTCAAGGTGGTTTGAAAGTTTTCAGTGATGTGCGTCAATGCTTTTGATAATTTTTAAAATATATATCAAATAATTACATGAGTGTTGGCTCTGGGACAGAAAAAAAACAGTAGCTCCCATGCACCTAAATATTATGGAAAAGTGTATTTTTCCTACTTCCTGTCTAGAATAGAAATGATCAGACACCTGATAACATTACTTTGGTAGTTAATTTCTTTCTTCTTACATGTGAAAATGCCTTTTCCTGCTAGTTAGGCAATGTTAACTAACTTTGATCTATGATTTACTATGTTAATGATAAGCCTTTATGTGCAAAATATAGAAAGATGATTATCTTTAAAATTTGAACTTTCCCCAAACATCCTTGAGTGAACTTTCCCGATAAATGCAAGAAGTAATGACTTTCCCCCAAAGGTCCACTGCTCCAATCTATTAATATACATACCTGCCCACTGACACCTTCCTATCCTTTAGTCTACACTGCATTTTCTTAAGGTTTTCTATATATATATATTCATATAGATCATATATAACTTTGTATGAGTTTGTAATTTGATAGAACTTTGTGCTTAACTGTCCTTGGAATCTATCTGCATTGGGTTTTTTGACTTTGATTTGAGATATAAAAGGATGATGAGGACTTTCTTTCAGCAATGCCAGTGATGCAGCACCATGCAGAGAGCCCCTTAATTAAGGGCAACAATGGTTCTGTGACATGACCAAATGAACAGAAGGCTGGCTCATTAGTTTTTTAAACATTCCATATCATAATGACTATAGGACATTTACCTTGTGCCCCTGTCAGAATCCCAGATGACCGATTGAATTACAGTTGATGACAATGACAAGCTTTGTCTGTTTGGGTCAGTCTTGGTTTATAAAAGGCAAGCAAATGATAGTTAAATAGTAGTTAAACTCTTATCTGCATTTCATGTTACATTTTTGTAAATGAAAATTTAATTATATATTAATAATTAAAACATAAATAAGAATTTTGTGTGGTATTTAATGCTATCTGGGATCTACCTGGATCAAATCTCTCCAACCTTACCTGGATTCAGTATCTCAAATCCTATCTTCCTTAGTACGATTGTAATGTATTATCATTAACTCCTCCTTTTCAGCCTGAATCCAGGCACAATGCTACCTTTTCTTTGAAAAATTCCACTGATATTATTTCAGTAAAATTAATTTTATTTAACATGTTTTTCTAATTTAGCCTCATGTAAGTGGTGACAATTTCATGTCACATAAAAGTATTTTATGTGTATTTTTATGAATTTCATATTAGGGAAATATTAGAGGTCAGGAGCCAGAAATTGCCCATTTTAAAGAACTTTCTAGGAGCAAATTTAGATAGCCATTGAATATTTTTTTTAATTGTACAGACTAGACATAGTGACTCATGCCTGCAGTCTCAACTACTTGGAAAGCAAAGATCATAAGGATTGTGATTTGAGGCTAGAATAAACAAAAGTTAATAAGACCTTCATCTTAACTAAAAAGCTTTGTATGGTAGCTCACTTCCAAGCTAAGAAGGAGGTCTGTAGCCTACTGAGAAACTCAAGACTAGCTGAAGAATAGGAATGTAGCTCAAATAGTAGAGTAGTAGCCTAGCAACCACAAGGCCTGAGTTCAAACCTTAGTGTTACAAAAACCAAAATAATAATAAACATAGGTAACTAGCTTCTTTATAATTCATAAGGACGTTGAAAAGAAAGTAGGATTCAGAAGTTTTAAGTGTGGTCCACATTGTGGAGAAATTGGAAACCTATGCATCATTGGTGATATAGTATAACGTAACCGCTTTGGAAGACAAGATGGTAATTCCTCAGAACTTATAGTATTCCTGTGTGACTCAACAAGTCTACTTCTGAGAATGTGCTTAAAAGAATTTAGAGCAGGGTCTCAAAGAAATGTGTGCACTCATGTTCATAGCAACATTAGGTGTCTATTGATAGCTAAATGAATAAAAGTGTGGTACAAAGAGGTATTAGAAGCTTTAACAATAAGGAGATTCTGTTAAATTCTGTTGCATAAAAGAGACCAGTCATAAAAGACAAATGCAGCACCACACACACACACAGACACACACACACACACACACACACACGTGGTCAAAATAATAGTGATAGAATTTAGAAAGGTGGTTGCTTGTAGATTGGGAGAGAGATGAACAAGGAGTTATGTTTTTTTTGTGTGGATATACCTACCATCTTAAGTTTTCTAAGTATTTTTGGAGATTTTACAATAATATATGTACTGTAACACTACAGGGCTGTTGAAAATAGTACATATGATGATAAATTTTATTTTATGTATTGTCCCAACTGAGAAAAACTAAGAAGAAAATGGAATCATCCTTACTATATGCATCACTAATGATATCAGATTAATTAAACTCTAGTTATTTTAATATCTATAACGTAGCAAATTTTTGGGCAACTAGTTTAAATAGAGATTACCTAATCATCTGAGAAATGTCCATGTGCAAAGGAGAAGTTTCTGTTATATGACTTTCATGAGTTCACTAGGATTTATTTATTTTATACCCAAATGTTTCCTGTCCTCTTGTGATTAGGAGAAAAGATAAAAATGAAAATTAAGGAAGTAAGTAGTCACATACATTCTGAGAGATTTTATGCAGCAAAGTCATTGCTTACGACACATTGCGAAATAATGGGGCTCCTTGGTAAAGTCAGATATTCTGAAACTGTTCTAAATAGTTGAAAATAGCACTGTTGCTGATAAAATAATAAAGGAAAATCAACTTTGCAGCAGCATGAATAATTCTTGGTCATCTATTCTTATCTCACCTGCGGATTGTCTTTTAAATATTATTTTCCTTAGAGAAAATAGCTAATTTGCAAGAGCTGAGATTTCCCACTCATGTTTCAGGAACAGTACAATTGTTTAAAATTATATCTGTCCAGTTTCACTTGGCTGCCTCTGAAGTTGTTGGAAATGGTTCAAGGTAGTTCACTCCAGAGAAGGATAATTGAAGGGGCAACTTCTAAGAATGAGTTCAAAAGAAGGTGAAAAATTTAATAAAAAAATTCTCAGGATGTGCTGTCAGTTGAGTAAGGATTGAGATAAACACCAAGAGGAAAGATACAGATCTAAAGAGAACATCAAGATTGCTAAAACCAAGAGGGCAGTAAGAAGGATAGAGGACATAAGGAATGCTACATATGGCCCTAGTAAATACAGCTAATACTACTGATGGCTAATATTTGTAAACCACAGACTACAGTCTGGGCCCTCTTCTTTTTAAATTGTATTTTTATTATCTTCAAGTACTTGCACATTGAGATTATTACTCAACATGTCAGATTATAAGTACAGTACATCTTTATCAACAGTGTCCCTTTCATCATTTTTTCCTATCCCTTCCATCCCCATTCATTCTTTCTGGGCCCTCTTTTACTTATATTAACTCAACAAATTTGTCCAGCAGCAGTGTGTAAGATATAATAATGAATGTGCAATAATTTGTGTAGTAAGTCAACATTGTTTCAGCCTTTGTGTTTACAAGAGTAAATCTGAAGACAAGACTGTGGGTATAAATATTTTATTTGGGAAATGATGCTAGGTTCTCTATTCTGTATGTGAAAAGAAGGGAACCACATAAAGATCTTGTTAATTAGTGGGTGTGTGTTATGTATGGTTCAAGTTCTCTGGATATACTTGAGATAACTATGCAGAATAGGCTTCAAAATTTTTCCATTGAAGAAGGAAAGAGCTGGATCTTACCAACTAACTACTGCACCTTAATGTAGGCGTGGCTTCTGTGTATGAATTCCTAGGTACTATGATGTTATCCTATTCTAAAAAAATACAGGTAGGAAGCTGTCCTTATTTTTATTTTTATTTTTTGTGGGTCATGGGGCTTGAACTCTGAGCCTGGGCATTGTCCCTGAGCTCTTCAGCTCAAGGCTACTGAGCTACCCCTTGAGCCACAGCCCCACTTTCTATTTTCTAGTGATTAATTGGAAATAAGAGTCTCACGGACTTTAGTGCCCAGGCTGGCTTTGAACCACGATCCTCAGATCTCAGCCTCATGAGTAGCTAGGATTACAGGCGTGAGCCACCATGCCCAGCTCTTATTTTCTAAGTTGATTTCAGAGCAATAACAGCAACTGAGTCACTGAATTTAAGCCAGGGGCAGATTGTTTAGGCTTACTTTAGCTTTAATGAACTAATAGGTGAGAGGAGTCAGCAAAGGTAGGAGGAGCTAGACCAGCCAGGGTATATAAATCTCTAGATTTTGCACAATTTGTTGTCTATGACAGAAATTTGATTTTCTTCTTTTTTATGTATTTTTATTGTAAAGGCAATAGAGTTATACAAATCAGGTAATGAGTACATTTCTTTTAGAGTAGTATCTCTTTCCTTGTTTTCTCCTTGTTCCCCCATCCCCCACATTGACTTTCTTCTTTGCTTCTCTTCAGTGTAAAACAAAAAAAATGAACTGTGTCTCACGAAAACCAGAGGAATCACATTCCTGAAATTATGCTCATGAGCTTTTCATTAACACAGAGCTGCCAATTCAGTGGCCAAGTTAAACTAGGAATTCTATATGCATATATATTCATATTTCTTGTTTTATAGGTTATCCTTAGAACTATGGATAAGTTTACAATGAACTTTAAAACAAGAGATTTTAAGAAATCTTTGAGTGATCACTGAGCAACTAGAAACCATAAATCCTGGGATTGAAGATTGCTGGTTAATTCCAGCCATTCATTCAACATTTAAAATGAATGAGTATTCTCTGTCCTATAAGTCCTTATCTAAACTGTTTTGGTTAAGATATTTTTCACTGTTCATTCATCTAAGTGCATGTTGAGTACCTTCTGCATTCTGGGCTAACAGTGCTTGGTTTCTGTTCTTACTGTTTAAGGATTAAATTTAGTATAAAGAGTAAATGTGATGAAGCATCTGTCATATAGCTGCAGAATGTGAAGTGCTGTCATGTAGAGGGATGCCATCAGGTCTTATCCTTTCTGAGCTTGTAGTCTGGCAAGGAACATGTGCAAAATAACTGTCATGCAAATCATGGCATGTTGACATTTATCACCAACAACTGTGGAATAATGTCAAATGCTAGGCCTGGTGCACATGGATACAACAGACATCCACACAGCAGATTCTAGAAAGTGTACTCATTCCACAGATTCTCAGGGCTTTACCAAGTAATGAAATGTATTGAGGAGGGCTTAAAAAATCATCAAGCTAAACATATTGATGTGCATGTCTCTCATACTTCACAAATGCACTCCTGAGAGAGATTGAAGGAACAGAAGACACTGTATGAAAGAAAATGTAGTCATTATCTGACTTATGTAATTGTAATCCCTGTGTACTTCACCTTTATAATAATCTTTATGAATATCCTTTATAATAAGAATACAGTATATTCTTCAGGTAGTTTTTAAAGATTTTAATCCATCTCATATAAGCTATATGAGAATAGCTATGAATATCTTTTCATTAGTTATTTTATCATCTCTGTATCTCCATGGATGTCTTAAATTTAAGTCTAAAATCATGCCATCAAATTATGACATATGCACATAAACGTATACAAATATCTCTCTAGATGCATGTAAGCAGAAAATAGATTTTGAGATCAGTTGAATTTCAAGTGTGGGTAAGTCAGTTGGGTAAATGGTTCACATACAATGAAATCCTATACAGCCTTTAAAATGGCATTTGTAGAAATGAATATATGTACTTTTCAGAATAGTAATATTTGTAGTACTGAAGCAAAATATAGTTTGCACTGTTCTTTTCATTTTCATTGTTCAATATTTGTTTTTCTCCATCTTCTCTTACATACGTATTTCTTTAAGAAACAAAGCTGGGAGTTTGGCCTAGTGGTAGAGTGCTTGCCTAGCATGCATGAAGACTGGGCTTGATTCCTCAGTATCCCATCTTAGAAAAAGCCAGAAGTGGCGCTGTGGCCCAAGTGGTAGAGCTCTAGCCTTGAGAAAGCCCAAGGACAGTGCTCAGGACCTTAGTTAAGTCCCGAGGACTGGAAAAAACAAAACAAAACAAAAATATGGCACTTATGATAATTTAAAATTAATTATAGTTATTGAGTGAGGAAATTTCCTTCAATGTTTTTTTTGCCAGTCCTGGGGCTTGAACTCAGGGCCTAAGCACTGTCCTTGGGCTTTCCTCAAGGTTAGTGCTTTATCATGTGAGACACAACACCACTTACATCTTTTTTTAATGTTTGTGGTACTGAGGAATTGAACTTGGGTCTTCGTGCATGCTAGGCAAGCACTCTACTACTAGACCAAAGTCCCAGCCTTGCTATTTTTATTTTGTCTATAAGTATTCAAAATGTATTCTTCTTACTTTTCTATTATTTTTGTAAGCATTTGTACTTTTTTTGTTTAAAATATAAGAAAAACGTAAGTGTCTTGAAAAACCTTCAGACAGAATGAGCAGTTGGGTTCAACATTAAGAATTATGTAATTTCTTTCTAATTTACTTCTCTAGAATGATCCATACTAATTTTGTTTCAAATTTGTCATTGTGTTGTAACACGTTTCTTTATTTTTAAAATTGTAATTAATAGAAGGTTTACAGTTATATTTACCAGATAGATGGAGCATTACTTCACACACATTGATACTCATTATAATGTTTTTGTCTCCATTTCCCTCCCCTAACTCCTTCCATCATCTTGTTTTCCCCCCTTCCCTTTCCTATTTCAAATAAACAAATAATCATATATACAGTGTATCAGCTAACAAGGTAAGATACTGTAACAACATGAGAATAACCAAGGGATAACAAAAGAGATGAGAAATAACATGGTACATTAAGAACAACAATCACATATTGTACACTTGTGTACTGTAACATGTTTCTAATCCCTTTATTGTGCAGCCAATTACCTAATACTTCATTCAATATTCTGATACATATTATATGTGCAAAAGTACTTGTAGAATATTTTCTAACATGCAGCTTTTATAAATAGAAACTGTTAAGTTTCTAGTAGACAGTTTTGTTTCCTGCTTCAAGAGGCTTTTGAGGTAACCTTCCTTCCTTCTCCTCTCTGCCAAATTTAGCATTAGTTCTTGTACATATGAATGTAACTTGTTTACCCATTTACTTCCTTAATAAACCTGGGATACTTCAGATGTATTCACAAGAAAGTCCTTGTCTACTGCTTTGAGAGTCTAACAGAGTATTTTTTATGAAAATAATGCTCCACTTAGGTGATATCCACTTAGTCAGTCTTTCAGTATTTTTCACAATATGGATCAGAATCTGAATTCCAGAGACAGATTAAAAATACGTTTTAAGCCTCTTTAAACTTTTAAACCTTAAATTAAATGCTTACTTCTCTTTAACTGTGTGCCACAATCCATCACAATTTTATATTTAGACACATAATAATGTATAATCTCAGCTTGCTGTCCACTTGTAAAAATGGGAATAGACTTGGAGAAATAAGCAATTTCCCAACAGAAAATTGGAAATTCTGCCAACCAATTCCAGGTGACCTGCCATCAATCAGTGTTAAATTCTCTGGGGCTATTGTTGAAGGGTATTGCTATTAGAGAAGGGCTTCACCTGGTGACTAATGGTATATAACAAATATATTGAAGAACTATGGAAACCCCTGAATCTGTAATTGTCTGATAACTTTCAGCAGAAACCTTTTCTGGTGCAACTCCTTACAGCTATCTTATTAAAATATCTGTTTTCAGAGAAATAGGTGAGATGATTATGCCATGCAATTAAATTAGCTGACAAAATATTTCTTTAAAACTAAGCTGTTTAAAATAGGTATTTGGAAATCTGTGGTATCATTTAGAATACATACAAATGTGACAATTATTCTGATTCTGAACTTAAATAAGAAGTTTAAGTTTGCAATGAAATTTCCTTGCCTGATAGTATCAAGTAATGCCCTATGATTAATGTCTGAAATGTAATGTCCCATGGTTATACTTTCCTTGTTTGAAGGAATGAGTACATCAGGATTTCATTGCAAATGCATGTTCTGCACAACCAAATAGAGTCAAGACTTTGTAGAGGTTAGGAAACATTTTTCAATAAGCAAACCAAGACCGGATGAACCAACAGCTGGCAGATAAACTATGATGGATTTCTAGTACTGAGATGGTGGAGCAGACAAATGAGTTTGTTCAATGATGTCAAAAAGCAAATCCATTTTGATGTAAAAATCTAATTGCAAGGCATACCTGTCATTTTTTCCACTCTTAACTATAAAAGCCGAAGCAAGTAAGATCTAAAACTTCAAAAAATGGCTAACAGAGGTGGCTAAGCCATGGATATATGAAGGCAGCTAAAAATCTGATGTTCTCAAAAAGCAATTTGTCTTCAAGTAGTGAAAACAGTAAAATCAATCAATTGATTGTTTGATCAATCCAGCACTCTTGAAGTACCTGTCTCACCAGGTGGCTGTGAAGATTAGAGGAAATGAAGTATATAAAACACTCGATCTTGTATTTATTCTGTCTGGAGAGTGTCATTTAAAGTGATGCCCTGCAATTAATCGCATGGTCGTCAATCTACTAGCCTTTGTCTACTTAGAATGAAGTGAAGCAGTGGAGAGAAGCCTCCTTTCCTCCCCTCTCCTGGAGAGGTTGTCTTCAGCCAAAAGGAGGCAGAGATATCAAAAGAGTTATTGACCATTAAAATCTCAATTTGGACTAATAACAGGGTCCAAGAAGAGAGACTTGGAAGATTTATTAGAAATAGAATGTTGAGGGCAGGTGATATTGACTGTGAATGGAAAGCTAATACCTAATTTGAACCAGCAATGAAAGATTCCCTTTTTAAGCAGATACACTGAAAACTTTACAAGAAGGAATAGGAGATACACTAGGTCTCCTTGGCACAGGTCAAAACTTTCTTAAAAGGACCCAGAAACACAACAAATCGGAGAAAGTCTGGATAAGTGGGACTGCATTAAACTGCAGAGCTTCTGTACGGCAAAGGATGTAGCTAGCAAATTAACTAGAAAGCCTACAGAGTGGGAGAAGACTGTCACTAATCATACAACAGACAAAGGCCTCCTATCTAAAACATATCAACAGCTCAAAAAATTGAATCACTCCAAAACTAATCCCCAAAGAAACAATCATCCCATTAAAAGATGGGTCAAAGACTTAAAGAGATTCTTCTCTGAAGAAGAAATAAGAATGGCCTATGGATCAAAAAATCTAATAACAACAGATGCTGGAGGGGATGTGGCTAGGAGGGATCACTACTACACTGTTGGTGGGAGTGCAAACTTGTTCAACCACTACGGAAAACAGTATGGAGGTTCCTCAAAAGACTAAATATAGAGCTCCCCTATGATCCAGAAATCCCACTTCTTGGCATTTACCCAAATGTACAGAAACAAGGACATACTAAGTCCACTAGCACAATGATGTTCATTGCAGTACTATTTACCATAGCTAAGATGTCCCTCAGTTGATGAGTGGATCAACAAGATGTGGTATTTATACACAATGGAATTCTATGCTGCTGTTTGAAAGAATGACATTGCCCCATTTGTAAGGAAATGGAAAGACTTAGAAAAAATCATATTAAGTGAAGTAAGCCAGACTCAAAGGAACATAGGCTCCATAGTTTCCCTCATTTGTCATAATCAGTAGAAACCTTGGACTTTCCTAGCAGAGATTTGCAATAGAGCAAAACTTAGATACATAAGGCCATACAGTATGACACTAAATGAAAGGACCTCTAGGATATAGAAACAAAAGCCATATAATGAGTGATTGTTGTCCTTAATGTACTATGTTATCCCTCATCTCTTTTGCTGTCCCTTGGTTATCTCATATTGTTACAGTATCTCACTTTGTTATCTGATATATTGAATATATTTGTATTTGGTCACTTGAAATTGGATGAGGAAGGGGGGAAAACACTCCTACCAACAGTGTAGTAGTGATTCCTCCTGGCTGCATCTCCTCCAGCCTCTGTTGTTATTAGATTTTTTGATCATGGCCATTCTAACTGAAGTGAAGTGCAATCTTAAAGTTGTCTTGATTTGCATTTCTTTTATGGCCAGAGGTGTTGAGCATTTCTTTTTTTTTCTATTTTTTTATTGTAATTAGTAAAAGGGTTACATGATATTTGCCAGATAGAAGGTACATTAATTCACATACATTGATACCCTTTCACATGTCTTGGTACCCATTTCCCTCCCCCCCACACCCCTCACCCGTCTTGGTTTTCCCCCCTTCCCTATCAAATTTCAAATATCCAAATACAAATAAATTCAATATATCAGATAACAAAGTGAGATACTATACCAATATGAGATAACCAAGGGACAGCAAAGGAGATGAGAGACAACATAGTACATTAAGGACAACAATCATTCATTATATGGCTTTTGTTTCAATATCCTGGAGGTCCTTTCAATTAGCTTCACATTATATGGACTTATGTATCCAGATTTTGCTCTTTTGCAGATCTCTGCTAGTAGAGCCCAAGGTTTCTACTGATTATGACGAATGAGGGAAACCATTGAGCCTAAGTTCCTTTGAGTCTGGCTTACTTCACTTAATATGATTTTTTCTAAGTCTTTCCATTTCCTAACAATTGGGGCGATGTCATTCTTTCTGACAGCAGCATAGAATTCCATTGTGTTCAAATACCACAACTTGTTGATCCACTCATCAACTGAGGGACATCTAGGTTGGTTCCATATCTTTGCTATGGTGAATAGTGCTGCAATGAACATTGTTGTGCTAGTGGATTTAGTATGTCCTTGTTTCTGGATGGTTGGGTAAATGCCAAGTAGTGGAATTGCTGGGTCATAGGGGAGTTCTATGTTTAGCCTTTTGAGGCACTGCCACACTGCTTTCCATAGTGGTTAAGTTTGCACTCAAACATAGAGTGTAGTAGTGATCCCTCCTGGCCACATCCCCTCCAGCATCTGTTGTCATTTGTTTTCCTGATCCTGGCCAATCTAACTGCAGTGAGGTGGTATCTTAGAGTTGTTTTGATTTGCATTTCTTTTATGACCAGAGATGTTGAGCCTTTCTTCATGTGTCTATAGGCCATTTTTGTTTCTTCTTCAGAGAAGACTCTCTTTAAGTCTTTGGCCCATTTTTTAATGGGATGGTTGTTACTTTGGGAGGTTAGTTTTGGAGTGGTTCAATTTTTTGAGTTGTTGATATATTTTAGATATGAGGCCTTTGTCCGTTGTTTGGTTGGTGAAGATCTTCTCCCACTCTGTAGGTTTCCTGATTAGTTTACTAGCTATGTCCTTTGCCATACAAAAGCTCTGCAGTTTAATGCAGTCCCACTTATCCAGCCTTTCTCTGATTTGTTGTGATTCTTGGTCCTTATTAAGAAAGTTTCGACCTGTGCCAAGGAGGCCTAGTGTATCTCCTATTCCTTCCTGTAAAGTTTTCAGTGTGTCAGCTTTTACCTCCAGGTCTTTGATCCATTTGGAGTTAATTGTAGTGCAGGGTGACAAAGAAGGATCCAGCTTTAGTTTTCTGCAGGTGCTTAGCCAGTTCTGCCAGCACAACTTGTTGAAGAGGCCGTCTTTCTTCCATTCTATTTTTTTTGGCTCCCTTGTCAAAGATTAGGTGGCCATAGGTCTGTGGTTTAATTTTGGGTCCTCAGTTCTATTCCATTGGTCTTCAGGCCTGTTCCTGTGCCAGTACCAAGCTGTTTTGAGAATTATAGCTCTGTAATAGAGTCTAAAGTTTGGAATTGGAATTCCTCCAGCGCTGTTCTTTCTGCTAAGAAGTGTTTTTGCTATACGGGGTCTTTTATTATTCCATATGAAATTTTGGATTGCCTCTTCTATTTCTTTAAAGAATGACATTGGGATGTTGATGGGTATTGCATTGAATTTGTAGATAGCTCTTGGCAAGATTGTCATTTTCACAATGTTGATTCTTCCAATCCAGGAGCATGGGAGGTTTTTCCATTTCCTTAGTTCTGCTTTAATTTCCTTTTTTAGGGTTTTAAAGTTTTCGTCAAAAAGGTCCTTTACATTCTTAGTTAAGCTAATTCCTAGGTACTTTATTTTCTTTGAGGCTATTGTGAAAGGAGTTTCTTTCCTGATTATTGCCTCGTTCCTCTCACTGTTGGCGTAAAGGAAGACAGTTGATTTTTGAGGGTTGATTTTATAGCCTGCTACCCTTCCAAAGTTTTGAATCAGCTCAAGGAGCTTGTGAGTAGAGTCTATAGGATTCTTTAAATACAGAATCATGTCATCTGCAAAGAGGGATAGTTTTATTTCCTCTTTCCCTACTTGGATCCCCTTTATGCTTGCTTCTTGCCTTATTGTACTGGCTAGGAATTCTAGTACTATGTTAAAGAGGAGTGGAGAGAGTGGGCATCCTTGTCTCGTTCCTGATTTTAGAGGGAATGGCTTTAGATTTTCACCATTAAGTGTAATACTAGCAGTAGGTTTCTCATGCACAGCCTTTATTACATTGAGGAATGTTCCATGGATTCCTAGTTTCTCCAGAGCTTTTAACATAAAGGGGTGTTGGATCTTGTCAAATGCCTTTTCCACGTCTATTGAGACAATCATGTGATTTTTGTCCTTGCTCCTGTTGATGTGTTGAATTATATTAATTGATTTGCGTATGTTGAACCAGCTTTGCCTCCCTGTGATGAATCATAGTGTATAGTTTGATCATAGTGTATAATTTTTTTGATGAGTTGTTGTAGACGGTTGGCCAGTATTTTGTTGAGAAGTTTTGCATCGATGTTCATCAAAGATATAGGTCTATAGTTCTCTTTCTTTGATGAATCTCTGTCTGGTTTGGGGATGAGGGTTATACTGGCTTCATAGAATGAGTTTGGTAAGGAACCTTCATTTTCAATTTCGTTGAAGAGCTTGAGGAGTATTGGTGTGAGCTCTGCTTTGAAGACCTTATAGAATTCAGCTGTGAATCCATCTGGCCCTGGGCTTTTCTTAGGTGGAAGTTCTCTAATTGCCATTTCTATTTCAGAGCTTGAAATAGGCCTGTTGAGTTGGCTTAGTTCTTCTTGGTTCAGTGTGGGTATGTTAATATTGGCTAGGAATTCATCCATTTTATCTAGATTCTCAAATTTGTTGGCATAAAGGTTTGAGAAGTATTCCCTCATGATATTCTGGATCTTGGTAATTTCTGTCGTGATATTACCATTTTCATCTGCGATTTTGTTTATTTCGATATGGTCTCTTCTTTTTTTGGTAAGATTTGCTAAGGGCTTGTCAATTTTGTTAATTCTTTCAAAGAACCAACTCCTTGTTTTGTTGATTCTTTCTATAGTTTTTTTGGATTCCAAATCATTTAATTCTGCTTTGATTTTAATTAGTTGCTTTCTTCTACTGGGATTAGGGTTGGTTTGTTGCTCTTTTTCCAGGAGCTTAAGGTGAGACATTAACTTGTTGGTTTGCAATTTTTCCAACTTGTTGTTGTAGGCACTCAGCGCTATAAATTTTCCTCTGAGTACTGGTGTTGAGCATTTCTTTATGTGTCTATTGGTCACTTTTATTTCCTCTTCACAGAAATCTCTCTTTAAGTCTTTAGTCCACCTTTTAATAGGACGATAGGTTGTTATTTTGAGGATCTGGTTTTGAGAGATTCGATTTTTTGAGTTATAAGTATATTTTAGATATGAGAGCCTTGCCCATTGTATCAGTAGTGAAGATCTTTTCCCACTCTGTGGACTTTCTTTTTATCTTGCTAGTTATGTCCTTTGCCATACAGAAGTTTATCATACATGCAGTTCAATGCAGTCCCATTTGTCCAAACTTTCTTTTATTTGTTGTGTTTCTGGGCCTTAATTAAGAAAGTTTTGACTCCTGCCAAAGAGCCATAGCGCATCTCCTGGCATAGAACTGAAGACCCAGATATGAACCCGCAGACTTGTGGCCACCTTATCTTTGATAATGGAGCTTTAAAAAACTGGCTGGAAGAAAAATTGCCTCTTCACCACATGGTGCTAGCAGAATTGATTAAGTACCTGTAGAAAACTAAAGTTGGATCTTTATATGCCACCCTGCACCAGAATGAATTCCAAATGGAAGAAAGAGCTTTAGGTAAAAGCAGATACCCTGAAAATTTTATAGGAAGAAAGGGCTTCTTCACGAGTTTCCTTATTTTTTCTTTATAAATAAAAAAATTGACCCATCTTGACTCCTTGAATTTAAAACTGCAGAGGCAACCACATTAACCCGAGGTGCTTTTGGTAGTATTTTGTAGACTTGTCAAGGAACAATAAAGCCTACCAGATGTATAATTCACCTTGAAAACCTAGCAGAACTATTGTGTGATCTTTTTCAGTGAGAACTGACTGAGTAAATAGAATAGCAGTCACCTCGTTAGTGTGGAGTAGTAAGTATGCAGAGTATATTTTTCTTGAGGACATAGACATTGTAGCCTACCTTCTTATTCTCCTAAGGACTTTATCTAGGGGCGCAAGGTCATGAACTATCCTTGAGAAGAGGGGATGAATGATCCACATTGAACACTTCAGTTTGTTCCCCCCAAATTAAATCTACTGGGAACCCAGCAAGACATAGAGAAATCAGGCCATAGAATAGGGCTTACCAGTATTTCAGTTCTGCTTGATATTTGGACTAAATGTAAAGGATACAGTTTTCAAATTCAGGTGCTTCCAAAAAGAGAGCTCAGACATGGCAGAAGTTCAAACCCCTGTGGCTACATTCTCCCAAAGGTTTCTGATTTAACTGTCTTTGTTTGAACAGCACATGAAGCCCTCTGGTTGCTCAGCTTGGTTTAGAAGATCATACTTGTATTTAAGTTTTAGACCTGCTTCTTCCATATTCCCTCTAAGTTCTATACTCTTGACTAGCTTTATGAAAGCAACTTCACAACCCAATGGATCTTGGATCACCATTTATCCACTAACTAGATCTCCAAACAGGGATTCCCTTTATTATCTTACAGCCTATTAATTATCTTGTGAATTTGTGCCATTTGTGAGTCCCTCTAGGAAGGCTTTTCTAAGAGGCAAAGACTTCTATATTCACCTTTAAAATACATATCTTGGGGTTTTGTTCTTGTTGGTATCTTAAACAAAAATGATGGAAATGCTTATTTGCTATCCTTTTTACATATATTTTTTATTGTAATTAATAGAAGGGTTACATTATATTCGTCAGATAGAAGGTGCATTACTTCACATACATTGATACCCTTTCTCATGTCTTGGTCCTCATTTCACTTCCCCCACCCCCACCCCCACCCCCATCTTGTTTTCCCCCCTTCCCTATCCAATTTCAAATAACCAAATATGCATATATCCAATATATCAGATAACAAAGTGAGATACTGTAACAATATGAGATAACCAAGGGACAGCAAAAGAGATGAGAGATAACATAGTACATTAAGGACAACAATCACTCATTATATGGCTTTTGTTTCTATATCCTAGGGGTCCTTTTATTTATTATTTGCTATCTTTTAAACATGATAGATTGTTTCTAATTTAACAATGAAAAATATTATTTATACTTCTCTAGTGCGTAACTACTGTGTTAGCACATAGTAGGTTCTTAGCAGGTATGTAAATGAAGGAAGGGGTTCTGAGTGCACAGGAGCCATTTCAGATTGAAGTTGGGCTGCTAATCCACAGAACTCTCTTTCAACTCATGCTTTCTACCTTAAGATGAAACTTGATGACAACAGAGAAACTCATTAGTGCTTTACCTAATTGGAAGAAAGCTACAAGTAATCATGTTAAAACTAAAGACTATCTTATAGCTCTCAGCTTTTGAGAGTAATAATCAAGTAAGATGTTTACTTTGAAGACTGATATCACGTACTAATAACATCAATGAATGCCTTGCATTTGACCCCTATGTGTCTGGTGCTAATGTGAAGTACACTGGAGTGGAGTTTAATTCTTAGGACCATCTGCTTCCATTTACAGAAGAGCCAAGATTAGAGAAGTGAAGGGACTTGCTTTGAATCACAAAGCCATTAATTGCCTTTGCTTTGGGATCTAAATATGACTGTTCACACCTTAAAAGTGTGGTGTTAACTTTTATGCAGTTTTTCCAGATTTTCTTTTTCTTTTCTTTTTTTAAATTTTATTGTCAGGGTAACGTATAGAGGGGATTACAACTACATGCATCAGATAGTGGGGGCATTACTTCTCACACATTGATACCCTTTCTCATGTTTTTGTCCCCATTTTCCTTCCCCCACCCCCTCTCAATCATCTTGTTTTCCCCCTTCCCTTCCCTATTTCAAATTAACAAGAAAGCTTATATAAAATATACCAGGTAACAAAGTCAGGTACAATAACGACATGAGATTAACCATAAAGGCAAAAAAGGACAAGAGAAATAACATAGTACATTAAGAACAACAATCACAAAGATAAACCTCTTGTTTCCATATCCTAAAGTTCATTTCATTTAGTCTCATCCTATATGATCTTATGTGCATAGCTTTTGAGCTATTGTGATCCACTGCTAGGAGAGTCCTAGATGTGTACTAATTATTACAATTGAGGGAAACAATTGAGCCTATGTTCCTTTGGGTCTGAATTACTTCACTTAATATTATTTCCAAGTCTTTCCATTTCCTTGTGAATGGGGCAATGCCATTCTTTCTGCTGGCAGCAAAGAATTCCATTTTGTCTAAGTACCACATCTTCTTGATCCATTCATCTACCAAGGGGCATATAGGTTGGTTCCATATTTTAGCTATGGTAGATAATTATTGCCAGATTTTCTAATCTCATAAGTCTTAGCAACAATAGAGAAAAAGGGGACTGAAATAATTATCTGTTGCAGGCAGGATTATTTAGGCATGAAGCTGGGGTCATATCACATAATTGTACAAAAAGTAAAGCCATGTTGATTAGAGGGAATGGTAGGTTGTATGTGAGAGAATAGGTCTTATTAGAGACTCTGAACGACATAGCAACCAATCCTGTACTTTCAATGTCATTTCAAGTCACTCCTCAGACTCATCACATGACAACTGTGTTAATCTCTTTCCTGATCCTTGAATTTTGTATTTCTGTCTATGGGCTTTTGTGCTTGCTTTTTCTATCTTCTAGAACTCTCCTCCTCTGGATCTTTAAATGTCTAGAATATTGTCATCCTTTGTGCCTGGAGCACAGTAAGGAATCAACAAATCTTTTCTGATTGCAGAAAATAAACAGGTACAGATGAGTTGCTGGCTCATTTGCATTATATTTTTAATGATTTGCTTCTAGGCCTCTACACTACTGCACCTTGAAATACTGTTGCCGTTAAGCATATGCCTTAAATCTACAGAAGTGGGAGAGGAGAAGTAAAATAATTTTTCTTTTTGCCAGTCTGGGGATTGAACTCAGGGCCTGGGCACTTCTCTTGGACACTTTTGCTCAAGGCTAGTGTCCTGCCACTTGAGCCACAGTGCCATTTTTGGCCTTTTCTGAGTATGTGATACCAGGGAATTGAACCTAGGGCTTCATGCATGCTAGGTGAGCACTCTACCACTAGCTATGCTAGTGAGCATTGTTAGTGTATTTTTTTTAAACATAGTGTTATCCCTTAAATCTTTTTTTTCTGTCTTGGGGCTTGAACTCAGGGCCTGAACACTGTCTTTGGGCTTTCTCAAGGCTACTGCTCTACCACTTGAGCCACAGCACCACTTTTTCTGAGTATATGGTACTGAGGAATTTAACCGAGGGCTTTGTGCATGCCAGGCAAGCACTCTATCACTGGGCCACACTCCTGGCTCCCTTAAATCTTTAAAACATTCCTCTTCAAGGCAATCCAAAATTTCATATGGAATAATAAAAGACCCCGTATAGCAAAAACATTTCTTAGCAGAAAGAACAGTGCAGGAGGAATTTCAATACCAAACTTTAAACTCTATTACAGAGCATTAATTATCAAAACAGCTTGGTACTGGCACAAGAACAGGCCTGAAGACCAATGGAGTAGAACGGAGGAACCAGATATTAAACCACAGACCTATGGCCACCTAATCTTTGACAAGGGAGCCAAAAAATAGAATGGACGAAAGACAGCCTCTTCAATAAGTGGTGCTGGCAGAACTGGCTAAGCAGCTGCAGAAAACTAAAGTTGGATCCTTCTTTGTCACCCTGCACTACAATTAACTCCAAATGGATCAAAGACCTGGAGGTAAAAGCTGACACACTGAAAACTTTACAAGAAGGAATAGGAGATACCCTAGGCCTCCTTGGCACAGGTCGAAACTTTCTTAATAAGGACCAAGAATCACAACAAATCAGAGAAAGTCTGGATAAGTAGGACTGCATTAAACTGCAGAACTTTTGTATGGCAAAGGACATAGCTAGTAAATTAATCAGGAAGCCTACAGAATGGGAAAAGATCTTCACCAGCCATACAACAGACAAAGGCCTCATATCTAAAATATATCAACAGCTCAAAAATTGAATCACTCCAAAACTAATCTCCAAAGAAACAGCCATCTCATTAAAAGATGGGCCAAAGACTTAAAGAGAGTCTTCTCTGAAGAAGAAATAAAAATGGCCTATAGACACATGAAGAAATGCTCAACATATATGATCATAAAAGAAATGCAAATCAAAACAACTCTAAGATTCCACCTCACTGCAGTTAGAATGGCCAGGATCAAGGAAACTAATAACAACAGATGCTGGAGGGGATGTGGCCAGGAGGGATCACTACTACACTGTTGGTGGGAGTACAATTTCATTCAACCACTATGGAAAGCAGTATGGCAGTTCCTCAAAAGACTAAACATAGAGCTCCCCTATGACCCAGCAATTCCACTACTTGGCATTTACCCAATTGTCCAGAAACAAGGACATACTAAATCCACTAGCACAACGATGTTCATTGCAGGACTATTTACCATAGCTAAGATATGGAACCAACCCAGATGTCCTTCAGTTGATGTGTGGATCAACAAGATGTGGTATTTATACACAATGGAATTCTATGCTGTCTGAAAGAATGACGTTGCTCCATTTGTTAGGAAATGGCAAAACTTAGAAAAAATCATATTAAGTGAAGTAAGCCAGACTCAAAGGAACATAAGCTCAATGGTTTCCCTCATTTGTCATAATCAGTAGAAACCTTGGGCTTTCCTATCAGAGATCTGCAATAGAGCAAAACCTAGATACATAAGACCATACAGTATGACGCTGAATGAAAGGACCTCTAGGATATAGAAACAAAAGCCATATAATGAGTGATTGTTGTCCTTAATGTACTATGTTATCTCTCATCTCTTTGCTGTCCCTTGGTTATCTCATATTGTTACAGTATCTCACTTTGTTATCTGATATATTGGATATATTTGTATTTGGTCACTTGAAATTGGATAGGGAAGGGGGGAAAACAAGATGAACGATGGGGGTTGGGGGAGGGAAATGGGGACCAAGACATGAGAAAGGGTATCAATGTATGTGAATTAATGCACCTTCTATCTGGCGAATGTAACGTAACTATTTTATTAATTACAATAAAATATATGAAAAAATTCCTCTTCACAGATGATAAAACATGAAATTTGAGATTCAGGCACATTAAGGGTGGATCCACAAGTATTAAAATATAATATAGGTCTATCTGCCTTATCAAACTAACCTAATAAAAGTATCAGAATAAGTTATCATGGAAGAAAAGATATAAAGGAGTGGGCACTGATAGGAAATATTAACAAAGATCTTCTCATAAAGTGAATGTTACAGCTTTCATCCCCTCCATATCCTAGAATAACTGGATTAGGTAAAAACTAAATTCATAAAGCATTAAACAACCAGGAGTTAGGTGGATATTTAAGAGAAAATAAATTACCTCTGCAAAGCACAACTCCAACTTTTCTCTGCTAGAGAAGTTAATGGTATGGTAACTAGGATGTTGAAGCAGGAACATCTGTCATTCAGATATTTTACAACAGGCTTCAGATACCAAGGTTGATGCTAAGGAACACTGAGTGCCCCTCTTGGGCTAATGCATACAGAGGAACACTTTCATCACCTTGTGAAGCATTCCACTGTACTGCTGCTGGGTTATATTTGAACTCCTTAGCTGGTGGTAGTATGGGCAAGGTGAGGAATATGCATTTTGGAGTTAGGCAGACATACATTTGGGTCTTAGGCAGACATAATACTTATTAGATAATTCTTAGGTCTTTAAGCTAGTTTTTTTTATTATCTTCAGTCTTTTTTTTAACTATAAATAAAGAGCATCTAACTCTTGATTTGTATGAACTAAGTTCAATAACACTGAAAAATATTTTGTAATGAGAAATTGCCTCATAAAATGTATAGTTATAGTTAATAATAGCACTATCAATAGCAATGGTAATCTACTATGATAAAGATACTTGGAATAATAATGGTGTATTATTTTGTACATGACATGTAATCATTAAATAGAATTAATTATAATTTGTTTTTCATAAAGTGGTAAAGTGCACCAAGAAAAACGATTTCTTGTGTTGTCTGTTATTTATGTGCTTTATTGTAAAAAGGAGACATTATTCCTTTAATAGATACTTAGTGAAGTTGTGGATTTTTCTGTCTTCCTTTGTTTGTTTGAATAATTATATTATGACTGAGACTTATTATTGTTTAAAAATCACCAATAATATTGCTTTTCCCCCTGCTCTTTATGTTATTTAAAAGGTGAGAAAAACAATTATTTCTGTTAATAAAAAAAATCTGGCCATTTTAGCAGCTGCAAACAGTTGATGTCATTATCTTTTTCTCCTCACTTGGATTTTCGAGATAATCAATGGCCATTTTTGTAAAAGTGAATAATTGAGCTCTCCTTTGGGAGTCTAAAAAATGAAAAAAAGAGAAAGAGAAAAAGTTACTTACAAAATTTAAAGAGTCATGCAGAAGGTTCTGCATTCTAACCAAAACAACTTTTTTTTGTTTTCACTAACCAAAACTTCTGTGTTGAGGTTCTGCTATATATACCTTCCAGTTTGGGTCCAGTTTTCACCTTGATGGATTTCAGGAGATCAGGAGATGAGAGGCAAACACATATCTGTGCTAATAATAATACTTGCAAGGCATTTAAGGGATGAATTGATCAATAGCTGGATGTTTATAAAGTGATGTTTGTCACCTCAGACATTTGGATTTGTTCTAATGATAAAGAATATGGTTAAATTAGTCAAGTAATAGTCAAAATTTTGCTTTACCGAGAAAATTAGAAATGCAATCTGGAAATCAGAGGTACATGTATATCTGGATGTATGTAGCCCTAAAATGTGTTCTGGAAAAGAAGAAAGTAATGCTACAGAACAATGAATTCCATTGGAATTGTCTTATTGTCTTTCGTTTGTGGTACAAACATAGAAGAGTGTTTGAATGAGTTTTTCTCAAAATTATTTTTGTTCTGCCTAAAAGGCACATCATTTTGAGATTATATCATCTCTACATCAGTCAGTCATCTATGTATCTCAAAATGTGAATGAAAATCTAGGCCATTCTCATTTATGTAATTTGAGAAGTATTTGAAATTCGAGTGCCAAGTACCAGTGATGGAAAATCAGGACTTCAGAGATTACCTGATAGCTTCAGGCTTTGTTGTTAATTGATCAAATTTCTTAGTCACTTTCTATAACTAAGAGTAAGTCTTTCATAAGAAATTTATTGTGATGAAATAGATGATCTGGTCCTGTTATATAAAGTATGGTCTGAGGAGCAGTAGCAGTATCATTTGGGGATTTATAAAAATGCAAAAATTTATCCTCTATATCTAACTAATGATCCAACAATTCTATTGCAGTTGTTTACTGAGAAATACAAAATATGCCCACAAAATGCAAGGATGTTTGAAATAGATTTATTTGTGAAAGCCTAAACCTGGAAACAAATATTTTATACAATAGAATATTAGGAAGAAAAATAATGTACATAAGAACACGAACAATTCCAAAACATGTTGAGCAAAATGTTCCAGATAGAAAACATTCATAATGTACATTCCATGCTTATGAAGTTCTGGAACAGACAAAATGAAGTTAATGTGATGGACATTGGAGAAGGAAGGTTTTTGAAATTTTCTAGATTAAAGGAAAATACTTGATATCCTTCCAGAAACAAAACAAACCAAAGAAAGGATGGACAAATGGGACTGCAGAGCTTCTTCATGGCAAAGGACATAGCTAGTAAGTTAAATAGAAAGTCCACAGAGTGGGAGATCTTCACTAGCCATACAACAGACAAGGGTCTCATATCTAAAATATACCTACAACTCAAGAAACTACATTTCCCCAAAACAAGCCTCCAAAGAAGCAACCATCCCATTAAAAAGTGGGCTAAATACTTAGACTTCTCTGATGAGAAAATATGAATAGACAAGAGATACGTGAAGAAATGCTCAACATCTCTGGCCATAAAAGAAATGCAAATCAAAGCAACATTGAGATTCCACCTTACACCAGTTAGAATGGCCAATATCAAGTAAACTAATAACAACAGATGTTCCCAGTGAAGGCAGGGATGTGGCCAAAGGGCAATGCTACTACACTTTTGGTGGGAGTGTAAACTTGTTCAACACTCTGTAAAGCAATATGGTGGTTCCTCAAAAGACTACACAGAGAGCTTCCCTATGATCCAGCTTTCCCACTTCTGGGAATTTACCCAAATGACCACAAACAAGGCCCTTCTGTATTGTATGGCTACTGAAGATCTTGCAATTTCTGGGGTTTCCATTTATCTTGCTAGGTATTTTCTTTGCCATGCAGAAGCTCTGCAGTTTAATATAGTCTCCTTTGTCCAACCTTTCTTTGATTTGTTATATTTCTAGGACTTTATTAAGAAAGTTTCGACTTGTTCCAAGAAGCCCTAGTGTTTCTTGTATTCCTTCCTGTAGTATTTTCAGGGTATATGTTTTTACATTGAGGACTTCAATCCATTTGGAATTGATTCTGGTGAAGGATGATATATAAGGGTGAAAATTTAGTTTTCTACAGGTGCCTAATCAATTATGTCAGCACCAGTTGTTGAAGAGGCTGTATTTCTTCCATCCTACTTTTTTTTTGGCTCCCTTATCAAAGACAAGGTGGTCATAGGAGGTCTGTGGGCTCATTTCTGAGTCTTTGGTCCTCAGGCCTGTTCCTGTGCCGGTATCAAGCTGATATTCCTCCAGCACTGTTCTTTGTGCTAAGGATTGTTTTTGCTATTTGGGGTCTTTTATTATTCCGTCTGAATTTTTTGATTGCTTCCTCTATTTCATTAAAGAATGATGTTGGGATATTGATGGCCATTACATTGAATTTGTAGATAGCCCTTGGCAGGCTTGCCATTTTTGCAATGTTAATTCTTCCAATCCAGGAGCATGGGAAGTTTTTCTACTTCTGTAGTTCTGCTTTAATTTCCCTTTTCAGGTTTTTAACATTTTTGTCAAAGAAATCCTTCACTTCTTTAGTAGAGTTAATTATAATAGGTGTTGCTTTCCTGATTTCAGCCTCACTCTTCTCATTGTTGGAATATAGAAAAGTCATTGTTTTTGTGGGTTAGTTCCATACACAACCTTTATTATATTGAGAACTGTTCCATGGATTCCTAGTTTCTCCATACCTTTCATCATAAATAGATTTTGAATCTTGTCAAATGTATTTTTCTGCATCTATTGAGATGATTATGTGGCTTTTGTCCTTGCTTCTGTTGATGTGATGAATTACATTAATTGACTGTATATATTGAACCAGTTTTGCATGCTTGGAATGAGTCCTCTTTGGTCATAATGTATAATGTTTTTGATGAGTTGTTAGAGTTGATTGGCCAGAATTTTGTTGAGAAGTTTTGCATTGACATTCATTAAATAAATGGATCTATAGTTTTCTTTGATAAGTCCCTCTCTGGTTTTGGGATGAGGGTTTGGCTGGCTTCACAGAGTAAGTTTGGTAGAGAACATTCAGTTTCAATTTCATTGAAGAGTTTGAGGAATATTGGTGTGAATTCTGCTTTGAAGGCCTTATAGATTTTAGTTGTGAATTCATCAAATCCTGAGCTTTTCTTTTTAAAATATGTGTTCAAAATCCTCCATTTCTTCAAGAGTCTCAAGTTTGCTAGCATAAAGGTTCCCTTATAATGGGAACCTTCTGAATCTTAGTTGTTTCTGTAATGATGTTCCCTATCTTGTCTTAAAAAATTCTTTTATTCTTATTTTTATTACTTCTTTAATTGTAAAGGTGATGTACAGAGGGGTTATAGTTACATAAGTAAGATAATGAATACATTTCTTTTATTATCCCTCCTTCATTTTCTACCACTTTCTTTCCCTCATCCATTTGTATTCATATATATGCATTTCTCCATGATAAATAGTAATCTAAGCCTTAAAGCAGAAATTGGCCACTCATGATTTGGAGCAAAGTGAAGACAGAGAGACTGGTTTACATCAAAGCACATGACACAAGCAAACTGAGAAGCAGTCACCATTCTCTATTTTCCAACTTATTTTTGTATATATGGCCATATTTTCAAAATTTCACAGCAATACTTGGTTAAAATTAGGAATGGGCTGCTTTAAATCATGTTATTACGAGTAACTACAGTTATTAAGCCCATCCTTCAGCAAGTACTAGTTGAATGCTTACTGCCTGTTCAGAAGAGTCTTTTAAGAGGTGAAAAATTGGAATTAATATGACATTTTAGAACTGGACATTTAGAACTGTTCGTGAAGTCACAACACAGAGTAAACAATGGACTGAATCAGATCACTTTTAAATACCTCCAACTGAATTGCCCAAATGCCAATCTTCTCATAGGAATTACATTGGTGCACTCTTAATTTTTAGAAGATTTATGATTATGAATAACAAAACTGTAATAGCTCTAGATTAATTCAACCTTAAACAAAAGAGGAGAATATGGAGAACAGAATTATGTTTGAGCATCTGCTATGTGCCAGAAAATTTGTTTTGATTCTCTTAGCTAAGTAAGGAATGTGTCCCTTCCCAAAGTTAGTATTGTTTATATATCTGAGGCTCAGATGTTTCCCATGACTTACTTATAGTCATAATGGTAGAAGAACCCAAGAATGTCAGTCTCGAAGCCTTATCATTATATAATACTCCATCACCAAAAATCTTTTAAAGTCTGGTACTTGGATGGGCATTTGGGAGTTTTGATGATATCATTTACAAAAAAATTACGGAGTTTTTTTTCAATATATGATGTAGTTTAATGTTATTCACAATTTTGAAGAAAAAATGCTTACAATGTATTTTATTTCATGTTTATATCGAATAAGAAGTACTCCATCTGTATTAGGTTGCTAAGAATTGTTTATAATCCACTGGGAATAAATTATAAAAAATCTTTTTAGGAAGTGATTTCAACAAGAAAGCACTCAGCAAACCAAAGTAATTACTGACCTTTCCTTGTTTTCAGGAAAGAAAATAAGAATCAAAGCCACTTTGGAGTTTGTAGTGCAGAGTAGGAAATGGCCTGATCCACAGTGACAGAAGGGAAGGGTAGAATGACAAGACAAGGCCGGAGTGAGGATCACTTACTTGGTCTTATTTATTTATTTGTTGCATTCACTATTAGTGACAAAGAACTTGTAATCAAGCACTTAATACTTTATTTTTGCCACTCAGTAAAAGACTTTCCATTTCAATTTGCCTCCTAGGTATTCTATGTCGCAATTACTCTACCAGAAGTTTTCTGAAGTCTAAGAAATTAACTGGCAAGTTTTAAAAGCAATACTCTAATGAAAGCATAATTGCAGTTAAATAATAACAATCTTGAGAACCCTAATCAAGTTTTCTTCTTCCCTCAGCACTCAGGACTCTTCCATTACTGTTGGGGGAGAAAGGAAATGAGTCCGATGACCAGAGCAATTACCCTTGTGATCCAGAAATGACAGAATGATGCTTAATTGTATTTTATTATTTGTGCTGTCCTTTGCTTAGTTTATTGCTTTTCCTTCCTTTTTTGTGCTGGTCCTTGGGCTTGAACTCAGGGCCTGGGAGTTGTCTCTAAGCTTATTTGTTCAAGGCTAGCAATGTACCACTTGAGTCACAGCTTTACTTTTAGCTTTTGGTTTTTTTTTGGTGCTTAATTGGAGATCTTAATTATAGTATCTCAGACTTTCCTGCCTGGGTTGGCTTTTGTCTGTGATCCTCAGATCCTAGCCTCCAGAGTAGCTTGGATTACAAGTATGAGCCACTAGCACCAGACAGTTCATTGGATTTTTATAGCTGGTAATGCAATTACTTGACACTTCAATAGAACAAGAGAATTGAAACAAGAACTTGGAAGTGTTTAGCATGAGCTCTGGGGCAGTAGATGAGTGATTGGACTTTATGCTGCTGGACTTCAGGAATTCTAGGGTCATTTCAGACAAAGCAGATGGAACAACCATAAGTGAGATGGCCGTGTATTGCTATGCCTAGAATCTGTACACGTGCTGTTTAAAAAGCTTCCAGAAGTGAGTTGTTTTACAGCATTGTGATATGCAGAATTTTAAAGATCTCCTCCAGCTTCTGTCTTCTGGCTCTTCAGTAAGATGTGAATTTAGGTGTACCTGTGCAGGAATTTTATTGATGGAATTAAGCAGACTTAGAGCTTCAGGAAAGGAGCCTAGTCCTGTTGACCCCTAATTTCTGTATGACTCCAGCTGACTCTACCATATTTCACATCTAGAGAACCATGATGTAATACGATTTTGTTTTAAACCATATGGCTAGTTAGGGAAATAAGAGATATGCACTTTTTAAAATTTAATATATTTTTATTCTAATTGAGGGGTTATATTATATTCGCCAGATAGAAGGTGCATTACTTAATCATTGCTACTCCTTCTCATGTTTTTGTTCCCAGTTCCCTCCTCCACCCCCTCCTCTCATCTTTTTCTCCCCTTTCCTATCCTATTTCAAGTAAACAAATAAACATATATACAATATATCAGATAACAAGGTAAAATACTGTAACAATATGAAATAACCCAGGGACAACAAAAGAGTTGAGAAATAACATAGTACATTGAGAACAACAGTCACACCTTATAAGGCTCTTGTTTCTGTATCTTGGAGGTCCTTTCATGTAGCCTCATCCTATGTGGCCTTATGTATCTAGGTCTTTCCCTGTTGTAAACTTCTGCTAGGAGAGTCCAAGGTTTATATGAATTATGACAAATGAAGGAAACTATTGAGCTTATGTTCCTTTGAGTCTGGCTTACTTCACTTAATATGATTTTTTCCAAGTCTTTCCATTTCCTTACAAATGGGGAAATGTCATTCTTTCTGACAGCAGCAAACAATTCCATTGTGTATAAACACCACATCTTGTTGATCCACTCATCAACTGAGGGGCATTTGGGTTGGTTCCATATCTTCACCATGGTAAATAGTGCTGCAGTGCTCTTTTTTTTTTTTAAAAAAAAATTACAGGCCAGAAGTGTAACCTAATGGTAGAGTGCTTGCCTAGCATGCATGAAGCTCTGGTTTCGATTCCTTGGTACCTCATACACAGAAAAAGCTGGAAGTGGTGCTATGACTTATGTGGCAGAGTGCTAGCCTTGATAAAGCCCATTTTTTATGATTGCAATAGTGGTGATGAAATATACATAGTTGGAAGTTATAATGAAAACTAAAATGTAAATTATAGACACTTTTTTGGTCATCTAAATGGATGTTTTGATAAATGAGATATTTCTGATAGTAAGAATGATGGTTGCTTATATAGTCTTCCTTTCTTCCTTCCCTCCCTCCCTCCCTCCCTCCCTCCCTCCCTCCCTCCCTCCCTCCCTCCTTCCTTCCTTCCTTCCTTCCTTCCTTCCTTCCTTCCTTCCTTCCTTCCTCCTCCCCCCTTCTCTTCCCTCCCTTCCTCTGTTCCTCCCTCCCTCCCCATCCCTCTTCTCTTTTTCACTTTCTCCTCCTCCTTTGGTAGGGTTTGAACTCAGGGCTTTGGCACTGACTTGAGCTATTTTGCTGAAGGCTAGCACTATACCACTTCTAGATTTTTTTTGGTGGTTAATTGGAGAAAAGGGTGTCATGGACTTTTCTGCCTAGCCTGGCTTCAAACAGTGATGCTCAGATCTCAGCCTGCTAAGTAGCTAGGATTACAGATGTGATCCAGTAGTAACTGGTGGCTTGTAAATTTTTTTTATTTTTTAAAATATTTTTTATTGTAATTAATAAAAGGGTTACATGATATTTGCCAGATAGAAGGTACATTAATTCACATACATTGATACCTTTCACATGTCTTGGTGCCCATTACCCTTCCCCCCACCCTCCATCTTGGTTTTCCCCCCTTCCCTATCCAATTTCAAATAACCAAATACAAATATATCTAATATATCAGATAACAAAGTGAGATACTGTAACAATATGAGATAACCAAGGGACAGCAAAAGAGATGAGAGATAACATAGTACATTAAGGGGCTTGTAAAATTTTTATGGCTGAAAAAGTATGCCTGTTTTAAGTTCAATTCAGGTGTGAGAGTATGGGTGTTAACAGACCATCCAACAACTATTCCACAAATGCAGAGGTTCTCATTTGTAGTCTCTCCATTTCGGCATGTTAATACGGTTTGCAGGAGCCAGGTATAAATTCACAAATTGGGCTCTTACTGATGAGTAGAGTCATTTTGGATATATTTGAATCAGAGCACTTGCTGGGCTCATTCAATGTCTGAATGATTAACAAATAATCATTTTACAATCTGGGCTGCTAGGGCTTTGTTTGGATGTAATAGTGGAACAGACAGAGGAGATTTTGCTTTTATTTTTCTTGATAAGGAAAAAATGGGAGCAGTTATTCAGTCTACGTGAGTATCCTGAGCATCTTGTAAAATGCAGATTCTGTTTCAGTACTTCTATGATGAGGCCTAAGTATCTGAATTTTTAACAAGTTGCTAAATAATTTGAAGGATCCCCCAATCACTTTAAGCAAGAAACTTCTAGAGAACAAAGATAAAGTTATCTATTTTTGTTTGTGTTTCTCCTATCTCTAGCTTTTCAAAATTAATATTGTGAGAAGTTAGGGCAACAGAAGTGGGAACTTCAGAGAATACATCTTTGGCCTTTGTGACTATAGGATATGTAGACAGAGTTAGAGGCACTGGTTGTTGTTGGTATGTGTCAGAGTGGATGTTTCTTGAGGACATTAGTGTTCGAATTAGTGGACTGAGTAGTGATTCACCTGGAGCAGCATCCAGGTAGCTGAGGACTCCATTGGAACAAATAGGTAGAAGAAAGATAAATTCTGTATGTTTCTCTCTCTGGAAGCTGAACTTCTTTCTTCTGTCCGGGGACATCAGAACTCCAGCTTCTCTGGCGTTATGTTGTTGAGATTAGTACCACTGACCTCAAAGGACTCTGGGGCCTTCAGTCTCAGAATAAAAATCACACTAGTGGTCTCCTTGTACTTTCTGACGTGGGGTGAGCCATGGCACCACTCCTCTGGTTTTACTTGAGATGACCTATTGTGGGACTTTCCAGACTCCCCAATGATCTGGACCAATTTCTCTTTCCTCCTCTATCTCATACCTAATAAAACCAAATCTTTTCTTAAACATTTGATTCAATCAGTGTTTACATCTCATTGGTTTATGAATGAAATGCATTGTATTTATGACGTCTTCATAGCTAGTTCATTATTGTAATTATATTCTACCATCTTTTGTAGTCAGTGTTTTCAGTATGTTTTAGAATAAAGTAGATCTGTCTAATGGACTATGAAAAATTCTGACCTTTACAATGAGGTCCATTTAGTAACTACCTGTTATACATAGGACTGTGATAGGTACTTTATATTTATTGTATAATGTACTATTACATAACAGCAATGATAACTACATGAGATGGGGCTTACCACCCCCCAGCCAACCAACTAATACACAAACCCTTTAGACATAATAAGAAAAGATGAAACAAAGTAACACGCAGAAAAAATATAATGAAGCCACTCAGGATATGCAACTAGCAATGATTAGTAGTAAATGCTTCCACCAGTTAGGTCTACTTGTTATCTCCTTTGTGTCCCTGCTATACTTCTTCTTAAGCTGCAATTCTAAGGTAGGATCACCCTGTTCTAGTATCATCTTAAAATGTAACATGAAAATAGCACTAAAGTGAGAACCATAGCTCTGGTTCTGTCTGAAGATTATGCCTTGCAAAGTGCCTAGTAATTTTATTTCCCTTTTTCTTTTCCCCTTCCTTCCTTCTTTTCATATATTTTTTATTGTAATTAATAGGAGGGTTACATTACATTCGCCAGATAGAAGGTGCATTACTTCACATACATTGATACCCTTTCTCATGTCTTGGTCCCCATTTTCCCTCCTCCCTGCCCCCACACTCATCTTGTTTTCCCTCCTTTTCTATTTAATTTCAAATAACCAAATATGCATATATCCAATATATCAGATAAAGTGAAATACTGTAACAATACGAGATAACCAAGGGACAGCAAAAGAGATGAGATAACATAGTACATTAAGGACAATAATCACTCATTATATGGCTTTTGTTTCTATATCCTAGAGGTCCTTTCATTTGGCGTCATACTGTATGGCCTTTTGTATCAAGGTTTTGCTCTATTGCAAATCTCTGCTAGAACAGTCCAAGGTTTCTACTGATGATGACAAATGAGGGAAACCATTGAGCCTATCTTCCTTTGAGCCTGGCTTACTTCACTTAATATGATTTTTTTTCTAAGTCTTCCCATTTCCTTACAAATGGGGAGATGTCATTCTTTCTGACAGCAGCATAGAATTCCATTGTGTACAAATACCACATCTTGTTGATCCACTCATCAACTGAGGGACATCTGGGTTGGTTCCATATATTTGCTATGGTGAATAGTGCTGCAATGAACATCGTTGTGCTAGTGGATTTAGTATGCCTTTGTTTCTGGATGGTTGGGTAAAATGCCAAGTAGTGGAATTGTCTTCCTTCCTTCTTTTCCTTCTTTTTCCTTCCCTCCCCCTTCCTCTTTCCTTTCTTCTTTTTATATAGTATTTTTATATGTAGTCCAGGCTTGGCTTGAACTCACAATCCTCTTGCCTAGCCTTTTGAGTTCTAGGGTTGCAGTTATGAGCTACCATATTTAGCTAAGTCATTTTACTTAATAAACTAAACTGCCATAGAACTCAACTAGAGATTTAAAAACTTATTTATAGCTGGGTGCTGGTCACTCATACCCAAAATCTTAGCTACTCAGAAGACAGATCTGTAGGATTAAAGTTTAAAACCAGCTTGGCAGAAAAGCCTTGAGGAATATTATTTCTAGAAAAAGTGGGGCTGAAGTTAGCATAAGTGGTACAAGTTGAGCAAGTATGAGGTGGTGAGTGCAGACCCCAATACTATCAGAAGAAAAAAATACTTACATTGCTGTTATATAGTACTTTATAGATTGTGAGGGGACAAAGGCTGAATTTTTGCTTCAACTTCTCTTGCTGAGTACCTTTTTATTCATCCTGCTTTTCTACCCCACCCTGCCGCAGAAGACCTAGAGTTGTTCTCTCTAATACCATTTTACCCTTTTAAAAATTCTTCTCTGTTTCTGTGCTTCCTGTTGATGAGTCTGTCTCAGCCATTTGTATGTCAGGAGGCCTATCATAGATTCATTATAATCTTATTTGTTTTTGAAAATTGACCCAACACACACACAATTTCCTTGGTCAGGTCGGCTGCCAAATCTTGCTATAGTTGGCACACTGTCAAGCTGACAGTGTTGTAAATTAACTAAAGGGACTGTCATAACCCTTGGAAGCTGATCTCGGAAGGTATTTTTTTTTATCAAAATAAAGGATCTGAATTAAATAATCTTGGCTGCTGTTAGACTTAATTATAGATAACAGTTTGACAGGAAACCCTGATTCTAGGAAATTTCAAATTCTACTGTTGAGTTTTGGTTGATGCTAAGGAACACCATCAAATACCACCACTCACTTTACTCCATGCAATATACAAAGATCATTTTAGTTTTCCTCCTCAGGAAGCAGAACGGAAGTTAATCACAGCTTCAAATTCTAAGTTGGGATTTTCCTTTTTACTGAATGCCATCATTGATTTCACCTTTTTCCTGGATATTATGAGCATCTCTAGCTTTCTGTAGTGGTGATGACTGATTTCATCAGGTCAAGCTTCAATATCCAATGATTTATGATTTCATTATAATTTAATTTTTTTTCCAGTCCTGGAGCCTGTACTCAGGCCTGAGAACTGTCCTTGGTTTTCTCAAAGCTAGAGCTCTATCCCCTGAGCTACAGCACCACTTCTGGCTTTTCTGTGTATGTGGTACTGAGGAATCAAACCTGGGCATTGTTACCCCTCCCACATTTTTCTCCCACTTTGCATGTCTCCCAGTCCTCCTACCCCCAAATTGTAAAGTTCATATATGGCCCAGTATAAAGGGATATATCCCAAAGTGGGCAGTTGTACCTTGAAATATACCTCTCTGGTATAGTTCAAAAGGATAGTGGTAAAGCAAAATATACTCACTTGGCAGAATTTGGAGTAAAGCATTTGATTGTTCACTTTACTTGAGAGAAAGATGCCTAGATATGTACATTTACCCATAAATTGGCTTTAAACAATAGCTAGTTGGATGATTTAATAACTTGTAAGGACCATGATTGGGAACAAAATTGGGATTAAAAACTCGGGAGGAAATACTTGGGAAATGGTAAAGGTTGTGAAGATTTTTGTGTTCCATGTGAATGCTCCCTACAGGTGGTCTTAGAAGAGGAATATTTTAATAGTCAAGTAGATAGGATGGTTGGCTGGTGGATGTCAGCCAGCTCATTTCCCCAGAAATCGTTGCTGCCATTCAGTAGCTTTATAAACAAAGTGGTCATGGTGGAGGGCCTAGAAGATTTTCAGGGATGCCCTTGGCACCAGAAACTCTCCTTCTCCAAGACTTACCTGGCTGTGGTCACTGCTGAGCATCCAGTCTGCCAGCAGCAGAGACAAACAATGAATGCCCAACATGGCACTGAGTTTTAGGGGAATCAGCCAGCTGTACTGTGACAAGATAATTACACCGAACTGCTCCCATCATAAAAAGTAAAATGTGACTTTACTGGAACAGATAGTTTAGATATGGATTTCTTTCCCCAGTCAGGAAAGATTCTGCCAAATCTACTACTACTTGTAGTCTTACAGAATGCCTTATAAAACATTGTGATATTGTACACAGCACAACTCTGCTCAAGGGTCTTCTTAGCTAGAGAAGTATAACAATGGACCTATGGACATTGAATTTATTGCACTTACCTTGTTTCTTGCCGTACCAAAGCATATGGTTTATAGACTTACAAAATACCTTTCCCTCCCCCATTTTTTGTTGAGACAGTCTTGCTGTATAGCTCTGGCTCGCTGCTAATTTGCAGTTTTCCTGCCTCATCCTCCTGAATGCTGAGGTTATAAGCATACACTATGGCAATTTGGTAGAGCAGATAGCTAGAAATACAAATGCAACCACATCATCACTTACAGAAAATAAAATTTAATTTTTTATGAGCATTTTTCCTAATTTTGTTTTAAATGTGGTTTCCTTGTCTTATTTCCTTTTCATGTAACATAAAGTGTATTATTTCATAGTATTTAAGTCTTGTTAAGTTTATATCATAGGATTTAAAGCACAATATAAAAAGAAAAGTAAACATCATTCAAGGCCTTTCCTTCTTCTGTTGGGAATTGGTTAATGACTTTGGGTTGTAAGAAAGTTATTTGTCATAGCGGTGAAAATATTATCTTCCTATTATCTTTAATTTGATGTTAAGTATGGCTTTATCTTCAGGTGTGGAGTTTGGCAAGGAGTAAATGTGATATTGTTAATCTTATGTTTGAATTTGAATGGATCTGGGGATACCCAAATATTTGGTTAAACATTATTTCTGTGTGTCTGTGAAGATATTTCCTGTGTGAGGCTAGTATTTGGACAGATAGAGTCAGTAACATATACTTCATATTGTGGGTTTTTTCCATATATATATATATATTTTTGTTTTGCCAGTCCTGGGCTTGAGCTCAGGGCCTGAGCACTATTCTTGAACTTTCTCAAGGCTAGAGCTCTACCGCTTGAGCCTCAGAACCATTTCTGGCTTTTTTTTTCTATGTATGTGGTACCGAGGAATTGAACCCGGGTCTTCTTGCGTGCTAGGCAAGCACTCTTACAAACAGGGCAGACTCCCGGTCCCTAGACTTCATCTTTCTAATTCCTGTCCTAAAAATAAACATTGGAGCCACATAATTCTTTATTTTGTAAAGTAATACTGTATCAGTGTAATAGGTATTGTCCATTTTAGACAAATGAGGTAAAATAAATTTTATTATGTTTTTAAAAATAGTGCAATTGTATACTAATGTGTAATTATGTTACATATTTATATATGAGTATATATATTTCCTATTTTTCTGAAAACTCTAATACAACATATAATAATTTTTGTTGCAGACACTAAATAATTTTGGTTCTTCTTTTGGGTGTTAAGTCGTTTATTTTGGTTGTTAAATGGTGAATAACCTAGCTAAAATTTTTACCCTCAAGAGAGAATTTATGAGAAAAGTTAACTGAGATGTTTATAGAGAGCCCAGGAAGGACTGAAGTCTAGGACACAAATGCATAGATGTTTTGAGCTTAGTCTTCAGTTTTGGTTATAAGAATAAAGCAAACAACAGAGACAAAGACTGTATTCATTTCTCACCAACTCTAGTTATCTCTCTTGGTAACGTGTCTTCATTCTTTCCCAAAGTTTTGTGCTAACATTCAACTAAACTGTAGCAATAATCTTGAACTGGCTGCATTCTGTTTTAATAGAATGTAGAATTCACAGCAAATTAAACTTCCTCATTTCCAAATACCAAAGAGGTTTGACTAACTAGCGTATCCAAATGATGGATGTAAATCATGAGTGGAGAATTTGTAATGACATAGGGGAAGGTTGATGTACAATTTCAGTGAAAGTTCAAGGGTAAGGAACTGTAGAACCCAAATGATTTCAATTACATGAAAAACTAAGTCATCTACATAGAAAATGAATATAAATTTATTAGTGATTATATATTTGCTGTAGATTGCAGGTGATTCTTAATTTCCTCTGAAGATCTTTCCAAGATTTCTAAGAGGAGCTCGTATTCATTTTAGAGAAAAGGATAACAGAGGAGCAAGTCTGATCAAGGTCCATTGTATGCCTATATGGATATGTAAAAAGGACTGCCCTGCCCCCATACAATGACTCAATGCTAATAAAAATGTGTGGGAAAAGGAAATATAAAAACCAAGACAAAGATCTGTGGAAGATGGCAGCGGTTCAGTGTGAGACGTACTGAGCTCCCACCAAGATTCAAGTTCTGGCAGCACAGGGGACAGTTCTATACCAAAAATTAATCCTAAGTAAGCTTTAGCACCACTGAGAGAATAATAAAAACATTCCATTCCAGGGAAAAGCTTCAACATGTGAAAAGGGTATCAATGTATATGAATTAATGCACCTTCTATCTGGCAAATATCATGTAACCCTTTTATTAATTACAATAAAAAATTAAAAAAAAAGAAAACCAACACAAATGTAATACAGAGAAAGAAATGGCACCTAACACTCATACCATCTAAGTACCACAAGAACTTTCAAGACACAGGCCCTAATGAAAGCTTTTAAAAATGACAGGAACTAATAAATATTTCTCAATCCTGACTCTCAATATCAATGGACTTAACTCTCCAATGAAACGACATAGACTATCTAGTTGGATCAAAAAGCAAGATCCATCATTCTGCTGTCTTCAAGAGACACATCTTATTCCAAAAAAACCCAAACATTTTTTGAAAGTGAGAGGTTGGAATAAACTATATCAAGCTAATGGCCCCCATAAATAGGCTGGAGTTGCCACCCTCATATCAGATAAAATAGACTTCAAACTAAAATTAGTAAGAAAAGACAAAGAAGGTTACTACATACTACTAAAGGGATCTTTCCTCCAGGAAGACATAACTATCCTAAATATCTTTTTTTTTTTTTTGCCAGTCTTGGGCTTGAGCTCAGGGCCTGAGCACTGTTCTTGGACTTTCTCAAGGCTAGAGCTCTACCACTTGAGCCTCAGCACCACTTCTGACTTTTTTTCTATGTATGTGGTACCGAGGAATCGAACCCGGTGGTGAGACTGTCTGAAAAAAAGAAAGAATGAGTTGGGAGTTTGGCTTAGTGGTAGAGCGCTTGCCTAGCATGCATGAAGATACGTGTTCAATTCTTCATTATCACATATACATAGAAAAAGTCAGAAATGGTGCTATAGTGATAGAGCTGTAGCCTTGAGAAACCCCAAGGCCAGTGCTCAGCCCCTGAGTACAAGGCTCAGGGCTGGCAAAAAAAAAGTAGAATGAAATGAGTCTAAGCTAGTGTAAATGCTCAATAAATTTCTTCCTTTATTTTATTTTTTGTTTAATAGTAAGCCCTTCTATAAAATAATGTGTCTGGTTATTGCAAATAAAGGCCAAATTCACACCAAATAAACTTTTATTTATATCAACAGAATCATGATGAAGTATGTTGAAAGGAGAAAAGAAGATTTTATGGGTTGAAGTAGCCTCTGAGGTGACTTTTAAACTCCACTTCCCTCTGATTCTGTAACCTACTCCAGCATGGTTCAATTAAATGTAGCATAATTAAGGGAATAAAATTCACATCTAAATTCACAATGGTGTATGTGTTTACACATTCTCAAGGCTAATTGCCATTTCTGAACATCATTTAATGTGCCAGTACTCTTTAAGGAGGACTTATAACTTTACATGTAAACTTTTCCCATTAGGGTGCAATTGAATTAGGAGTCTCCTTGATCTAAACTTACAGAAGTAAAAGTAAGAGAGAGAATAATCATCCTTCATTCTATAAGGTAGAATTAAAGCTAAGTTACAATTTTTCTTTTTTTCTAAAGTTGGAAATGCTTTACTAGACCATTGTTCTGCTAGAAATAAAAAAAACTGCCTTTTGTTAAACATGTCTTGTATTTATGCTGCATCTTTCCTCACTTCTCTTCTGCACACCATTTTGCTTTCTTAGCTATGAGTTTATGCAGTTAAAACCTGCTTCACTGTACCAATTACCAGCATTTAAGATGAAACTAAGACTCAGATTATACAAATGAAGGGAGCAAAAATAACTGTATTTTGCATCAACAAGGGCAGAGAGACAATTTGTTCTAGTCAAAGACAAATAAAGTCAAATTCTACCCAAATTACCACGTGTCAAGCTAATCAAGGAAGCATTGTTTCTCCAATGCTATTGTGCAAAAATAATTGAAATGACATTTAATGAAATCTGGCAGAGGTAAATTTTTTTTTAAAACAGGCCCACAGACTTTCAGATACTTCAGCTCACCCTGCAAACTATTTGTATTGTGTATTCAGCTAAAATAATTGGATAGCATAGTTTCAAAATGTGTTTTTTTTCATCTTGTATGAAACAGTGAAGTCTTAGGATTCAAAAGTAAACCTGAATGTGTTAAAGGGCCTTCCCAAATTGCCTTGTCTTTCCTTGTGAGAATTGTTGTATGTTATATTGGTTTTTTTGGTTATTTATTGCTATACTTTCCTATTAGTCACAAATGTGCTCACTGTGAAATCCATTTACCTGTCAATGTTTCTTGAATATTGTACATGGAATGTCGTAGCAATGAATCAACTTTCTCAAAAGGAAATTCCTTCAAGTTGTATTCAGAAATTAACATTGACTTTTATTGGGGGCAGTTATTAAGTAGAAAGACTAGAGGAAAGATGAATAACATATTCATTCCTGTTGTCTCTCATTCTACTTTTTCTAAGGTCAATATTGCTTAAAGCTATAAAATGAAAGTTCTACAAATTGCAATCATATAACTGTCAGGTGCCTTATTAAACTTTATTTAATTCTATCCCAATTCTTAAGGGACCATTGCTATCTTCCAGTTTCTTCAAAGATTGATTCTAAACTGATCAAAATTTATGGAATATTGAAGTCATTTTAAATTTGATCTACTATTATTGAAGAGAAAACTAGGCCAAGAAGTTTAGATTATTAGGCAGTGAGGATCTACGAAAGGCTTGTGAACAGAGGAATGACATGATTAAGTCTGGCAGTGACATACAAAATTGATTCTTTGATCATTGCTTACATGTTTTTTTCATTATTATGAAGGCATAAAAGTATTGTAGCAAATCAAAGTATTCTGACCTGGGAAAGTTAAATCACAGCGTTATAACAATATTCACATGTTTGTCCTCTATTATTTCCTAAGTTTTCCTGGCTGATGGCCTCTGAGTCACATGTCACACTTGTAGTAAGGATGAAAAGCTCTGATATGCCTTCTTCACCCTTTCTCCTGCTCTGGAGAAGTGTTGAAGGCTGAACTGGCATCAGATAGGAGCTGCTGGTAGTAACCACAGGAATAGGAGATACAACTTTGATGGACTATGTCACTTGTTTTTCGAATAGCCTAGCTTATCCTAATGGCAAAGTTTATGCTTCTGTGGATAGCAACTCCTTTGTACAACTACTTAAATATAATAAAAATCTTAAAAAGTTACTTAAGATCAACATAATAGAAAAAGATAAACTCTAGGGAAGGGGGGAAAACAAGATGAGGGGTGGAGGTCGGGGGGAGGGAAATGGGGATCAAGACATGTGAAAGGGTATCAATGTATGTGAATTAATGCACTCCCTATCTGGCAAATAGCATGTAACCCTTCTATTAATTACAATAAAAAATATGAAAAAAAGAAAAAAAAGAAAAAGATAAACTCACACAATAAAATAATTTCATCGATTCCACTGAAGAAACCATACCAATTGCCAAATTTTGAGAAAGGTTTTGTCAAACATAAATCTTATAGCAGATATACTAAATATTTCAGAGAACCCTAATACTACTGCTAAAAATAAAACAAAGATAATTAAAGGTAAAAAATATCATGAAGATGGAATAATAAAACACCCTGTATAACAAAAACAATTCTTAGCAGAAAGAACAGCGCAGGAGGAATTTCAATATCAAACTTTGGACTATATTACAGAGTTATAATAATCAAAACAGTTTGGTACTGGCACAAGAACAGGCCTGAAGACCAATGGAATAGAACTGAGGACCCAGATATTAACCCACCAACTTATGGCTATCTAATCTTGGATAAAGGAGCCAAAAAATAATAGAATGGAAGAAAGAAAGCCTCTTCAACAGGTGGTGCTGGCAGAACTGGTGAAGCTCCTACAGAAAACTAAAGTTGGATCCTTCTTTGTCACCCTGCACCAGGATTAACTCCAAATGGATCAAAGACCTCGAGGTAACAGTAGATACACTGAAAACTTTACAAGAGGGAATAGGAGATACACTAGGTCTCCTTGGCACAGGTCAAAACTTTCTTAATAAAGACCAAGAATCACAACAAATCAGAGAAAGTCTGGATAAGTGGGACTGCATTAAACTGCAGAGCTTTTGTATGGCAAAGGACATAGCTAACTAACTAGAAAGCCTACAGAGTGGGAAAAGATCTTCACTAACCATACAACAGACAATGGCCTCCTATCTAAAACATATCAACAGCTCAAAAAATTGAATCACTCCAAAACTAATCTCCAAAGAAACAACCATCCCATTAATGATAGGCCAAAGACTTAAAGAGAGTCTTCTCTGAAGAAGAAATTAAAATGGCCTTGTGACACATGAAGAAATGCTCGACATCTCTGGTCATAAAAGAAATGCAAATCAAAACAACTCTAAGATTCTACCTCACTCCAGTTAGAATGGCCAGGATCAACAGATGCTGGAGGGGATGTGGCCAGGAGAGATCACTACTACACTGTTGGTGGGAGTGCAAACTCGTTCAACCACTATGGAAAGCAGTATGGCAGTGCCTCAAAAGGCTAAACATAGAACTCCCCTATGACCCAGCAATTCCACGACTTGGCATTTACCAACCATTCAGAAACAAGGACACACTAAATCCACTAGCACAACAATGTTCATTGCAGCACTATTCACCATAGGAAAGATATGGAACCAACCTAGATGTCCCTCAGTTGATGAGTGGATCAACAAGATGTGGTATTTGTACACAATGGAATTCTATGCTGCTGTCAGAAAGGATGACATTGCCCCACTTGTTAGGAAATGGAAAGACTTAGAAAAAATCATATTAAGTGAAGTAAGCCAGACTCAAAGGAAGATAGGCTCAATGGTTTCCCTCATTTGTCATAATCAGTAGAAACCTTGAGCTCTCCTATCAGAGATTTACAATAGAACAAAACCTAGATACATAAGGCCATCTAGTATGACGCTGAATGAAAGGACCTCCCGGATATAGAAACAAAAGCCATATAATGAGTGTTTTCCTTAATGTACTATGTTATCTCTCATCTCTTTTGCTGTCCCTTGGTTATCTCATATTGTTACAGTATTTCACCTTGTTATCTGATATATTGTATACATGCTGATTTGGTTACTTGAAATAGGATAGGGAAGGAGGGAAAACAAGATTAGTGGTGGGGGCAGGGGAGGGAAATGGAGACCAAGACATAAGAAAGAGTATCAATGTATGTGAAGTAATGTACCTTCTATCTGGTAACTCTTCTGTTAATTACAATAAAAATATATGAAAAAAATACCATGAAGGCATATAAAAAGGCTATGTCCAATGATTGTCATGCTTACCTTTCTTTCTGTAACTGTCTTTATGCTGAACATTAGATTTTAGTAGAGTTGCATTGCTTTTATAGTTGTGAACAATTAGACAGTCTGTGTCTAATTTTGGTATAATATACATAAAATCACTATAGTCAAACTTGAGTAGGTTTTAAGTGCATGGTTTTGAATTATGAAATTAAGAGCAATAAAGAACTGTAGAGCAGCATAATTTAGGTAAACTGAAAACATGAATACATCAATAAAACAACATGCCTTTTGTTATAGTGTATAAATAGCCAAGATTATGATGAAGAATGGGAACTGAAATGAGCACTGAAGATAAAGGGGGGAAATGAAAATATAGTAATACAAGTGAAGAACTTTGAATTAATTTTATAAACTTTAGATAGTAAAGAATATCGGAAGGAAGAAAATTACCCAATCACTTTACATTTCTTCTTGTGATATGTTCTCATTAATATGTCAGTAAGCATTCTCTTATGTTATGCTCACAAAAAGATGTTATATTTACTTTGTCTGAGCTTGTGTTAGCCTAATTGGTTAGGCTATGTTTCTTTATCAACACGATCTTGGTCATCAATGGAAAACTTTCTCAAATAATTCATGGTCTAAATAATTTTGGATAGTCCTGACCCAAAGAGTTGACATTACTTTTCTATCCAAGAGAAAATGAAAAGTGTCGGATCAACGTTGAGCATTAGTTAGATCTTTAATCAGTACTATTTATGTTATGTCTGGCTACACATGAGAATGTGGTGAGTGTCTGAAGATCAAAATAAATATGATCAGTGTGAATATTAGAGTAATTCATGTTATACCACTTATGCCTGGCACTTGGAAAATGTATTTTAAGATGATTTGTCAAGTACTCAGCAACATTTATAGAGAGAAAACTGTGATGATATTATAGACTGAGTTGCTGATTATAAACAGGGTGACTTTTTGGTAGTGTGTGATTTGTTTAAAGAAGTAGCAAAGCAAATTGAATTGGATACATTCTACTATCTAGCCCTGTTTATCCTTATAGTATTTGATCCCCATATTGAAACATAAGGGGTTTCATTATTTCTCATTAGCCTTAGTACATTCTTGTATAAGTTACCTAATATTGATCCAAGCATAAGAAATATAGCAAAAAACTTAAAAAATTTAATTATAAGTGCACTTAAAAACTTTTCTGCCAGCTGGGAGTGTGGCCTAGTGATAGAGCGCTTGCCTTGTATGCATGAAGCCCTGGGTTCGATTCCTCACTATCACATGTTGTGTCTAGCATAACTTCAGTCATTTTTTATAATTGTATGATACCAAGGGCTTGAATATTTGTGTCTACAATAAACCTTTAATTTTTTTCTAGAGAATCCAGAGGTTTCCTTTATCCTTCCTTCCTTCCTTCCTTCCTTCCTTCCTTCCTTCCTTCCTTCCTTCCTTCCTTCCTTCCTTCCTCCTTTCCTCCCTTTCTCCCCCCCTTTTTCCCCTCCCTCCCTCCCTCCTTGAAATCAGCAACTGGGCATTGTCCCTGTGCTGAAGGCTAGCACTCTGCCACTTGAGCCACAGCACCACTTCCAGCTTTTTCTGTTTATGTGGTACTGAGGAATCAAACCCAGGGATTCATGCTTGCTCGGCAAGCACTCTAACACTAAGCCAAATTCCTTGCCCTGTGACACTTATCTCCAAGTAATCATGAAAAAACTGGAAGTGGAGCTATGGCTCAAGTGGCGTAGATTACTAGTCTTTTTTATTGTAATGTATAGAGGGATTATAGTTATATTTGTCAGATAGAGGGTGCATTACTTCTCACACCTTGATACCCCTTCTCATGTTTTTGTCCCCATTTCCCTTCCTCCACTCCCTACCAATCATCTTGTTTCCCCCTTCCCTTTACCATTTCAAGTGAACAAATAGACATATATTCAATATACCAGGTAATAAAGATATGGAACCAACCCAGATGCCCCTCATTAGATGATGTGGTATTTATACACAATGGAATTCTATGCTGCCATCAGAAAGAATGACATTGCCCCATTTGTCAGGAAATGGAAAGACTTGGAAAAAATCACATTAAGTGAAGTAAGCCAAACCCAAAGGCTGAATGGTTTCCCTCATTTGTAATAATTAGTACAAACCTAGGACTCTCCCGGCAGAGGATTATACTATAGCTCAAAACCTAGGTACATAAGGTCATATAGGATGAGACTAAATGAAATAAACTTTAGGATATGGAAACAAGAGGTTTATCTTTGTGATTGTTGTGCTTAATGTACTATGTTATTTCTCTTCTCCTTTGTTGCCCTTTAGTTAATCTCACATTGTTAGAGTATCTGAGTTTGTTAGATTACTAGTCTTAAAAAAAAAAAAAGTTTAAGGACAATACCCAGGCCTTCATGCTTGCTAGGCAAGCACTCCACCACTAAGCCACATTCCTACCCTAACTCAGAGATTTCCTAAATCCCTTGAGCTAGAATTATGCTGAAAGCTCATATGTCACAACCATGATATGTGTTTGATGTCTTGAATGAACATCTACTTATTTGTGCAAGGCAGATATGAATAACTCTTCGAGCTTCCATTTGAGAACTAACATGTTCAAACTCATTGTTCAAAGTATTACAACTCATATCTGCTAGAGCCATGAAATGAAACTCTGTTGTTCTTTATGCACTTAGAACTACATATAGTATTGCCTACTTCTGGCTCTCTCCATCAATTTTCTAAGTCTGTGTTTTTTATGAGAGAACTGGTACATTCTTTTTTCTCCTTCCTTATATTTGTCTGAGATTCTTCCAACTTCTTTTCTTTAATTTTGGCTTTCTGGTAAGACCAACAATTTACTCAAAACACATATCTGATTATTTAATCTTTTCTGATAAAAATCATTTGTTGTTCAGGGAAGTTAAAAACAAAACAAAACAAAAATCTCTTGGGGCCAGGAGTTTGGCCAAGTGGTAGGGTGCTTGCCTAGCATGCATGAAAGCTTGGGTTTGATTCCTTGGTATCACATGTAGGTATTCTAAATATGCGATGAAAAACAGAGATTTTTTTAGGTCAAATTAAAATCATTTGATTAAGCTCAGTGGCTCACAACTGTAATCCTAGCTACTGAGGAGGCTGAGATCTGAGGACTTGCTGTTCAAAGCCAACCCCGGGTACTAATGGCCGTGAGATTCTTATTTTCAGTTAACCACCACAAAACTGGAAGTGGCAGTGTAGATCAAGGAAAGGTTAGTAGACTTGAGCTGAAGAGCTCAGGGACAACGTCCACTTCTAGAGTTCAAGCCACACAACTGAGTAAAGTAAATAAATAAATATAAAAGGAAAATTTCTAAAAAATGATTTGATATATAGATTGATGACATATCTATTAATATACTATATTCTGCTTATTTTTCTTGAAGTATTGATTTTAGCTTGCAGAATATCATCACAGGAAGATATTGAAAACTAAAACATCCAAAACAAAAAGCAAACTCTATAATATTTGTGAATAAGTAGTAAGACTTGCAAGCCAATCATATTCTTCTCCCTGAGTTTCATTTAAAGGCTTTCTGTTTTAGGAGATTGTTTACTATTTTGGCCACTAAGAAATAAGCAGAACTGGGGCTGGGAGTTTGGCCTAGTGGTAGAGTGCCTGCCTAGCATGCATGAAGACCCGGGTTTGATTCCTCAGTACCACATACATATAAAAAGCCAGAAATGGTGTGGTGGCTCAGGGTAGAACACTAGCCTTGAGGAAAGCCCAAGGACAGTGCTCAGGCCCTGAGCTCAAGCCCAGGCCTGGCAAAGAAAAAAAAAAAAAAGAAAGAAGCAGAGCTAAGTGCCGAACCTTCAAATCACAATGATATATCTTTAGTAGTGATAAAACATTATTCTATCAATGCAGAAAATATAATTATTTTAAAAATGTCTGATTTCACCTTCTATCTGCCAAATATCATGTAACCCTTTTACTAATTACAATAAAAAATGCAAAAAAATAAAAATGTCTGATTTCATCTGTAGAAGATCTTTTCATGTATTTATAATGTCTACTACATGAGCATATATAAAAACATATCTATATTAGCAGGGATTCCAAAGTAGAATCAAGCCTGTTGGGAACGTTTAAGAAACGTAAACTAAGTAAATGCTACTGAAGTCATAGAGAATTTATGAGTGTGTTTCTTGCAATTCGCCCTCTAGGGCTAGTTCAAGTATAAGTTCAATAACATTGGAACTTAATAGTCCTGAAAAATATTGCATTTGGATGTATTCTATTTTTTAGTTTATAGGGAAGTTGTTCTAAATGTTGACCTACAACTATTTATACTAAAGTTGAAAGACTTCAAATTGCAGAGAAAATAGTGGAATTTTTTGTGTAGTCTATTGGATGGTGAGGGCATCCAGAATTTAGATTATGCCTCTGTCTTTCCAATCCATACTGTTTCTTAGGAGTAGTCAAAGCTTTAAAGGAACCAAAAAACTGTAGCTACACAGATAGGGTTTACTAAACTGTCATAGTACAATGACAAGATAAGGGTATTTTGTATAAGACATTCTTTGCATCTTTAAACTTTTTACTGTCATATTTTTCTCATAATTAAACATTTATCTATATAATGTTGGAGAGAATGGACCTGTCCATTCTTTTCTGTCCTTGTTTCTGTTTTTAAAATTGCAATACCAGTAGCCCTTTCTTCCTTCTTTTCCTTCCTTTCCTACCCTTCCTCCTTTCTTCTTCCTTTCCTTCTTCCTTCTCTTGCCCTTTTGTTCCATTGTTCTCTTTCTTTTGATAGGTTTACTGAGCCACAGAGGACATACAATAATTTACAAATACATAAAGTATATGATAAATTTTGGTGTGTGCTATTTCTATAAGATCATTACTGCGGCTGGGAGTGTGGCCTAGTGATAGAGTGCTTACCTAATAAGAATGATGCCCTGAGTAAGAGTCCTTGGTACCACATACGCAGAAAAAGCTGGAAGTGGTGCCATGGCTCAATTGGTAGAGTGCTAGCCTTGAGAAAGCCCAAGGACAGTGCCCAGGTCCTGAGTTCAAGCCCTAGATTTCAAAAAGAAAAAGATTATTACTGTCCTGGTAGCCCCTAGATCTTTTTCATGTCCTTTGGTAATCCCTATCTCCCATGGGGCAGACCCTTCAACCTCAACCTTCAGCTGCTTGCTATCACTTAGGTAGTGTGCATTTTTATAATTTTATAAATGGAATTAATTATATAATAAGTAGTAAGAGATGTTTTATTTCATCTAGTACAGATATTTTGGACTTAAACTATATTTGTCATATAGAATGGTAAGTAATTTTTTATTGAATACTATTCCATTTCAAAATATAATTTTTTCATCTATTTTTCTTTTATTGTGCTTAGAGATGTGTCCTGTTTAGGGATATTAGTCATATATCTGTTATGAATATCTTTATTTAAGTCTTGTGATATTTTACCATCTTTCTTTCTTAGTGTTGTATGAAAATTTCAGTTCTGCATCACTCTTGCTAACATTTCAACTTAAAAAATTTAAAGATATATTGTATTTTAATTTGCATTGTCCTAATGACCAACCATGAAAAATGATTTCACATACACTCAAAAGTCATTCCTATATATAGTATTCAAGTATTTATTTAATTATTTTGCTCTCTCCCTCTTAACATTGTGTTGTTTGATTTCTTACTGTTGAATTTTGAGAGTTCTTTACACATCCTGAATGTGATTTTTTAAAATCATTTATACACCATGAAATATTTTTTTCTTAGGGAGTCCCTTATCTTTTTTATTTGCCATTCCTGGGCTTGAACTCAGAGCCTGAGCACTGTCCTTGGACTTTCTCAAGGCTAGCGTTCTACCACTTGAGCTTCAGCACCACTTCCGGCTTTTTTCTATGTATGTAGTACTGGGGAATTGAACCTGGGTCTTCGTGTATGCTAGGTAAGCACTCTACCACTAGGCCAAACTCCCAGCCCATCTCCTATCTTTTTATTCTCTTAGTTTCTGAGGCTTTTTATTTTGTCAGTTGTGGGACTTGAGCTCAGGGTCTGAGTGCTGCCCTGAGCTTTTTGTTCAAGGCTAGTGCTTTAACACTTTGAGCCACAGTTCCATTTCCACTTGTTTCTTTCAAGAAGTGGTAAATTTTGATGAGGTGTAGTTTATCATTTCATTCTTTTAGGGGTTGTGATTTTAGTGTTATGCTATATATATATATTTTTAGATTTCTTTTTTATTGTAATTAATTATGCTATATTGTTATGACTTTTTGTGTTGAAACCTTAATGCAATGATAAGTCATAACATAATTTTTCAAAGGTATTAGTGTAGCAATTAATCTTTACATATGTAGTTTCAACAGTTTACAAATTTCATTTGAAGTAAAGAAAATGTTAGAAGCTTTGACCAAGTTTATGCATATACACTCAATGTTATAACTTAAGTGATGTCTAGGTCACATTAAGTAAGACTTACCTTAATGTTTAAAATCAATAAAATTCATCTTAAAGTGTAAGAAATGTAGTCATACTGTAGGAATACTAAATGATACACAGTGATGGATGAAATAGTCTCTAGATTACTGAATTCACAGACCTTACACTGCAGTATATGCAGTACAATATCAATGAAATAAGTACAATATCAATGAAATAATTGAAATAATATAATGAAATGTACATAAGTATAACGAAGCATAATGAAATAATCAATGAAATAGCTCCAGTGGGATAAAAAGATAGGAGTGAAGATACCTTTAATTATGTTGTCATTAGAGACCTCTTTGAAGGGTGATTGATATAAATGATTTTAAGACCCAAAGTGGTAAGAATAAAAGTATTGGAGAAAGGGCATTTATGGCAAAGGGGACAACATGTGAAAAAGCTTTTGGTTAATCATGGACCTTAGCACCAATGAAACAAAGAAAACCAATGTGACTTAAGTTTAGTATGGAAACATGGTAGAAGATGAAGGTAGAGAAACAGAGTAAGCAGCAAGAGCTATTTTTGCTGCCATTTCCCTAAATTTGAATCAGAAGACTAAGTGTTTCTTTGGTAAAATACATTAAGCAAATTGTGACTCATGGGTGTGTTTCATTTCAACCTTTGCTTGGGGACTGAAAGCAGAAGGAAATAAGTTGCGTCTCCCAGGGTTCTTAGCATCTGTACAACATGCAATTTAGCACTTGGATATATGTTTCCATGTGTTACTTGCAAATTGTGTCATCTGTTTTCTCCTTGTCACTTTGAGGGAAAAGGACCATGTTATATTGGTTCAATTAATATGATATGGCTTTTCAAAGGATGGTTATGGTTGAGACAGGCAGGGGGTAGAAGAGGGTTGATGCAAAATCAGCATGTTTCCTGGCAATTATATTAACCAGTTTTCACTTAGAAGGAGTATAATTGGAACATCTTTCTGGAGGGAAATCTGGAAATTTGTGTCAACAGATCTGAGCATGTTTCTATGTTTTCTTTTATTTTATTGTAGGAATTATAATTTCTATGTTTTTATCTAATAAAGTATATTAAAGCGAAGATTTTTTAATTTGTTTTAACAGGGATACTCATCGAACTATTTTTTTTCCCTTCAGCAGTGGGACTTGAACTCAGGATCTGGGCACTGATTTTGAGCTCTTTTGCTCAAGGCTAGCACTCTGCCACTTTGAGCCACAGCTCTGCTTCTGGTTTTTGAGTGGTTTACTGGAGATAAAATTCTCATGGGGACTTTTTTAAATTTTAGTTTTATTTTTGACTGAGGCTGGCTTTGAAACACCATCCTCAGATCTCAGACTTCTGAGTAGCTCGGATTACAGGTGTGAGCTACTGGTGCTTGGCTTTTTTTGTTTTTGTTTTTTAATAATGGTAATAACTTGTCAACAAGTTAGTGTAGGAAAACAGTTACTATGATATATTATATAATATTGAATTCCTTATTTAGATTTGTGCTTTTTTGACATGAAAAAATAAAAATGGGGGCCAGGAGTTTGGCCTAGTGGTAGAGTGCTTGCCTAGCATACATGAAGACCTGGGTTTGATTCCTCGGTATCACATACGTAGAAAAATGTCAGAAGTGGTGTGAGGCTGAAGTGGTAGAGCTCTATTCTTGAGATAGTCCAAGGACTATCTGCACAGGTTTGTTTCATGCCCTAAAATGTGGTCTGTTTTGGAAAATGTTACATGTGTTGCTGAAAGAAACATACCTTGTGAAGTTGCTGGGTGAAATAATCTGCAAATGTCTGTTAGATCTAGTTGGTCTACACAGTTGTTCAATTCTGAGGTTTCTGTGTTGAGTTTTTGCCTGGTTGATCTGTCCATAGGTGAGAGTGGTGTGTTAAACTCAATAATCACTGTCTTTCAATCTATGTGTGGTTTTAATGAGAGTAAAGTTTGCATGATGAAGTTTGGTGCTCCGGGATTAGGTGTGTCTTTATTTAGGATGGTTATGTCCTCCTGGAGGAGAGATCCCTTTGTTAGTGATAACCTTCTTTGTCTTTTCTCACTAATTTTAGTTTGAAGTCTATTTTATCTGATATGAGGATATCCTGTTTATGGGGACTGTTAGCTTCATAAACTTTATTCCAACCTCTCACTTTCAAAAAATGTTTGTATTTTTGGGCAAGATGTGTCTCTAGAAGACAGCAGAACGATGGATCTTGCTTTTTGATTCAACTAGACAGTCTATGCCGTTTAATTGGAGAGTTAAGTCCATTGATATTGAGGGTTAGGATTGAAAAATATTTACTAGTTCCTGCCATTTTTTTTCTTTCTTTCTTTCTTTCTTTCTTTCTTTCTTTCTTTCTTTCTTTCTTTTTTTTTTTGGGGCCAGTCCTGGGCTTGAGCTCAGGCCCGGAGCACTGTCCTTTTTCAAGGCTAGAGCTCTGCCACTTGAGCCTCAACACCACTTCCAGCTTTTTTCTATGTATGTCGTACCGAGGAGTTGAACCCGGGTCTTCGTGCATGCGAGGCAAGCAGTCTACCACTAGGCTAAACTTCTGACCCAGTTCCTGCCATTTTTAAAAGCTTTCATCAGGGCCTGTGGCTTGACAGTTCTTGCAGTACTTAGCTGGTATGATTTTCAGGTGCCATTCCTTTGTCAGTATCACGTTTGTGTTGGTTTTCAATGTGTAGAGCATCTTTGAGATTTTTTTCTTATGCTGTTTTGATTGCTATGTAATGTTGAAACTTTTTCTTGGAATGGAAGGTTTTTATTGTTCCCTCAGTTATGAATGAGAGCTTTGCTGGGTACAGTATTCTTGGTTGGTAGTTATTTGACTTCAGGGCATGACATATATCCTTCCAATCTCTTCTTGATGCATGGTCTCTGCTGAGAAATCTTGGGTTATTCTGATTGTTTTTTCTTTGTAGGTGATTGTTCTCTTCTCCCTGGCTGCTTTTAGGATCCTTTCTTTGGTCTCTATTGATCCAGTTCAGATTATAATGTGGCGGTGGGATGTCCTTTTCTGGTCTGGTCTGTCTGGGGTTCTAAAAGCTTCTTGTATCTGGATGAGCCTGCCCTTGTGGATATTTGGGAAGTTCTCTGAGATAATTCCCTGAGGTATATTTCCAATACCATTGACCTCTTTTTCCAGACCCTCCTCAATACCAACTAGCCTTAAATTAGGCTTCCTAATTGTATCTTGGACTTCCGGAGGCATTTTCTCATATTTCCTAGATTTGAATTGCCTCATTTTCTGTTCTTTCTCTATAACAACTAAATTATCTTCAACCCCGGAAATTCTCTCTTCTGCATTGTCTAACCTGCTATCAATACCTTCTACTTTATTCTTCATCTCCCTCCCTTTCAATTGCTCATTTTTGATGCCTTGCATCTCTTGTTTTAGATTGTGTAAGGACTTAACTCCTTGGTTTCCATTTGAGTGGTTAGCCCAGCAACTTTACTCTCATTGGACATTTGTTGGAGTTCAGTCAGCTTTTTGTTTGTGGATTTTATGAATTAGTCCAATTTTCTTTGAAAGACCTTTATTTTGGCCTCCTTTATGGCTTCCATTTTTTCACATATCACCTTGTTTATGGTTTCCTCTTGTTTAGCTATGGCTTCCTCCCTTATCTCTTTCTTTATGTTTTCACACTTTTCATTAATGATGTTTATCACTTGCATTTGTATAGCACTTGGAAGACTCCCCTCTAGACTTGCCACTGACTGCTCCATTGCCTATTTATATTGGATGAGAGATGCTATTCCTTGATTTGCCTTTTTTCTTTATTTTTTATTGTAATTAATAGAAGGGTTACATGATTTTTGCCAGATAGAAGGTGCATTAATTCACATACATCGATACTCTTTCACATGTTTTGGTCCTCATTTCCCTCCCACCCACCCCCACCCCTCATCTTGTTTTCCCCCCTTCCCTATCCAATTTCAAATAGCCAAATACAAATATATCCGATATAACAGATAACATGGTGAGATACTGTAACAATATGAGATAACCAAGGAACAGCACAAGAGCTGAGAGATAACATAGTACCTTAAGAACAACAATCATTCATTATATTTGCTATTTTTCTTGAGTTTCTTGTTCTGCCTATTTGAAAATGGGAGCAAGATTAATACTGCACACGATTACAGTTTTTAAGATATATCCAACCTAGACCTTTTTAGGTGGGTAGACAATAGATTTTCACAATTTTAGCCTGGTATTATCACACTCTCTCTCTTTTTGTGCACTTATAGACAAATCTAATACCACCACCGATCACCATTTTATGACCAAAAAAATTAACCCCTTATTCCAATCTCTATTGTATTTAAGTCCCTCTGGACCTACATTATAATTGAACACCTAGATATACAGTATTGCTCAACAACCATCAACTGTAGTTCCATGCATTATAAAAGTTGAAGGATGAACAGAGGACCAGAGATAGAAAAATAGTACGAAAGACAAGATGGGAGGTAAGAAGGGAGTAATATAGGAGTGTAAGATTAATATAGTACTGAAGAAAAGGGATAGCGTAAGGATAACTGACCTAAGGTGATAGAAAGGTAAAATAGTTGAGTACAAAGTTTAGAAAAAAGATAAAACATGAAAATAAGAAGAGTAATAAGAAGAAAATATAGAGAAAAGAGGAAGGTATATATAAAAAAAGAATAAGAAAAACATGAAAAAAGGTGGGGGAGATTCCACACAATTGTGAGTTCTTAGACAAGAAATACTAGGTTTAAGAACTTATAGGTTAAAAAGCAGATGACTGTATTAATAAAAATATCATTTTTATCCAGTCTGTACCCAGAGCTGTTACTATGTTTCTAGGAACGACCACAATGACAGAAGGAAAGAATCATAACATAAGAAAATGGTGGAGGTAAAATGGCAAAAAAAAAAATAAGAACACATAAAAATGCAAATGAAAAAGGGTAGAAAAAAAGAAAAGAAAAAGAAAAAGAAAGAAAGAGAAAGTAAGGTTAGTCTTTGGTTTGTTTTGTTTTGGGGGGAGGACAGGATAGGAAACTTGTGTCTCCAGTAAATTCGGGATCCAAACCCTCCAAATAGCGTTTTTCTCCTGCGATTTGGCTTTGTGGTTTTTCTGACCACTTTGCTTGATTCGGCAGAGAAAAAGGAAAAAAAATGGAGTTTTGAGTGGCTTTATTTACCAGGACTGCAGCCCCACCCTGGGGGAGGAACTTCCGCTAGCATTGGTGGTGGATGTCGGGCCAAGCTGCCTCTGGGAAATCCTTTGCCCTTTTGAATGATGGCGCTGCCATCACCATTTCTCAGTATCTACTTGGTTTGTCCTGGTCTTTGCCAGCAGTCAAGATGGCGCTGCTTTCTGCTGCTAGGGCAGAGGATTCCTTTCCTATCCTGTTTTGGGAGCAGAAGTGGAAACGTCTACGGAGGTACTCACCAATTACTGGGTTTTCTGGTTCTGTGAAGCTGGCAAGTCTGCGCCACAGCTGGGTGATGGCTCTGGGCTCGCGCAGGCTCTGTGTGGCTCTGTCTGGAGCTGGCAGGTCTGCACTGCTGAGAAGCGCTCCCTAGAAGCACTGTCTGCTGCTGATTTAGGAAGGAGGCTTTGTCTCTGTGGCAGCTCGGAGTGGCTGGCGCTGCTCCACGCTGTCTTCATGCCCTGATTTTCTGCCTTTTTCCTCTCTGACTGAGATCTCTGTGGTGCTAAAGCTTACTTAGGATCTATCTTTGGGAATGAACTTTCCCCTACGATGCTAGAACTGGTATCTTGGCCAGAGCTCAGAACGACTCAACTGAACCCCCTCCATCTTCCGCCGATCTCCCCCATTTTTGAGCTCCTATTCATTTTATTATTTTTCAGAATATCTGAGTAGTTCATAATGAACATATATTGTGTGTATAGCTCCATTTTGGAAAAAAGAAATAAAGGTAAGTGAGTCCTAAGGGAGCTAACTGAAAGAATAAAAAGATTTATGAGCTGTAACTAAGAACATGCTTGGGAAATGGCCAGAAAAAGTAGTTTTGGCATTGTGCCTGTCACAAAGTAGATAATAAATAGTGAGTGGTTGTTATAGGGCTGAATTGTGTTTCCCACAAAGTATATGTGTTGAAGTCTTAACCCCTAGAACCTCAGATAGTAATCTTATTGGAAGATTACATCTTTAAAGATAAAGCTAAGATAAAATGAGATAGTTAAGTGTGGCTTCTTCCCCTAGTGTGACTAGGGTCTTTTTAAGAAGACCAAGAGTTCCCAGGGATTGTACATACACAGCTCATGTGTGGACACAGTCAGGAGGTAGCTGGTAATGCAAGGCTGAAGGAGCGAAGCCGTTTTCTTTTGTTATGTCAGTTCTAATAAACTAATATGGTGGTCAGAAAATGATGATTTTTTATATTGACAGGAGTTACCTAATGCCAGGCATTTTACATGCAGAGTACATGTATTATCTCACTTATTCTTTACTCAGGTTTGTGGATTAGAAGCTACTATTCATGTTTAGTTTGCATATAAGGGAACTGAGGCTTAGGTAAAATAAATAATTCATCATATAGCCAGTAAAGTGACAGAACTACATTTTCTGATTCTAAAATTCTTGCCCTTAAAAGTCCTTCTCTAATATTAGCTTCACAATAATGTAGTACATAGTCGTGCTCCAAGAAAGTTGACCTGTCAAAACCAATGATATGCTTCATTATTTCAACTATAGACAATAGGACACAACTGTACTCATATAATTCATAGAATGTGTTCTTTTTCAGTGAATTGAAATTTCATTCCTCTTTATTATAATGTGAAGAAGTTTCATGCTATTTTCTTTTTTTTTTTTTTTTTTTTTGCCAGTCCTGGGTTTGAGCTCAGGGTCTGAGCACTGTCCTTGGACTTTCTCAAGGCTAGAGCTCTTCCACTTGAGCCTCAGCACCACTTCTGGCTTTTTTTTCTGTATATGTGATTCCTAGGAATTGAACCCGGTCTTCGTGCATGCTAGGCAAGCACTCTACCACTAGACCAAACTCCCGGCCCCTATTTTTTTTTAACCTATCTAACTCATCAGGAAAAGAATTAAACACTACTTAGACTAGGTGTGTCAAAAACTAAAGACCAAAAACAAAAAATTCAGCTGTTATTTGCAATTTGCAGACCTTGAGCAACAGTGCCCCAGATAGTTTACTTGGCTGTTAATCTTAGGGTGCTCTGCAGTGAACTCTTAATAATCAAATTTGTCAGGAGAATCTGTCAGTGTAGAAGTTTAGGTTCTAAACTTATGAATTGGATAAATATTCCTGGGTGTATCTCTAAAGTCAGACTGACAGTGTAGAAATCTATATATTTTCACTTCTCTGGAGTACTTTAAGAAAGTTGATACTTGATTATATAGAGACAAGTCTAATTTAGACCTGAAAAGTTTACTTCCCAAAAACAATTTTTGGACAGTAACTGGAAAAAAGATGGGAAATCACTCTTGTTATTCAAAAGCCTCTTTAATAGTTCCAAGATCAAATCATTCAGTGACTGTTTACCATGTGTCTGATACCAAGAAATACATTATATTAATTAATTCTCAGACACTGCTGTGAGACAAACACTGTTGTTCAGTTCAGTGTCTCTATTAGGAAAAGAAAGCCTAGAGAGATAGGGGAAAGTAATAGGAAGGGGCAGAATTGAAGCTGAGCGCTCTATCCCCCCCCCCCTCTTTCTCTCTCTCTGTATTTTTCCCTGGGATCATATTGAGAGGGAATGGGATTTCATTTCTTTTTTTTCTTTTCTTAATATATTTTATTGTAATTAATAGAAGGGTTACATTATATTCGCTAGAGAGAAGGTGCATTACTTCAGAAACATTGTTGCCCTTTCTCATGTTTTTGTCCCCATTTCCCCCCATCCCCTCCCTTCATCTTGTTTTTCCCCCTTCCATATCCTATTTCAGAAAAACAAATAAACATATATGCAATATATCAGATAACAAGGTAAGATACTGTAACAATATGAGAATAACCAAGGGACAACCCAAGAGATGAGAAATAACATAGTATATTAAGAACAACAATCACACAGTATATGGCTCTTGTTTCCATATCCTGGAGGTCCTTTCATTTAGCCTCATCCTATATGGCCTTATTTTTTTTTTTTTTTGCCAGTCCTGGGTTTGAGCTCAGGGTCTAAGCACTGTCCTTGGACTTTCTCAAAGCTAGAGCTCTACCACTTGAGCCTCAGCACCACTTCCGGCTTTTTTGTATGTATGTGGTACCAAGGAATTGAACCCAGGTCTTTGTGCATGCTACGCAAGCACTTTAACCACTAGGCCAAACTCCCGCCCTATATGGCCTTATGTATCTAGGTTTCACCCTATTGTAAACCTCTGCTAGAAGAGTTCAAGGTTTATACTAATTATGACAAATGAGGGAAACCATTGAGCCTATATTCCTTTGAATCTGGCTTATTTCACTTAATATGATTTTTTTCTAAATCTTTTCATTTCCTTACTAATGTGTATAAATTGTGTATAAATACCACATCTTATTGATCCACTCATCAACTGAGGGGCATCGGGTTGTATACCCTCTCTTCTTGAAACAAATGTACAATGCAGAGAATATCACTGCTTGGGAAAGTGGATTTCATTTCTTTTTATGCCAACAATTTTACATTGAGTTCTGCTGAGTCTGCTTTCAAATACACCAGTGGCTCTTTATTTTCTGGAAGTGGAAGAGGTCTAACAGGAGGGAGTGAAAGATCCTCTTAGCCTCCTTCCTGTTATTTTTTTCTTTTCTCTCTTTTTTATTATTATTTTATTATCAGAGTGATGTATATAGGGGTTACATTTATATTCTTAAGGTAATGAGTACATTACTTCTTGAACATTGTTACCTTATCCTGTATTTGTCTCCCACTTTCCCTCCCCTCCCTCCTCCCAAGTTTTAAAGTATATTTCCAACATATTGTCCTGTGATTATCATTGTTACACTAGTTCATCCTTTGTCCTTTGTCTCCTATCATCTTTTTTTCCCCTTCCCTGATTCAAATAAACAAATAAATAATATACCACGTATCAAAGTCAGATTACAGCAACAACAGTGGACTTCGGGATAGGGAAACAAGAGACTTATCTTTGTGGTTGTTGTTTTTAATGTACCGTATGAAATTCTTCCTTCCTTCATTGTTTCCTTCCTTTCATTTTTATTTTCAGTCCTGGCTAAGGGCCTGAGCACTGTCCTTGGGCTTTTCTCAAGGTTAGAGCTCTGCCACTTAAGCCACAGCACCTCTTCCTGTTTTTTCTATATATGTTGTCCTGAGGAATCGATCCTGGGTCTTTGTGCATGCAAGCCAAGCACTCTACCACTAGGCCAAACTCCTGGCCCAAATGATTATTTTACTCTTTATTTTTCTGCATTTATCTTTGCTTCCTGTTATTAACTTGAACCAATTTTTTGCTATCTCCTTAATACACTGAGAGAAGGTTCTGTTCTGTAGAGTGCAGACCTTCTGCCCCCTCAAGTATGATGGGTTTGTTTCTTTAACTGCTGGGTTGATTGGCAGCCAATGAAAAGTTGAGTTGACTGACTCCAGAGTTTCCCTATACCAAACAAGTGGTCTTCATCCAATGATGATGTGATGCAGAGTATCAAGAAAGAAGTTAATGCAGAAGAGGACCCATGCAGAGCTTATCCAAGAAGTGCCAGCGAATCCTTTGTGATTTGCCTTATAATATCATTTCTGAGATGCTTCTCAAAATATTTTCTTCACTTGAGCCTCAACCTCAAGGTCTTCTTGTTGACCCAAGTCAGATACCAAATAAAATTCCATTTACTCTTTCTTTTTTTTTTTTGATGGGTCATGGGGCTTGAATTTGGCCTAGGCGCTGTCCCTGAACTCTACAGCTCAAGACTACCACCCTACCCTTAGGCCAAGCCCTCTTCTCAGTTTTCTACAACTACAGTAGCATGAGCTCATTTCCCCATGGTAATATGTGTGTCCGTCCTTTATATACATTACTGGTTTGTATTAAATCAGCAATACATTGTTATGTCTTTATAGCAATACATGTGTCTTATTTAAAGTTCTAAAATTTTACCGTGTATGTAGCAGAAATTGGATATATTGCAGTTGAATGCATCTCTCACTCACCTGTTTGACTACTGAAGGTGTAGGATTAGCATTCCATTCGGTTCTATTTCCTTTAAACAAAGAAAGTAGTATTTTCATATTAGTTCCTCCAGGGTAAATTTCAACTGAAGAGAAACGGATACACATTGGTGTTAGTGGCTTTCCTTTATTTAAATGATCTAGTTCTTTGTTTTTGCTGCTATTTACCATTGTCTTTTTCACTGACTTATTTCATAATGCAAATCTCTTCAGTCAATAGATATGCTTGAAATAGTTAGCCTGTGGTATGCTGTTTGAATAACTTTTCATCATGCAGCTTTCTTCCTGCATAACAAGTATTTTGGAAGGGATTTGGGGGCTCTGTTAAGGAGTGAGAAGTGCAAAGAGAAGGAGAGCTATAATGGAGAACAGGAGAGGAGGAACTTGGAATCTTTTCCAGACTGGAAGTGACAATAATCTTTACCATGAATAATAGCAGGCTTTGTTTTGTCTTAAATTAAGTAGATCTTTTATTTTTTTAAACTTAGGACTGTGGCATTCTAGATCTCAGCCTCTTGAGTAACAAGGATTGTAGTAGTCTGATACTGGTACTCAATAAACAGTTTCTTTTTATCTCTCTCTGTATCTCTGTGTCTCTGTCTCTCTCTCTCTCTTTCTCTCTCTCTCTCTTTTTTTTTTTGCCAGAGCCTGGGCATTTTCCCTGTTTCTTTTGCTCAAAGCTTGCACTCTACCACTTGAGCCACAGTGCCACCTGTGGCTTTTTCTGTTTTCATGTGCTACTGAGGAATCAAACCAAGGGCTTCATGCATGCTAGGCAAACACTCTACCACCAAGCCACATTCTCAGCCCTCTTTTTTTCTTTTTCCTTTTCTTTTCTTTTTACCAGTGTTGGGTCTTGCTCTTCCACTTGATCCATAATGCCACTTCTGGAGATAAGAGTATCATACACTTTTCTGTATGGGCTGGCCTCAAACCCTGATCCTCAGATCTCAGCTTTCTGAATATATAGGATTACATGCGTAAGCTACCAGCGTCTGGCCAGCTTCATTTTTTTTTTTTTTTTGTTTTTTTGCAAGTCCTGCGCTTGAGTACTGTCCTTGGACTTTCTCAAGGTTAGAACTCTACCACTTGAGCCTCAGCACCACTTCCGGCTTTTGCTATGTATGTGGGGTACTGAGGAATTGAACCCGGGTCTTCGTGCTTGCTAGGCAAGCACTCTACCACTAGGCCAAACTCCCGGCCCTGGCCAGCTTCATTTTTAAGGGAAGTTTATTTACTTGAAGAACTTAGTAAGTACCATAAATAGCAACAGAAACAAGAGGAATTATCCTAGCTGTTTGTCTCTACTTCTTTTTTATATATTCTATTTTATAGTCAGGGAAATGTATAGTGCCTCTACTTCTCTGATTATTTTTTTCTTTCTTTCCATTGACAACTGGGATACTTGTGGATCATTAAAATGCCAAGGATGTCACAAATGTAATCCTGGCTACTCAGGAGGCTGAAATCTGAGATTGTGGTTGGAATCTAGTTTGGGCAAAAGTGTGTGAGATTATTATCACCAATGAACCACTAGAAAGCTGGAAGTGGAGCTGTGGCCCAAAGTGGTGGAACACTAACTTTGTGTGAAAAAGCTCAGAGACAGGATCTAGGGCCTGAATTCAAGCTTCATGACCGGCAACCCCCACATCCCACCACTCCCCACAAAAAAACCCCACAGACCAAAAAAGAACACCACATATGGGCCTTTTGCCTCCTTGCCTGTTTTTTCAGTCTCTCGCTGCCCTGCTTCTCACCACACTCCTGAAATTTACCTCAGTGGTCCTCCATCATCTCTCATCTATCAGTCTTTCTTCACTCCTTGAAAAGAGAGCATTTATTACTTTTTGTGATCCCATGTTAGTTTATCCCACTGTTATTTATGTCATTATTTATTTACTGACATCTCTGCCTCTTTTATACAACCATGGACTCTAAAGAGTCTTATCTTGATATTCTCATAAGTTCCCCAGGGAATAGAACAAAAAAGTCATTAGGATTATTATTGAATGATTGAGAAGAAACATTCATTGGGAATTATGTTTGCATGTAAATGACTATTAATACATGTGGAGTAGACCTTCAGTATGTTGGGTTTAGTAAGCCAGAACTAGCATGTATTTAAAAATGTGTTTACTTCTTGTAAGTAAACAGTTCTCTATACAATTGCCATAATGTTCATATTAGTTTAGGTGGCTATTACATTTGGTGTATATCTAATATTTTATGATTGATTATTATTATGTCACTATTCACGTTACTTACTTTTAAAGGATAATCTGATATATATTTACTGTTTCTAAAATCTACCTCTATGATGGGTTTGCTATTTTGAGGAGGATAATACATTGATAAAAAATTAATCCCCTTCACTAAACTGTTTACTAAATGTAAACTATATAGCAGTGACCATATCAGCTGGAAAATGTTGCCTGAGGTAGGTGAATCAAACTAGGCACTGGTGATTCATGCATGTAATCGTAGCTACTCAGGAACTTGTGGGTCTGAGGATTAATGTTTGAAGTCTGTGAGACTCTTACCTCCAATTAACTACCAAAAGAAGTGGAACTGTTGCTCAAGTGATAAAGCACAAGCCATGAGTGAAAAAGCTCTGGGACAGCTCCCAAGATTGAGTTCAAGCCCAAGTATTGGCAAATAGACACACAGACACACACACACACACACACACACACACACACACACACACACCCCCTACATGGGGATCAGCATTTCCCTACACCAAGTTCTTTACTTACAAGTCCTATTAATAATCTAGTTTCTATAGTAGATTCATCATATGTATCATCATATGTAGACAATCATAAAAAAGAAAATCATATGTAGAAAAATCTGTCTTGTCTCTGTGACTGAGTAAATGGACAAATTAACAGAACTTTTTGAGTATTTTAAATGGTGGCTTTTAAGAACATGGCTTGATTCATGAAACCCAGTCCTCTGTAACTAAATAGAATATAAGGCCCTAGTCTGGGAAAAATGAAATTCTGATGTATAGTCTTACTTGAGGCAAGCTGAACAAGAGATGTTCAGGGAATTGTAAGCAAACTGTTCCATCTTTAGTACTCAGTCAGGGTTAATGGAAGGAAAGTGTCAGGGTTCTGGCTAAGAGACGGTCCCTAAGGTCTGTGATAGGTTATAATGTTATTCTCTCTGGTCTCTTAGGAAGTATGCAATTGACAAGGTGATAAGAGTCTATCTGGTGGGAATAAACAAGCTAAGAAATAGAAGGCACTGTTTTGACTCAACCACAATAATCTATCTTGAAAATACCATTATTGTGACACCTTATCATGGGCCTGAATGCGTGTGTGTGTGTGTGTGTGTGTGTGTGCGAGAGAGAGAGAGAGAGAGAGAGAGAGAGAGAGAGAGAGAGAGAGAGAGAGAGAGAGAGATATTATATGTTCACATTTCCGCCCCTTCCCATAGATAGTGAAGTCCTGAAGGATCCACTCTGTGTCTTCACTGGGAAAGAAAACTGAACACACACACACACACACACACACACACAACACACACACACACACACACACACAGAGTGACAGAAAGACAGAGTGAAAGAGCAGTATATGTTGATATGAAAGATACTCAAAGGTAATTATTGTAGAAGGAAAGCAAGGGGGCCAGAAGGAGAGACTAAGATGTTTCAATGCTTGCCTAGCATGCTTAAGGCCCTGAATTAAATTCTCCCTTCCCACCCCCCAAAAAAAAGGAACTAAGGAAGAAGAATGAAAGAAACTTTGTTCTTTATCTTGACTTTCCACTCACTTTTGACTTAACTTTGCTTTTCAGTTGGGTAAATTGATACCTTTAGGTTAGATTTTCTATCTAAAAATCATTAGATATGTTTTCTAAACATTTCTGAAAATTAATACAGTATACTGTATCAAAAATCAGATAATTATAAAATGGACTTGTTGGGGAAACTACCAACAATCAAGTGTCCAGAAAATGAATCTTATCATTAGACAATGAGATTTCCAGACTTGCTGCTCAACTTTTAGTCTGAACATGGGGCTGACTTTCTGCTCGTGCCCTTCAGCTATGAGAGGGCAGTGGAAGAGAAAAAAATGAGTTCAGAGGAAGGTCAGTGTTTCAAACTGTTAAACATGTCCAACCCTGGAATCTGCCTTTTCAACATTGCCACAGTTTTGGGGGGCTGTGGAATTGCTCCACAAATGGCCTTGAGAATTTGCAGAGAATTGGCCCTTTCATTAGTTTCATTCTGTTATGGCCACTGGACATTTCTAAGTCAATTCACTGAAAGCTGTTGGTAAGTAAATATAGGGTAAAGGAGATCTGGAAAGAGAGAGTGATAGAAACAGACGTGAGTTAATTTTCCTAAAGTATCATATATGTGTGTGTGTGAAATGCCACAGTGAAAGCCTTTTGTACAACTAATATGTCGTTGTAGGATTTTCATGGCTTGCCTAAAGCCTTAGGCATTGTAGAAACCCCACATATGACCATCTTTAGAGAGTAGTTGTTCCTCAAAGTCAAGTCAGCTTTAGCTTCCAGAATGCCCACAAATATCAGGACCAGTTTTCACAAAGAAAATGGAGGTTCAGGAGTGTTTTGGTCGTCCATATTTGTAATCCCTGGTGAGGTAGGAGGATTGCAAATTCAAGGCCATAGTGGTCTACACAGTGAACTCCAGGACCAGAAGGAGCTAGCTAGTGAGGCCTTGGCTCAGAAACAAAAGAAAGTAAGTGGAAGAAAGAAAGGGAAAGAAGGTATGCAAAAACATGGAGAGCCAGACATATACTTAAAACCTTGATAGTGCATTAGTAAATATTTTCTCTCTCAGAACTTTGTTGAAAGTAACATTTGTAAGTAATTTTATTTTATAGATACATGGATAAGGAAGCTTGATATGTTAAATTTGCTCTGGATCAAACATTTAATAAGTAGCCTGCATGAGATTGATTTCACATTTCTTTGGCTTAAAAGAAGTTATCCTAGCCCAGTGTAGGAGCTCATGCCTGTAATCCTAGCTACTCCGGAGGCTGAGATCTGAGGATCAAGGTTCAAAGCAAGCCCAGGCACTAAAGACCAAGAGACTCTGTCTCTTATTAACCTCTAGAAAACAGGAAGTGGGGCTGTGGTTCAAGGGATAGAGTGATAGCCTTGAGCTGAAGAGCTCAAGGACACCGCCCAGGCCCAGGAGAGTTCAAGCCCCATGACCTAACAAAAAAAAGTTACCCTTTCATATTTGTCACAAAATAAAGAAGAAAAGAAAATTTATTAATAAAAAATATGTTTGAGAGATTGAGACAACAGTGAGGAGAGATCCTTGGACTTTGAAAATGACATTATTGGGGTTTATCAGTTCAAATGTTGTATTTGAGCTGGGTGAAAAGTAGTTCAGGAATAATGATCCCCTCACAAATCCACAATTTTCCACTGGCCACAGAGTGAAATTACCAATTGGTCACTGCTCATTTAACTTATTATATATTTGTTTACTTGAATCCATTTTCTGTCTAAATTATTTTCAGATGAGACATTCTCTTTTTTGCAAGAATCATTTTAGTATGTAATGTTTGGCATTTTTACGTAGTCATGCCAATATTTTATATAGAGCCTGTGAAATTATGAGTAGGTGTTCTGAATGCTTTGAAAACTGATTTCTGTGGCTGATTTAGCCCCATGAACAAAGGATGAAGAATTCTACATGTTATGACTGTATGAGTGTGTGTTCTATCAATTGTTTAGGTAATTCTATCATGTGCAGAATGACAAGCACTTCACTTGTATCAAAATAGCAGATGTATAAGATGTAAGGAGGAAAATAAACCCAAAGCTATTAATTTCATTTAGAAAATGAAGCATGGAGCCTATCTTAGGATTCATACCTTTAGGTAGATAGGAGATAAATCATTATATTTGGAGATATAGGTGTAGAAACCTCTAGGAATAACTTTCCCACAGAAATATCTTATTACCTCTTGAAGTTTAGTTCAGAGCATACATTTAAACTCTTTTTGAACACTCATTTCACCTAGACAAGTTATACTTCTAAAGCCAAAACATGTACCTTGGGTCTTACCTTCTAAAGTGTGCACGAACCCTTGAGTATTTCCCATCCCGTTTCAACCAGTCATGTATGTGAAGAAAAGTATTTTACTCCTTAGAAAGTCTGTCTTTCCAAGAAACGTACTCACTGCCTTATATATGTAACTGTAACCTCTCTGAACATCACCCTGACAAATTAAACTGAAGAAATCCTATCTTTCAATCTATGCCATGTTAAATTCTCCTGGAGTTTGCTCTATTCAGATCAATATCCTTCCTCAAAATGTAGGTGTGGGGAATGGAAACAAGATGAACCCAGAACTTTTTTAAAGAAGGACCATTGTTGGAAGGTGAAATAAATGCATACTAAACAGTTCATTGAAAGCTTGCTGATTATTATGAAAGAAGCTTGCTAGCTTAGTTTGCTAGTTAAATACAATTTTTGAATGGCTTACTATGGACCTAACAATAAATATGTAAGCCAGAATTTGCAGTAACTTTGTGTTCTAGCTAAACTTTATAGGGAAGAATATTGGATAGAATATTAATAGATACATAAATGAGTATATAGGGTTAATATTAAAATATAAGTATTGAATATTCAGAACATTCCTTAAAATTCAATGTCACATCATTTTCTCTATTAGTTACATCTAGTAACTTAAAAAGTCATTAACATTGCCTGCACTGGAATATTTGTTGCATACCTGCTCTGTCTCTCCCTCCCTCTCTCTCTCTCCTCTCTCTGTTCCTTCTACTCTCTCTTCAGAAAGATTTGCTATTAGGACATTAAGCTCTGGCTTGCTTGTTTGGCTGGCATTTTACCACCAATCTACACTTCTAGTCCTACTTTTTGCTGTTTAGTTTGGAGATAGAGTTTCATGGACTTCTTTGTCTGGGTTAGCTTTGGACTAGGATGCAGCAGACCCCAGCCTTCTGATTAGTTGCAGCCTTTTGATTATGTATGTGAGTGTGGCACCTGAATATTCTTTGTCAAAAGAATGGATCCTGGGCACAGTGTGTCACTGGCTTCTATTTACAAATTTATATATATGCCATCCTTCCTCTGTACAGTATCTTTCCTAAAACTATGTTGAAAATAAACCTAATGATTAAAGTCATGTTTTTTCCAATTAGAGATTTTCAGCAAAAGCTGGATTTTTTCTAATGATCAAAAATGTAATTATGTTACTAAAACTAACTTCTTAAATGAGTGTACAAGTATTTAGCAGTGAAAGCTTAATCCCTTCACTTTCTAAATATAGGTTATAATGATGGAAAAGGAGGGAGGGATGGAGAGAGGAACAAAGATATAAAGGAATAACTGTGTTTTATGAGAGAAACAAAAACCCAAATGAAAGACCAACATGTGTTCATGATTTATGTATTTAAACATAGTCAGATTGTGAGAATGATTGTTTCTTGTCTCCCCAGTCAATTGATCCACATTAAACTGTCATTCAATTATAAACAAAATGCTTTTCCTCTGTCATCTTACTCTTGCTTCAGATTTGTGTGATTTACACTGAACTTGTAGAATCCTATAATTTTCATTTTTAGTTGCTCCTACATCATCATTAGAATAGGAAGAGATTTGACCCCATCAGTTTTGTTTGTATGACTTGATTTTGAAGACTATTTGCTTTAAACAGTAAATTTTAAGATTTTAATGTTTTTCTTTTCTCTTGCCTGAAAGATGTCAATTAAATAGGAACAAAACATTGTGTTTCAAATCAACAAGAATGTTTAAATATGCAAATGTGATATGATGAGTTATGACAACATGCTTCAAATCAGAAACTTGATAGATTATCTCCTATTAGTCTAAGGGGAAAATATTTTTGGGGGTAAATGTAAAAAATTCTCACTGGAATGTTGCAAGATCTCCAGAATTTTGTTAACTTTCTTAATTTCACAGACCTTCATCTATTTGATATGATGGTAAATGCTTTAAAAGGTTTCAGTGTGACCATTTTTTTCCTCAGTATTTTTTCTCAGATCATTCAAATGGTTTATTCATTCAGAGGTTTCAGAGCCAACACCATGGATCATTTTGTACTTGTTGAGGGGACATTCATTGACTTCTTAAGTTTTACTCCATTAGAACAAAGAAAGCAGAGGTATTGCAATAAGCTTTACAAGCCCAGACTTATCACCCCCTCCCTAAAAATGCAATTTTAAGAAATGTAATTGTATTTTCAGCTACTAATATTCTAATAATTGGAAATGAACATATAAAAAGGTGAGGTTCTTTGGTTTGTTCACCTTTTTTTCTCAGGGTAAGGTTCAAGACTTCGAAGAATATCTCTCCAAGATATCATACAGTTGCACACCATAGTGGGTCCTCTTTATCTTATTGCCTTTGTGTGCAGACCTTATTGGGAACATCTCATAATGATACTTGATCTTGATATTTTATTTAATTTTTTAATTGTTGGGGTAATGTATAGAGGGGTTACAGTTACATTCACCAGATAGTAGGTGCATTACTTCTTACATATTGATACTCTTTCTCATGTTTTTGTCCCTATTTCCCTCTCCTTAACCCTCCCAATCATCTTCCTTTCCTTTCCTATTTCAAATAAACAAATAAATGTATATACAATATACCAGGTAATAAAGTCAGATATGGTAAAAATGTGAGATTAATCAAAGGGCAAAAAAAGAAAAGAGAAATAACAGTACATTAAGAACAACAATCACACAAGATAAAGCTCCATATCCTGGAATTTCTTTCATTTAGTCTCATCCTTTATTACCTTATGTACCCAGGTTTTGCGCTATTTTAATCCTTTGCTAGGCCTCTCCTAGCAGAGGATTACAATTACTAATTAATACAAATGAGGGAAACCATTGAGCCTATGTTTTTTTGGGTCTTGCCTCCTTCACTTAATATGATTTTTTTCCAAGTCTTTCCATTTCCTTACAAATGGGGCAATGTCATTCTTTCCGATGGCAGCATAGAATTCCATTGTTTCTAAGTATCACATCTTTTTGATCCAAACATCTACTGAGGGGCATCTGGGTTGGTTCCATATCTTAACTATGGCAAATAACTGCTGCAATGAACATCATTGTGCTAGTGGCTTTAGTATGTCCTGTTTCTGGACGTTTGGGTAAATGCCAAGGAGTGGGATTTCTGGATCATAGGGGAGCTCTGTGATGAGTCTTTTGAGGATTCAACATACTGCTTCCCATAGAAATTGAACAAGTTTACATTCCCACCAACAGTGTAGTAGGGATCCCTCCTGGCCACATCCCCGCCAGCATCTGTTGTTAGTAGATTTCTTGATCATGGCCATTCTAACTAGAGTGAGGTTGAATTTCAAAGTTGTTTTGATTTGCATTTTTTAATGGCCAGACATTTCAAGCATTTCTTCATGTGTCTATAGGTCATTCTTATTTCCTCTTCAGAGAAGTCTCTCTTTAAGGAGGACCAATGCTGTAATTTCCAGGACAGCTGAACCGGGATGTCCTTGCCCAACTGTTCAGCAGCCTTTTTGTTCCATTCAAGCTGTAATTAGATGAGGCCCAACCACTTCATGAAGGGCAGTCTGTGTTACTCAGTTTTCAGTTCAAATGCTAATCTCACTTAGAAATATCCTCATAGACATACCCATGATAAGGCTCTGGAGACATAGTCAAGTTGCCACACAAAATTACCAACTATGGGAGGGAGAATGGATTCAACAGACCTTAAAATGTATTCACAATAAGAAAGTATTTATGGTGTGTTGTTTCGTATTGAGTGGTGTCAGGAATACTTTACTTGTCTTATTTCAGTTATTCCTGACAACAAACATTAGTTAGTTAAAAAAAAGAATTAATCATTTCTACAACCACCTGTAGTATTAACAGATGAAAAAATAGGCACAATAAGTCATGTGAGCTGCTGGTACTCCTGAAGCTGATGAGTAATGGAACTGAGTATTCAACCCCAAACTCACTAACTCAGAGTACACGCTCTTAACAGCTTTTCTCTGTTCCCTTGTAGGGCAAGTAGCTGTACATAGAAGATAAGAAACACCAGGAGAGGCAAGTTAAGTTACAAAAAAATCTAATTAAAAAATACCTAAGTCAGATGACAGTGACTCATGCCTGTAATCGTAGTTACTTAGGGTTCTGAGATCTGAAGATTGAAGTTCAAAGCGAGCTTGGGCAGGATTAGACACTTATTTCCAATTAAACACAAAACAAAACAAAACAAACTGGAAGTGGAGCTGAGGCTCAAGTGGTAGAACTCTAGCTGTGAGCAAAAGTAGCTCAGGGATGGTGCCCAGGCCCTGAGCTTAAGCCTTAGTACTTGCATACACTCACAAAATGAATCTAAATAATATTGAGCACCATTTGTCTTATATTGATGAAGGTGAAGAAGTCATACTAATCATTTTGCAGTCATTATCTAATTTAGCCTATAAAACAATAGTGAAAATAGTGTTTGATTGTATAGTATTTACTCTGCAGAAGGAATCAGATTACTTCTACTGTGCTAATAGCTCCTATCTGTCTCCAGCTGTTCTCAGGGAAAGGTGGATATTAGGTTCTCTTAGAGACACATATTTCTCCCTTAGTCCTATTACTGACATCTTCTAAATTTAATAACACAAATGCTCACCTCCAAGTAAGAGGAATAAAATCTTAACTTTCACAGCCGGGGTAAAATTCTACAACATAACAGACCTAGGAATAAAGTGATATTCATGGGAAAGCCACTGCCAGAGGCTGCTTGATCAACTTCAGCCCTTTTCTTTACCTACTGGTAGATGTTTGAACCTTTGGTTAGTAAGACTGCTTATAATAAACTGTCGAGCAGTTTATCAGTTAGTGTTCCCAAAAAAGTGACAAAATCAATGGGAAGCTGTGAAATAAAGATTCATTGTTGACTTACATTTGCTCAAGTTACCCATTTCTTTTGAGAATTCAGCCAATAGGACCAGGATGCTCCAGTGATAGTTTCCTGTCTACGTTCTTTGTTCCTTTGAAGAAAACTGCAGGCAAATTCTGGAGTTGACCTTGTTCTGCTATCTCCTTGAGGCAAGGTCATTATAATTCTCACTCACATTTTTTTGTCATCTTGTCAGATGAATCCGTGAAATTCAGATTAACCCAAGTCCCTCACTCAGACATTCTAAATGCACCAAATGTTCAAGTGTAACAAAAAATTACACATCTGGTAATTCTGCATGTTATTTATAGCCTTCTGATAGAGGCATAATTGATTCAGAAATGTAATTTACAGCTTGGCATCTCTGTTTCAAAGCCTCAATTCCATGACACCCACCAAGAGAATAATCTCACTTTTGTGGGGAAGCAGAGATAAAAATTGCAAAGAACTTTTGTATGATAGCTTCATGCTTCTGCATGAAGTTTTTCTTGCTCCTGTCTTTCATTTGCAAAGTCAGCCACACACTTTTAATTCCACTGAATGATCTATGGATACATAAATGAAGCATAAAGTTGATCAACAAACCCTAGGGTGATAGCAAACGGCTAAGGCAAGTTTTTTTTTTCCCTCTATCTTTAATTGCAACCCTCATAAGAAAACACTCTGATTTAATTGTTCTCTTCAAAGAGAAAATTTGCTATTTGTGCCATTTTGCAAACTACCTAAGAATAATGGAGCATTATCTCTACCCAAGAATAGTCATAATATCTTCCCTTTCCCTTCTGGTCTCTGCCATCCCTATTTTCTTTAAGCAGAAAATTGATGTCTTCATTATTTCCCCCCAGTCCTGCATTAATATCGTGCATATTTTGGGAAAGATAAGCTTATTTGTGAGTGTATGGGGGTGTTAATTTTCTCAAGCTAGTGAGGTCCAATGCTTTTTTGAAATCAGCTTAGAGTCTTAGATTCTTGCTATCTTATATTCATTTTTATGTCCAACAATTTGTGTTCTCTGGCTATGTACAGTGAATATGTATAAAGTAAGTTTGCTGTAGTTCTGTGATTATTTCATTAGAAGATAATTCTCAGAGTGAAATTATTCATCAGAAGTTATTGATGCATTTGACATAGTAATATCCAGAAAGGTCACAGATGTTGGCCTGTTGGCACAATAATTTGGTCTTTGCACCAGCCTGTCACTGTGTTCTTAGAGACCTTTTGTCCTCTTGGTCTATTGCTGTCCCTCATTCCAGTGCAGCAGGACCAGCATGTCTGTAGGAGACTCATATCATATCATGACTCATTTTTTTCTGGTCCTCAAGGGACACAGTGAGATTAAATGCATGACATCTTTGAAGTATTATTTTAGCATTCTGAGCAGCAGCTGGATTATTTATATCAACGATAAATAATAAAATGGAAGGAAGACCTTTTTCAATAACTGGCTTCTACTCAAATTGTAGACTCAGCTGTGATTCCTAAATGTTTTAATTAATGCCTCTCAAAGGGAGGTTTTGCTAAAGCAAATGAGAAGCGTCTTGGTACATATCCATTTACATACTGAGGCTTATGAGCAGGGGCTCTGACATTCCCCAAAGTCCTTCTCTGTCATCCCAGAGTATATTATGTCCCATTGTCATGATGGGGCCATATTTCCCACCATGCCACCCCATTTCCAGATGAGAGTAACAAAAATTAATCTCTGTGTTAGAGGGTGAACCACTGGATGCTGGTGAATTTGTTTTATATTAAGATATATTGGGATTTTAGGTATGTTTATTTTTAGAATTAGGCAATTTATTAATAATTTGAAAGGACAACGTAGTAGAGAGTACTGGTTGAACCTACTTCAAATATAACATAGGAAGATAAGGTGTCATATACCTGAAGAAATTGCACTTGGTTTTGTTCTATGTAACAGTTACTCTAACATACTGGATATTTATTAAATACCCAGGAATTATATATTTAACATTTCACATGAAACATCTCCTTTAATTCTTTTTTTATATATTTTTTATTGTAATTAATAGAATGGTTACATTATATTAGCCAGAGATAGGTGTATTACTTCACAAACCTTGATATCCTTTCTCGTGTTTTGGTCCCCATTTCCTTCCCACTCCCCCTGCCCCTCCCTATCCTATTTCAAATAACCAAATAAACATGTATACAATATATTAGATAACAAGGTAAGATACTGTAACAATATGAGATAGCCAAGGGACAGCAAAAGAAATGAGAAATAACATAGTACATTAAGGAAAACAATCACACATTATATGGCTTTTGTTTCTATATCCTGGAGATCCTTTCATTTAGCGTCATACTATATGGCCTTATGTATCTAGGTTTTGCCCTATTGTAAACCTCTGCTAGGAGAGCCCGAGGACATCTCTTTTAATTCTAACCCCAAGTTTGTGGTATTCATATCACCAGAATCATGTCATAGAAAAGAAAACTGACTTAAAGATTAAATACATTATAAAGTCCTTGTTAGAATTAAGTTGTGGGACCCTTATCCAAATAGGTATATTGAAGTAGATGAACTGGAGATTATCCAAAATTCAGGGTGAAGTAATACAAGAGTGTTTGGACAAAAACTATCCTTTGTTCTCATTGTGAGCTCACAATAACAGTCTCACAAAGGCAGGTCAGCTCCAGTGTGGTGATGCTGTAAGTGTGCATAAAAAATGAGACAAGAATTCCTAAGCGTCTTGTATAACAGCCTCAGAAAATATCAGCCTTCTTGTATGATTTCTTACAAGAAATAAGCAGATTGACCTTCTGGTTTTATCTATTCTTACCCTTAATTAGCAAATATTTGTCTTCTGTAAGCAGAAACTGAATAGTCAGTGGGATTTAAACAAGTCATAATCCACATGAAAAGAAAACAGTAATTTCTTTTTGGGGAAGCACATGAGATTTCATTATTTGATTGGGTTCTTAAGGTCTCGACCTACTCAGTGGATATCCATTGAATCCACAGTGGATCTTGGCTAAAGCAAAAGGCCAAACCCTTTTCTTTGATTAGTAAAGAAGTACTTTAGGTAGAGTCAATATGAACTCTGGATGTGGCTGAACTATTGAGAAGTGCCATGGGCAATATCCTACATGAATGAACTCTTCACACACAGGTTTTCATTTGCTTTCTATCCTTAACTGACCTTTGAACAGTTAGTCATTTTCATATTCAGAATACATATATACTTAAAAATTTACAATCAGAAACTCCTAATAATTCTATAATGCTTGGCTCTGTCTCCTGTACAACATGCTGTCTATTAATCTCTGGATGTTTAAAAATACTGATTAATTTTCTAGCAATATTTCAATATTCATCAGTAATGAATTTTTATAAGGGCTGATCTTTGATTCTGTCTTCTGCCATCTGAGTACAAATGAGAGTTGACCTTATATATCTGTATATGGAAGAATGAAAGATGGGAAGTTGGCATTTAAGGGCTTCAGAGGTCACAAAGGTGGTCCTTGTGTTGATATAAGGATGGACTGTCAATAGTTGACAAAACATGTTCAGATCATTTACTAGTAAACTGGCTGTTAAAAAGCATGCCTTTTTCTAAGGATTTATTTTTACCTTTGCCTCTATTTCTTTGTGTACTTTTTGGGGGAGGAGGGGCGGGATATCTGGTTTACAGATGAAGACACTTGATTTAGAAAGAAATTCTATCAATCTCCAAGGTTCATAGATTGCATCCCCAGATCATCATGATACTGGACTTGGGGGCTGGGAGTTTGGCCTAGTGGTACAATGTTTGGCTAGCATGCAGGAAGACCTGGGTTCAATTCCTCTGTACCACATACATAGAAAAGCCAGAAATGGTGCTGTGGCTCAAGTGGCAGAGTGCTAGCCTGAGAAAAAAGCCCAAGGATAGTGCTTCAGGCCCTGAGTTCAAGCGCCAGGACTTGCAAAAAAACCAAACCAAATGAAATAAAAACACTTAAAAAAAAGATAGTGGGCTCAGTGGAAGATGTTTAGGGCACTGTCTTTGGAAGGGATTGATGTATCTCTTGAGAATTCTGGTTAGCTCTTACAAGAGCAAGTTATCACTGTTCAAAAAATAAATATACTCACTATCTTATATAATTGTAATCCCTCTGTATACTGCCTTTACAATAAAAAGTAAATAAATTAAAAAGAACAAGTTGTCATACACATATTGAGTCTGACTCCTCTCCTGGCTCTGTCTTCTATTTTACCCTGGGATCTCTCCTACTGGCAAGTGTTCCTGTCATTAAAATGCCATCTATTGTTGAGCTTTCTCCACAAATTCAACCAATGGGGAGTTTCTCTGCTTCTAAGACTATATTCTTCATAAGGATCTGGCTCCTGTTATTAGGTTATACTAACAGAAAATTGCCTAATAATATTTGTATATTTGAAAGAGATAATAGTCAAGAACTAAAATACACTCCAGTAACCATCTTACCCTCAAATTTTGTTTTAACTTTTTGTTTCATAAACTTCCAAAGGAAGTTTGAAGGCCTTTCTTTATTGCTCTATAGAGAAAAATAGATCTTTCTGTAGGTCAGAACTATGAAGATTTTTTCCTTTTTTATTGTAATGTATAAAGGGTTTACAGTTATATTTACCAGATAGTAGGTGCATTACTTCTCACACATTGATACCCCTTGTCACGTTTTTGTCCCCATTCCCCCCCCAGTTATCTTGTTTTCCCCTCCCTTTCCTATTTCAAGTAAACAAATAAACATATATACAATATGCCAGATATCAAAGTCAGATACAGTAACAACATGAGATAACCAAAGGGCAACAAAAGAGAAGAGAAATAACATAATACATTAAGAACAACAATCACACAAGATAAAGCTCTTAGAACTATGAAGATTTTTAATGTGATGTTGTAGAGGTTATTAGAAAATTGGTCAACTAAAATAAGATTACAAATCCTCATGAGTCATAGGAAATGCTAACATAGGCCTCAATGGAAATACATGCACTTTTTTTTCTTTTGTCAAAGTTCAAAGTATTTGCCATCTGGTTCAATCTGATGAACTAAATTTGAGAAAGAGCTCCTCTTCCTCCACTCTCATTTTTCCCTTCAATAATCTTGCTATATGAAATCAAGCCTTGAATTTTGTTTTGATTTAGCTAATTGGAGCCATGCTTTCCCTGAATCTAATTTAAGTTGTAGCTAATTACAGGGGAAAAGGTCATAGCTATACTGAGTATCTCTGTTCAAAGTATGTTGGCATCCTATAATGTTAACTCTACTTCTGTAGAAGTATAAATGAAGACAAAAATAAATTGCTCCAATATTTTGTGTCTCCTTTTTGTTTAAATCAGTAGGGAAAAATTCACACAGTTATTGGCAAGAAAATCTTTCTTAGATATAAATAAATATAAGCTTTTCAGTTGATTTGTGTCTGTTTCGTGACAACAATCTGGGAATTGTCAAGTAAGATGAATTTTGTGCCTATTGAGCTTGAAATGATGATACAGTTGTGTCTCAATTGATGTAACACATTTACCTATATGAAATGCTCTTTTATAATAATCTGGAAGTTTATAGAGAAAAAGGAAAAGGCAAAAACCATTCTTTTCTTCCTGCAAAAGAAAGGAATTTAGGTACATGTGTAAAAGAAACATTTGTTTAAGCAGAATAACCCTTTGACTTTTAAGCGGCAATGTGACATCTTGGCAAATGCTATTACCTCTCAGTCCTAGGCAGCCTAGGTTTCCACTCTGCCACATGGTGGATTTTTACTAATGTGCTTCTATCTGCCAGCCAGTCTGGGATTGCCTCTGGTGTTTTATGCAAGTCAATGACAATTAGTGATATAACAGTGATGTTAGGAGAAGAGTTACACAGGATACAAGGCTGCTAGCAGCAGAGTATTTTATGATCTCTGCAGGATTTTTTCCCCTATTAATAGGTCTTTGTGGACATAAACATATATTCCTGTACGAATCTGAAGTATGGATGTTTCACAATATGCCTCAATGTCTCAGCTTTGATGGGGGAACTGACCCACTAGGAGGAAACAGATCAACTAAGCATAGGATTCCTAACCTCCTTTCTCTGCATGGGTCTGTGAAAATTTCCTGACTTGCTCTCTTTGGTGGAGATAGTGTATTGAAAGAACTATTTACTCATCAAAAAGGAATGAGAAACCATATACATTGACACTTGCCTCTAATTCTACCTACATGAGAAGATTTCAGTTTGGGCTATCCTGTCCAAAAAATAGTAAGACTCCATCTCAGCAAAAAATGGATACATGCCTATAATCCAGGCTGTGCAGGAGGCTGTAGGTAGTTACATCATGATCAAAAGTTAGCTCTGGAAAAAATAGAGATCCTGTGTGGGTCAGGTGGTAAAACACCTACCTAGCAAACATGAGACCCTAAGCTCAAACACCAATACTGCCAAACGAACAGACAGACACATGAAAACTGGAATGAGAGGTCTCTTTGATCATCCAGTACTGCATACAGATAAGTTATAAGGAAAAATAGTGACCCCAACATTCTACTAGGGTTGGGGATCATTTGTCCTAGCATGCCAATAATGTAATATATAATTTTAATTTAATAGATTGATACTGGAGGATAACTCCTTGGGAAACCTATTAAAATCTTTACTTTGATCATAGTATAAATGAGAAAAAAATATTTCTTTAAACCAAGACTCCATTGCTTTGAAAATATGATATATTTAAAGTTTAGATGTTCAAATACCAGATAGTTAGCATTAAGATACATGCAGAGCCATTGGAGTCAAGTATTGTTGTTCATTCCTTAATCAGTTATTGGCTATAATGCCCCTTGCCTTTGTATATCTACTTATGTATTATTTATTTTTTTAAAAATGTTTCTGACTGTTGCTCATCACTGTAGCTCTGAGGAACACAGAATTACACAGGAGTGATTAATGAACCCAGAGCTGCCAGCCAGCCAGGTTTCTTATTTGCACAGAAGCAATGAGTTAGTGGAGCAGCCTAATTCTCATTGGGGAGCCGGATGCCTTAAGTCCTGTGTAGAACATGTTTAAATCCCAGCAATCAAATGTAGAGTTTACACCCCAGGGAGCAATCACATTCTACCGCAATTCAATGATTTGTAGATTATTCTTCCAAGTCTTTCCCAGATTCTTCTGGTCCATATAGAATTGTGAAATATAGCTGTGTGTATCACTTCAAAAGAGCTAAGTGCTATCCCTTAGTAATAATGAAGCCATTAATCAGGGTAACTAAACACAGCTCTAGTAAGTTCACTAGAGAGGGTAAACTTATATGATACACACATTACAAAAGGGCCCTATAACCCTATCTTCCTTTCCCACTCAGCACATTTTAGAATGCTAACATGAGTAAAGAATAATCATAATACTTAGCATTTATATGGCTCTTAACAAACATTAGCTAATTAATCCTCATGCCACCTCTGAAAGGCAAGTGCTGTGTCTATTGTTATCCACCCCTTTGCAATGCTGGAGAAATAAGAGATTCTCAAAAAGGTTAAAGAGACTAGCCAAAGGTCGAAAGACAAGACAGTAATAGAAGTGAAATTTCATTTGAGACATCATGCCATATAGAGTTGTGGCCACTTGGCATTGAAGAAGGCCTGTTGAGGCCTTGCTTGATGGTGGGAAACATAGACTCGAGTTATGGAGAAAATGGGACTAAAGACTTAAAGAGACACTTCTCTGAAGAGGAAATAAGAATGGCCTACAGACACATGAAGAAATGCTCAACATCTCTGACCATAAAGCAAATGCAAATCAAAACAACTTTGAGATTTCACCTCACTTCAGTTAGAATGGCCCTGATCAAGAAATCTAATAACAACAGATGCAGGTGGGGATGTGGCCAGGAGGGATCACTACTACACTGTTGGTGGGAGTGTAAACTTGTTCAACCACTACGGAAAACAGTATGGAGGTTCCTCAAAAGACTAAATATAGAGCTCCCCTATGATCCAGAAATCCCACTTCTTGGCATTTACCCAAATGTACAGAAACAAGGAGATACTAAGTCCACTAGCACAACGATGTTCATTGCAGCACTATTTACCATAGCAAAAATATGGAACCAACCCAGATGCCCCTCAGTAGATGAATGGATCAAGAAGATGTTGTACTTACAGACAATGGGATTCTGTGTTGCTCTCAGAAAGAATGACATTGCCCCATTTGTAAGGAAATGGAAAGACTTGGAAAAAATCGTATTAAGTGAAGGAGGCCAGACTCAAAGAAACATCGACTCCATGGTTTCCCTGATTTGTAATATTACTACACATCTAGGATTACCCTAGCAGAGGATGACAATAGTGCAAAACCTTGGTACATAAGGTCATAAAGGATGAGACTAAATGAAAGGAACTCTAGGATTTGGAAAGAAGAGCTTTATCTTGTATGATTGTTATTCTTAATGTACTTCTCTTTTTTCCCTTATGGTTAATCTTATTTTTTTTTACTGTATATGACTTTGTTACTTGGTATATATGTTTATTTGAAATAGGAAAGGGAAGTGGGGGAAAACAAGATGATGGAGGGGGTTGAGGGAGGGAAACGGGGACAAAAACATGAGAAGGGGTATCAATGTGAGGTTTTTTTTTCTTTTATTTATTTATTAAAGAATTTTTTAACATTGATTTTTAAACCATATTTCAAATGTCATGTTTAACAAACAAGTATTTAAGAGGGGAATCACTGGTACTTAAGTTTTAGAACATAATTAAAATTAAGCTGTGGGTTTGTTGTTTTGTTTTTGTTAATTTACTGTGTAAAGTTATTTCTTTTGTTCCCCTCTTTGGCTTAGCCCCTATTGTCACTGTTTTTAATTTTGATACCCTGTGTCTTGTATATGCACTGATCTGATTGAGAGACGGGAAGGGAAACAATAGGATGGCGAGACGGGATAAAGTGTGAACCAGTGCAACAGGGACAAGACACTGTTGGAAATGATCTTTACAACTTGAAGGGGGAAGGGGAAGGAAAGAAGGAGACAAAGAGGGAGTAGGTAATAATGTTCAACAAGAAATGTACTCATTACCTTACTTACGTAATTGCAATCCCTCTGTATACCTTACAATAAAATAGAATGTAATTTTTCAATAGCTCATTATCAATAACATTCCAAGAATAAATATTTATCTGATGTTCTGAAAAGGAAAACACGTTTCCTTTGATACTATTAACATCTGGACCAGGTCAGAAAAGAAAAAAACTTAGCTGGAGGTCAGATGTAAAAAGGTAGTGCCATTCTCTGGTGAGGTGTTGTCACCATACTAGTTATGGGAGAATTTTGCCTACCGCTGTCTTGCTCCTTTAAGACGAGAGACTGATGTAACAAGATCCACTGATTTGTAGTACAAAAATGAGATAGCCTTAGACTTTCTAAAATTTTAATACAGAAAGGACAATAGAGACAAACCATGACTATCTGACAGCAAGACAAATCAAATGCCAGCATCAAACTTGCCACTAGTGTTACATGAAGCTATTGTCTGACAGACAGGAGTGTGCTTGAATCATTAAGGTACTCTTGGCTGAAGGCAAGAGTACTCTCAATTCTTAAAGGTGACTTACACATTCATTAGATTCTGGTGCCTTGCCTATGTAAATTAGTAATCAAATATTCTCAATTAGTGATGGGAAATAATCTCAACAAATGCGAGCATCCTCAATCATAGTCGTAAGGTTTAAAAAATGTCTGATTAAAACGTTTTGTTAAATATCTTCATAAGTGTCATTTCGATACATTTTCTAAGTTGTTAAAATTTTCTATAAGCATACTAAAAACTATATTCACACGTAAAATTTGTGTTGAAGGCAAATAAAATTGGATAGAAATATCTTTTACTATACTCATTTTAATCAACTTGCTTGTGATTGAGCTCGTTGAATGAATGAACTTTTAATCACATATAACAAAAAAGTGATTTTTTACTCACTAAAAAGTCAGCTGTGTAAACTCACTATTGTAATAGGTTGTTTTCTTGGGATTTTTTAAAATAAATTTTGAGAGAATGAGCCAGTATATTAATTTCCAATAATTCTTTGTTTGCGTAGTCCTTCATATGGTATCCCTCATCCTCTGATTTTTTTTGGTGGGTCATGGGGCTTGGATTCTGGGCCTGGGCACTGTCCCTGGGCTCTTCAGCTCAAGGCTACTGCCCTACCCCTTGAGCCACAGCCCCCTTTCCTCTTTTCTAGTGATTAATTGGAGATAAGAGTCTGAAGGTCTTTGGTGGCTGGTTTTGAACCTTGATCCTCAGATCCCAGCCTCCTTAATTTGGATTACAAGAGGTGAGCCACCATGTCCCGCTCATCCTCTGATTTTAATTCTACTCCAATAAACATGCAAACAGAAAATGAAAACTCTTTGAATTTAAGGAATTGGAGAGAGGGGGGAGGAAGAGAGGGAAGGAGGAAGGGATAAAGAGCGAGAATGAGTACAAGCAATTGAACCAATGTCAGATAGAGATGCTCCATAGGTTTACCCTGTTTATTGTGAAGTTTTGAGTTCTGACAAAACACACAGTCATGTAGTTACAATGCTAATTAAGATGTAAGAGTTTTGTTTCCCCCAAATTTCCCTCATGTCATTGGTAATTGGTCCTTTATGAACTTTGCAAAATGTACTTCAGGTTGATTTGTGTTGCTGTTATAACATCTTATACATTCTATTTCCAAATAACATTCCACTTCACAGATATATCACTGTATATCCATCCACTTACTACTGGAAGAGCATCAGTCTTTCCTCAAATAGGTGGAATTTTTAGGTATTTGCAGTTGATTTAATTCCATTTTAGTCACCAAAAATACCATTTATATTGATTTTTATTATTATTGTTATTATTTGCTTGTTCTGGGCTTAGACTCGAAGCTTTATATGTCCTTGTATTGTTCCTTATGGCTAGCACTCTACCACTTGAGCCATGCTTCCAGACCGCATTTTTTATGTTTTCTTTATGACTGAAAATAAGGTTTGAACATTTCACATGAACTCCAACAGAATGTTTTATTCTGCTATTGTTGGGTATACAATAAATGACAATTTAGTCCAGATTGCCTAATAGTTTTCACATCTCTTTTAAATTTCTCTGTTTATTTTTATTTTTAAGAAATTTCTTGGGAAATTATAATTTTCTTTTTTCAATATCTGAATGTAATTCTGTCAATTGCTTTGCATCTTGGCAGAGGTTTTTTTTCTTCCTTACTTGTCTTGAGTCTTACAATTTTTGTTTGGGTATTAGACATCCTGTGTTGAATAAAGGTTTATGTTGCTAAGGCTTATGTCTGGAAATAGACATTCATGTTGCTGAGGTTTATGTCTGAAAATAGACATTGTCTCTTCTTTCTACAAGTATGAAATGTGAAGTTCCTTTGATTTATTCAAGGGTTGAGTTAGGCTTATGTTAGGCTTATCAGATTTCCTTGCAATGTATCACTGAGTTCGGATTACTTGCTATTACCATTTGTTTAGAGTGGGACTGTGTGCTGGAAAATTTTTCTTCTGTTTAGCTGCAGATGTAGATATTCATAATGAACCTGCCTTTCCTCAAACCATATTCCTTCCAATCTCAGTCTCGTAAGTAACTATGATTACCTCTGTAAGCCACTGTGCCCAGTTCTAGCCTGGTTTTGAGATAGGTCTGTCTTTGCTGTCTAAGCTAGCCTCAAGCCAGCAATCCTCCTATCTCTGTCTCCCAAGTAGCTGGGATTACATGTATGCACCTCCTTTTAAGAAAATGTCTCTTATTTATTGCCTGGGATGACCTCAGACTGAAATCCTCCTGAGCTGTTGCTGTTACAAGCATGTGGCAGTACATCAGTTCGTTTACAAGACATGATATTGCTGGCTTTGCCTGGGCTCCTCTTGTCTCTGCCTATATCTTCTCTTCCTACTCAGGATATACCTCGACTCTAAAATTTTTTGAATGATACCTAGTGATTGAACATATTTATGGATATTCCAGTTCATGTGATCTTTAGGATATTCCATGCATCCAAGTGCATAAAGGATCAGATCAGGGTAATCACTCTAATGAACATTTCTTTGTGTTGGAAAATTCTCTCTCCTAGCTATTTTGAAATATACAATTAGTTCTTGTCATTCATGCTCATCCTATTGTACCACAGAATATTAGAAGCTATTCCTATCCAGTTAAACCTCTTGTAGATAATTTTATAACTAGCAAATAAATTGTTTTATTTATTTCTAATTGATAAGCTTCTTTTTTTATTGTAATTAGTAAAAGGGTTACGTGATAGAAGGTGCATTAATTCACATACATTGATACCCTTTCACATGTCTTGGTACCCATTATCCTCCCCCCCCACACCCCCTACCCGCAGCAAAGATAGTAAGACCTACCTCAAAACCAGGCTGGAGCTGGGCACAGTGGCTTACAGTGGTAATCATAGTTACTTAGGAGGCCAAGAATGGAAAGAATATGGTTTGAGGTCAGTCTAGACAAATGGTTCATAAGACTTCCATATCACTTAATAAAATCTGGCCATGGTGGCATATACATATCATCTCAGTTAAGCTAGAATTAGAAGGTTGTATTTCAATTTGGCCTGGGAAACAATGTGAGACTACTGTAAATAACCAATTTATAAACAAGGAACAATTAAAAACAACTCAAAAATAAAAGGCTGAAAGTATGGCTCAAATATTAGAACATTTAACTAGGAAGATAGAGGCATGAGTTCAAATCCCACTACTGGCCAAAATGCATTTGTTTTAGTTTTAATTTCATTATCAGTAACTCTGTTTTTACTTTCTAATATGTTTTGGGTATTGTACTAGGTGCCTGGCATCTAGTGTATCATTTTTTCCTACCAAGGACTTGAAACTTTCAAAGATGCTATGATTTTCTCCCCTGGTCCTGGGGCTTAAACTCTGGGCCTGGGGATTTTTGTTCAAGGCTTGCATTCTAACACTTGAGTCACAGCACAGCTCTTGGCTTTTTCTGTGGTTAATTAGAAATAAGAGTTTGATGAACTTTCCTGCCTGGACTTCTTTGTTTTATGTTCAGTGTTGGGGCTTGAACTCAGGGCCTGGGCAGGATCCTTGAGTACTTTTGCTCAGTGCTAGAGCTCTGCCACTTGAGCCACAGCATAACTTCCAGACTTTTCTGTGTATGTAGTACTGAAGAATCAAACCCAAGGCTCCATGAATGCGAGGCCAGCACTCTACCACTAGGCCATGCTCCTGGCCCTGAGCTGGCTTTAGACCACAATCCTTGGATCACAGCCTTCTGAGTTACAGGTATGAACCACTGGCATCCAGATAATAGTGCTTGAAATTTCCAGCACAAATACAGAAGACTGATTGCCAAGGTTTCTGTTTCAGCTCTATTATTTACTTGCTCAGGGACAACTGGCAAATCAGCATTACTTAATCCATTGGTTTGTGTTCAAGATAGGACAAATAGTAATAACATGACTTCATTATGAGGTTTAAATAATATTTAAATGGTACAGTATTTGCTGTGATCTGCATGTGGGATCTTAGTCCATATGTAAAAGATTGTTCCTCAGGATGATGGTATAATATAGGAGGTATTTTGGATGTTCAAGGGTAAAGGCCTTAGGATTGGCTCCTAGATTATTGGAACAGTGCTCTCACAGGGGACTATGAGACTCTGGTCCTGTTCTCTCTGCTGCTCAGATTTAGATTTGAGTGGTCACCACAGCATATACTTCTTTCATGATATTCTGTTCCTAGGAGAGGCGCAAAGGGTGGAGTTGCCTGACCTTGGACTTGAGTTTCCAGAACCGTGAGACATTATAATCCACTCTTTGCTTCCGAGGTAGTCTATGTCAAAAATTTACTCATACTGCTGCAAAGCTGATGTGGCATGTTTTTGGTACATTGAAAATTTAGTCAGTTAGATATTCCTGTTGTCTTACAAATGAGGAAATTAAGAGGTATTTTACAAATGAGGAAATTAAGAGTACATGTTAGAGCTTAGATTCTAAGAACAACTGTTTTCAAAACGATCTCTGTACATTCTTATTTTCACAGATCAAGGAGAAAGCATTTTGCGAATATATAGTAATATCTATACATCCTGGCTTACAGCTATTGTCTCACTGAAATTTTTAATAATGATTTTTTGTTTTTTATGATTGTCCAACTTAGACGATAATTTATATGACCTTCTCACTAATAACCTACATTTAATTTATGTTTTGGTGACAAATTGTTTCTCCTTCTGAGTTTACCTGGGGATAAATATCTCTAAGTACATGTTCCCATGCAAATATGAAAAAGTATACATGCATGCACACACACACACACATATTGATTTTTGGTGACTCTTTTAAAGAAATTGTAGACACTAAGTGATAACATAATTTAGTGTAATTTGTATCTAGCACATTACCTAAATTTCTGCAAGTTGGTGTCTTATGCAGAGTGAACACAGACAGTTTATAATAGCCTCTGTCATACTGAAAATTGCCTATCTGTTTCTGATAATAGGAGTCCCATGTCAATTCCACAAGAGATGAGGGGAAAGACGTAGCAGTTCTTGTTAAAATTAAGTTGAGCTACTACTAAAATGGTTTTGGTTGTTTAGAGAGTTGGTCTAACATTTATAGTCTATTAATGGCTTCTATGTGTGGTTCTTTTGGGGTCTGTTCTGGGAAGGGAAAAAGATAAAAGCTATGAAAACATTTTTTGCATAAGAATTTTTCTCCTAAAGGAACTTAGTTCATATCTCGCTTCAAATATTTTCTTAGTAAATGTTTAGATGAACACATATTAGTCTTTTATAAATACCATTTTAAAAAAGTGAAAAAGTCTCCCTCTGGTGCTTCTACATATAAAAATGTTGCATTTAAGCAATAACTGAAGTCCATGTACATGTCAGGATTAAAATATTTGTATTAGTAAGCTCAAAGTGAGGTCCAAGAAGTGTTTCTTTTCCTTATACCCTAAACCTTTATAGAAACTAAAATCTAAGCACTTTTTATTCCCTTGAGCCTTGGTGCTGTTCACACTTTTATATTTCCTTATAACCAGCATTTTATTTACAATGTGTATTTCAGTTGCAAGATAGTTAATTGCTTTTGTACCACATTTTTTGAAAACATTTTTCCTGTTGTCATAGAAGGCCAAACCATAACCAATGTGTTTAGCCTTCTGCTCATCCATTCATATTCAGCCGAAAAAATAGATTTTATCTAAAGAAATTCCCCGTAGAGTAGGAAACACAGCTGTTTTATCCTACTTGGCAGCCTGCAGAGAGATACTATTTTCCTGGGGGAAAGGACACTCAAGTTTTGAGAACCTAGGTACTGTAGCATTGGGGGAAATGCTAAATAAAAAAAATAGACCATCTTTTCCAATTCTATTGTGGCGAATATAAAGAAACTCTTTGTTCAAACTCTATCCTCCTCCTCCTTGCTCAATCTTCAGTTTTTAAAATTCTACCCTTAACTAAATGGGTAAGCTGCAAAAAAAGATTAAACTTAAAAATATACCGGAATACAGATGAAGAGAGGTGATTGATCTTTGAGTAGGTATCCAACAGTGCAATGAAATTCTCAAGCAGGTTCCTTTTTATTTCAAAATGGGTTTGATTCAGAGGGATTTTATAGCTGCTAAATCATGCAGTTGGCAGAGACTGCATGCTTCTCACAGTTACTTTGAAAGATGTCAAATTTGGCAAAGGCAATAAAAATACTGGGATTTACTGAGCTTGCTTTTTTTTTTTCCTCCTAGAGAATGTTTTTAAAATCTAGCATGCTCAGAAGGAACACAGTACAGCAGAAGCGTGCAGAATTGCAGGTTTCCCAGAAAGAGTATGGCTTTTGCAGTCAGTGTGACTACAAACGCTGGCAAATGTCTGGCAGCCTATTCTCGTTAGAAAAGTCTCCTTTACCACCAGTGGGCTTGGTTTCAGTGTCACTGACTCTCACATCTAAAAGCTTCATTTATAGCAGGATAGCGTTGCATAGCCCTCTCACTTCATTTAGAGAGAAACAGCAACTCTAGACCAGGTCTGAAAGGACCACAGCCCTATAGTTGTAGAGTACAGTGACAGTGAGCACTATTCTGAAGTTAGCATGGCTGGATGTTACTCTGTGTCCCACCAAAACTTGCATAATGTTTCTTTTTTTTCTTGTTTCCTTTTATAAGTTTTATTTTATTTTTTCATATATTTTATTGTAATTAATAGAAGGGTTACATTATATTTGCCAGATAGAAGGTACATTAATTCACGTACATTGATACACTTTCTCATGTCTTGGTCTCCATTTCCCTCCCCCCCGCCTCTCATCTTGTTTTCCCCCCCTCCCTATCCAATTTCAAATAACCAAATAAAAATATATCCAATATATCAGATAACAAAGTAAGATACTGTAACAATATGAGATAATCAAGGGATAGCAAAAGAGATGAGAGATAACATAGTACATTAAGGACAACAATCACTCATTATATGGCTTTTGTTTCTATATCCTAGAGGTCCTTTCATTTAGCGTCATACTATATGGCCTTATGTATCTAGGATTTGCTCTATTGCAAATCTCTGCTAGGAGAGCCCAAGGTTTCTACTGATTATGACAAATGAGGGAAACCATTGAGCCTATCTTCCTGTGAGTCTGGCTTACTTCACTTAATATGATTTTTTCTAAGTCTTTCTATTTCCTAACAAATGGGGAGATGTCATTCTTTCTGACAGCAGCATAGAATTCCATTGTGTACAAATACCACATCTTGTTGATCCACTCATCAACTGAAGGACATCTGGGTTGGTTCCATATCTTAGCTATGGTAAGTAGTGCTGCAATGAACATCGTTGTGTTAGTGGATTTAATTTGACCTTGTTTCTGGACAATTGGGTAAATGCCAAGGAGTGGAATTGCTGGGTCATAGGGGAGCTCTATGTTTAGTCTTTTGAGGAACTGCCATACTGCTTTCCATAGTGGTTAAACGATTTTGCACTCCCACCAGCAGTGTAGTAGTGATCCCTCCTGGCCACATCCCCTCCAACATCTGTTGTTACTAGTTTTCTTGATCCTGGCCATTCTAACTGGAATCTCTTAAGATTCCACCTCACTCCAGTTATAAGTTTTATTTTTATTGTAAAGGTGATGTACAGAGAGGTTATAGTTACATAAGTCATACAATGAGTGCATTTCTTTTGAATAGTGTCACTTCTTTCCTCAAGTTTTTCCTCCCAAGCCTCTCCCCCACAAGTAGTATAGTTCTTTTCAAAAGTGTGTAGTGAGTAGCTGCATTTGTTTACCCTTTGTCCCACCATTTCTGTGTTTCTGCCTTACCCTCCAAACAGATAAACTTATGTGACAAGACAAAAGGTACAGAAATAAAAAAAAAAAAAACAGCAACAAAGGAGGACACCCCAACCCCAACCCAAACCAGAAAAACAAATCCCCTCTTGTTTCCATTCCACTTAACATCATATTATATAATTATATTTGCACAACATTTGCAAGCCCTGGTTTTATTATTATAGAAGAATAGAGATAAGAAGCATTTTCATTAGGTTGTTAGAGTTTAGGACAAACACATGGCAAGTGTTCAACAAGTCATTATAATTATTATCATTATGCTATTCAACAAATACCATTTGTTGTTAATATTATTATTTTCAATCCAGGACAATAGAGCTCTTAAAACTCATAAACTAACTTCCTTCTTTCCTTCCTTCCTTCCTTCTTTCCTTCTTTTTTTTTTTTTATAAATATGTGAAACCTTTTATTTATTTATTTATTTTTGCCAGTCTTGGCCTTGAGCTCAGGGCCTGAGCACTGTCCTTGGACTTTCTCAAGGCTATAGTTCTACCACTTGAGCCTCAGCACCACTTCTGGCTTTTTTCTATGTATGTGGTACCGAGGAATTGAATCCGGGTCTTCGTGCATGCTAGGCAAGCACTCAACCCCTAGGCCAAACTCCCGGCCCCCCTTCTTTCCTTCTTCATTACTTTTTCTTTCTTTCATTTATTTATTTGTTTGTTTGTTTATTTATTTATGCCAGTCTTGGGGCTTGAACTCTGGGCCTTGGCATTGTCCTTGAGCTTTCTCCAGGCTAGCTCTCTACCACTTGAGCCACAGCACTGCTTCCAGCTTTTTCTTGTATATGTGGTACCAAGGAATTGAACCCAGGGCTTTGTGCATACTAAGCAAGCCCTGTACTACAAGGCCATATTCCTGGCTAAGTTCCTGTTTTTCATAAAAGAAATGATGCAATTGTTACCAATATACATATGATACAATATCTTATCTTTAGTTTGTGAGCAGAACCTACTTACTGGGTGTTTTTGGTGCCATTCTAACAATTAGATTCAGATTGATAGTCTTCTCTACTTATTAACATTTTTGACAGTTACTGTGTTTGGATTCAGGTTTTCATTTTGTTAGGCAGGTACTCTATTACTTAGGCCATGCTCAGCTTTTTTTGTTGAGATGTGATCATGGTAGCTATTCAGTTGAACTCTTTTCTAACTGTTATCTTTTTAGTTTTCACTGAACAAGAAGCTTAGATTACAGTTAGGCATAAGCCTGGTATAAAAAAAAGTAGCATCTTTTTCTATGCCAGTTTTGGGACTTGAACTCAGAGCCTGGGAGGTGTCCCTGAGCTTTTCAGATTAAGGCGACTATTCTACCACTTGAGCCACAGCTTCACTTCTGGCTTTTTTGGGGGGTAGATAATAAGAAATAAGGGTCTCATGGACTTTCCTGTCCAGGTTGCCTGCAACTGTGATCCTCAGAACTCAGCCCCCTCAGTAGCTAGAATTACAGGAATAAGCCATCAATGACTAGTACATTTAGCTTGTTATACAATAACCACTTTGATTTTATTTATTTATTATTTTTATTTTTTATTTTTTGGCCAGTCCTGGGCTTGAGCTCAGGGCCTGAGCACTGTTCTTGGACTTTCTCAAGGCTAGAGCTCTTCCACTTGAGCCTCAGCACCACTTCTGGCTTTTTTCTATGTATGTGGTACCGAGGAATCGAACCCGGGTCTTCATGCATGCTCGGCAAGCACTTTAACCACTAGGCCAAACTCCCGGCCCCACTTTGATTTTAAATCAGGAAAGTAACTCTTTTGAAATAGCGGCAAAGAAAATAAAGTACCTAGAAATTAACTAAGAATGTAAAGGACCTTTTTGATGAAAACTTTAAAACCCTGAAAAAGGAAATTAAAGCAGAACTGAGGAAATGGAAAACCTCCCATGCTCCTGGATGGGAAGAATTAACTTCCTGAAAATGGCAAACTTGCCAAGGGCTATCTACAAATTCAACGCAATACCCATCAATATCCCAATGTCATTCTTTAAAGAAATAGAAGAGGCAATTCAAAATTTCATATGGAATAATGAAATACCCCATATAGCAAAAACAATTCTCAGCAGAAAGAACAGCACAGGAGGAATTTCAGTATCAAACGTTAGACTCTATTACAGAGCTATAGAAACCAAAACAACTTGGTCCTGGTACAAGAACAGGCCTGAGGACCAATGGAAAAGAACTGAGGACCCAGATATTAAACCACAGACCTATGGCTACCTAATCTTTGATAAGGGAGCAAAAAAAATAAAATGTAAGAAAGACAGCCTCTTCAACAAGTGGTGCTGGCAGAACTGGTTAAGCATCTGCAGAAAACTAAAATTGGATCCTTCTTTGTCACCCTGCACCAGGACTAAGTCCAAATGGATCAAAGCCTTCAAGGTAAAAGCAGATAAACTGAAAACTTTACAAGAAGGAATAGGAGATACCCTAGGCCTCCTTGGCACAGGTCAAAACTTTCTTAATAAGGACCAAGAAACACAACAAATCAGAGAAAGTCTGGATAAGTGGGACTGCACTAAACTGCAGAGTTTCTGTATGGCAAAGGACATAACTAGCAAATTAACTAGAAAGCCCACAGAGTGGGAGAAGATCTTCACTAACCATACAATGGACAGAGGCCTGCTATCTAAAATATATCAACAGCTCAAAAAAATTGAATCACTCCAAAACTAATCTCCAAAGAAACAACCACCCCATTAAAAGATAGGCCAAAGACGTATAGTCTTCTCTGAAGAAGAAATAAGATTGGCCTGTAGACATATGAAGAAATGATCGACATCTCTGGCCATAAAAGAAATACAAATCAAAACAACACTAATATTTCACCTATCTCCAGTTAGAATGCCAGTATCAACAAATCTAATAACAACAGATGCTGGAGGAGTGGTGGCCAGGAGGGATCACTAATAAACTATTGGTGGGAGTGCAAACCCGTTAAATCAGTATGGAAAGCAGTATGGCAGTTCCTTAAAAGACTAAACATAGAACTCACCTAGACCCAGCAATTCCACTACTTGGCATTTACCCAATCATCCAGAACCAAGGACTAGCACCAGCACAATGAAATTCATTGCAGCACTATTCACCATAGCAAAGATATGGAACCAACCCACATGCCCCTCAGTTGATGAGTGGATCAACAAGATTTGGTATTTATATTTATACACAATGGAATTCTATGCTGCTGTCAGAAAGAATGACAATACCCCATTTGTAAGGAAATGGAAAGACTTGAAAAAAATCATATTAAGTGAAGTAAGCCACAGTCAAAGGAACATAGGCTTAATGGTTTCCCTCATTTGTCATAATCAGTAGAAACCTTGGGCTCTCCTAGCAGAGATTTACAATAGAACAAAACCTAGATACATAAGGCCATATTGTATGATGCTAAATGTAAGGACCTCCAGGATATAGAAACAAAAGCCATATAATGAGTGATTGTTGTCCTCAATGTACTATGTTATCTCTCATCTCTTTTGCTGTCCCTTGGTTATCTCATATTGTTGCAATATCTCACTTTGTTATCTGATATATTGTACATATGCATATTTTGTTATTTGAAGTCAGGTAGGGAAGAGAGGAAAACAAGATGAGAGGCTGGGATGGGGGGAAGGAAATGGGCACCAAGGCATGAAAAATGGTATCAATGTATGTGAAGTGTATGGTTAGTGAAGATCTTCTCCCACTCTGTAGGCTTTCTAGTTAATTTGCTAGTTATGTCCTTTGCCATACAGAAGCTCTGCAGTTTAATGCAGTCCCACTTATCCAGACTTTCTCTGACTTGTTGTGATTCTTGGTCCTTATTAAGAAAGTTTTGACCTATGCCAAGGAGACCTAGTGTATCTCCTATTCCTTCTTGTACAGTTTTCAGTGTATCTGCTTTTACCTTGAAGGCTTTGATCCATTTGGACTTAATCCTGGTGCAGGGTGACAAAGAAGGATCCAACTTTAGTTTTCTGAAGATGCTTAACAAGTTCTACCAGCACCACTTGTAGGAGAGGCTGTCTTTCTTACATTTTATTTTTTTTGCTCCCTTATCAAAGATTAGGTAGCCATAGGTCTGTGGTTTAATATCTGGGTCCTCAGTTCTATTCCATTGGTCTTCAGGCCTGTTGTTGTGCCAGGACCAAGTTGTTTTGGTTTCTATATCTCTGTAATAAGAGTCTAAAGTTTGGTATTGAAATTCCTCTTGAGCTCTTTTTTCTGCTGAGAATTTTTTTTTTTGCTATATGGGGTATTTTATTGTTCTATATAAAACTTTGATTGCCTCTTCTATTTCTTTAAAGAATGACATTGGGATATTGATGGGTATTGCGTTGAATTTGTAGATAGCCCTTGGCAAGTTTGCCATTTTCAGGAAGTTAATTCTTCCCATCCAGGAGCATGGGAGGTTTTTCCATTTCCTCAGTTCTGCTTTAATTTCCTTTTTCAGGGTTTTAAAGTTTTCATCAAAAAGGTCCTTTACATTCTTAGTTAATTTCTAGGTACTGTATTTTCTTTGAAGCTATTGCAAAAGGAGTTGCTTTCCTGAGTGTTGCTTTGTTCCTCTCATTGTTGGCATAGAGGAAGACAGTTGATTTTTGAGAGTTAATTTTATACCCTGCTACTTGGCAAAAATTTTGAATCAGCTCATACAGCTTGGAAGTGGAGTCCATAGGGTTCTTTAAATACCGAATTATTTCATCTGCAAAGAGGGAAAATTGATGTTCTGGATCTTGGTAATTTCTGTGGTGATATTACCATTCTCATCTGTGATTTTGTTTATTTGTATGTGATCCCTTCTTTTTTTGGTACGATTTGCTAAGGGTCTGTCAATTTTGTTGATTTTTTCAAAGAACGAACTCCTTGTTTTGTTGATGCTTTCTATAGTTTTTTTGGACTCCAATTCATTTAATTCTTCTTTGATTTTAATAATTTGCTTTCTTCTACTGGGATTAGGATTGGTTTGTAGCTCTTTTTCCAAGAGCTTAAGGTGTGACATTAAATAGTTGGTTTGCGATTTTTTTCTAATTTGTTAATGTAAGCACTTGGAGCTATAAATTTGCCTCTGAGTACTGCCTTGGCTGTGTCCCAAAGGAGCTGATATTTTGTGTGCTTCTTTTTGATAAATTTCATGAACTGTTGAATTTCTGTTCTGATCTCCTTGATGACCCGTTGGTGATTGAACAATGTGTTGTCCAATCTCTATGAGTGACAGGGTTTTCGTTGGTTTAGTTTTCATTTCTAATTTGATGCCCTGTGCTATGAGAGAATGCAGAGAATAATTTCAGTGTTTCTGAATTTGCACAGGTTTGTTTTATGCCCTAAAATGTGTTCCATGTGTTGCTGAAAGAAACGTACACTGTGATGTTGCTGGGTGAAATAATCTGCAGATGTCTGTTAGATCTAGTTGGTCTACACAGTTGTTCAATTCTGAGGTTTCTGTGTTGAGTTTTTGCCTGGTTGATCTGTCCATAGGTGAGAGTGGTGTGTTAAACTCAACAACAATCACTGTGTTTCAATCTATGTGTGGTTTTTATGAGAGTAAAGTTTGCTTGATGAAGTTCGGTGCTCTGGAATTAGGTATATTGATATTTAGGATGGTTATGTCCTCCTAGAGGAGAGATCCCTTTATTAGTGATAACCCTCTTTGTCTTTTCTCACTAATTTTAGTTTGAAGGCTAGTTTATCTGATATGAGGATATCCTATTTATGAAGACTATTAGCTGATAAACTTTATTCCAACCTCTCAGTTTCAAAAAAATATTTGTTTTTTGGGGTAAGATGCGTCTCTTGAAGACCGCAGAACGATGGCTCTAGATTTTTAATCCAACTAGACACTCTATGCCGTTTAATTGGAGAGTTAAGTCCATTGATATTGAGGGTTAGGATTGAAAAATATTTACTAGCTCCTGCCATTTTTAAAAGCTTTCATCAGGGCCTGTGGTTTGACCGTTCTTGTAGTACTTAGCTGGTATGATTTTTAGGTGCCATTTCTTTGTCAGTATCATGTTTGTGTTAGTTTTCAATGTGTAGAACATCTTTGAGAATTTTCTCTTATGCTGTTTTGATTGCTATGTAATGTTGAAACTTTTTTTTGGAATGGTAGGTTTTTATTGTTCCCTCAGTTATGAATGAGAGCTTATTAGCTGGGTAAAGTATTCTTGGTAGTTATTTGACTTCAGGGCATGACATATCCTTCCAATCTCTTCTTGATGCATGGTCTCTACTGAGAAATCTGTGGTTATTATGATTGCTTTTTTCTTTGTAGGTGATTGTTCTCTCCTCCCTGGTTGCTTTTAGGATCCTTTCTTTGGTCTCTGTTGATCCTGTATGGATTGTAATGTGGCGGTAGGATGTCCTTTTCTGGTCAGGTCTGTCTGGGGTTCTAAAAGCTTCTTGTATCTGCATGAGCCTGCCCTTTTAGATATTTGGGAAGTTCTCTGAGATGATTCCCTGAGGTATATTTCTAATACCATTGACCTCTTTCTCCAGGCCTTCCTTAATACCAACTAGCCTTAAATTAGGCTTCCTAATTGTATCTTGAACCTACTGAGGCATTCTGTCATATTTCCTAGATTTTGTTTGACTCATTTCTGTTCTTTCTCTGTACCAACCAGATAATCTTCCACCTGGAAATTCTCTCTTCTGCATTGTCTAATCTGCTATCAATACTTTCTACTTTATTCTTCATCTCCCTCCCTTTCAGTTGCTCATTTTTTTATTAAAGAATTTATTAACATTGATTTTTACATCATATTTCAAATGACAAGTTTAACAAACAAGTGTTCAAGAATGGAATCTATATATACAATCACTGGGACAGTTTTTAGAACTTAATCCAAATTAGGGTAAGGGTTTGTATGTCATAGAAAGATATTAATTTTTGAAATAAAACATGTATATAGAGTCATAGTTTTGTATGTCTATATAGTTATGTTTATATTTCCATTACCGTGTCCTTAGCATTGGGTATGCAAATATTGAGTCCTCACTCTTGTACTCTTTGGATTTAATAGCCACATATTAAGGATACCATGTGCCTTTCGTTCCTTAGGTCTTGACTTGTCTCACTCCACACGATTCGCTCTAGATTCATCCACTTCCCTGCGAATGCCATTATTTTATCTTGTCTGTTGGCTATGTAGAATTCCATTGTATATATATATATATATATGCCACATTTTCTGTATCCATTCATCTGCAGTAGGGCATCTGGATTGTTTCCATTGTCTGGCTATGGTGAATAGTGCAGAGATGAACATAGCTGAGTAGGTGTCCTTATCATATCTTCAGTTATGATGTTCAGGATCGATGTCCAGACGTGGTATGGCGGGATTGTAGGGACGGTCTCTTTTCACTTCTTTAAGAAACCTCCACACTGCTTTCCAAAGTGGCTGAACTAGTTTACATTCCCACCAGCAGTGTAGCAGGGTTCCTTTTTCTCCACAACCCCGCCAGCAGCTGTCATTGTCTGAGTTCAAAATCTTGGCCATTCTTGTTGGGGTAAGGTGGTATCTTAAGGTTTTTATTTGCATTTCCTTTATGACCATAGATGATGAACATTTTCTCATATGCTCTTCTTCCATTTTAATCTCTTCTTCTGATAAGTCTCTCTTTAGTTCCCTTGCCCATTTAGTGAATGGTTTGTTGGGTTTGGTGGGGATTAGTTTCTTGAGTTCCCTGTAGATACTGGATATTAAGCATTTGTCAGATGTATTATTCATGAATATCTTTCCCCAGTTGGTTTGCTGTCTCTCTAGTTTTGAGACTATGTTATGACCCTGGGAGTTTGTTCAGGAATCTTTTGCCTGTACCTATGGGTTCCAGTGTCTCTCCTACTTTATCATGTAGCAGTTTCACGGTTTGTGGTCTGACGTTGAGGTCTTTGATCCACTTTGAGTTAATGCTTGTGCATGGTGAAAGGCTAGGGTCAATTTTTAGTTTTCTGCATGTGGCTGCCCAGTTTTGCCAGCACCAATAATTGAATAGACTGTGTTTGTTCCACTGTATATCTTTGGCTCCTTTGTGAAATACAAGTTGCCTATAGGTTTGTGGTTCTATTTCTGGGTCTTCTATTCTTTTCCACTGATCTTCTGGTCTGTTTTTGTGCCAATACCAAGCGGTTTTTGTTATTATGGCTCTATACTAGAGTTTGAAGCCTGGTATTATAATACCACCAGCATTGCTCTTTTTGCCTAGAATTGTCAGTTGCTCATTTTTGATACCTTGCATCTCTTGTTTTAGATTGTGTAAGGATTTCTTTAACTCCTTGATTTTCATTTCAGTGGTTAGCTCACCAACTTTACTCTCATTGGATATTTGTTGGAGTTTGGTAAGTTTTTTGTTTGTGGATTCTATCAATTCGACCATTTTTCTTTGTTTAGCTTCCTCATGTTCATTTAAATCCTTTATTGTGGCCTCCTGTATGGCTTTCTCATGTTCATGTATCATCTTTTTTTATGGTTTCATCTCATTTAGATATGGCTTCCTCCCATATCTCTTCCTTTATATTTTTAAACTTTTCATTAATCATGTTTATCAATTGCATTTGTATAGCATTTAGAGGACTCTCCTCTAGTTTTGCCATTGACTGCTCCATTGCCTATTTATATTGGGTGGGAGATGCTATTTCTTGATTTGCTATTTTTTTTTGAGTTTCTTTTTCTGCCCATGTGAAAATGGGAGCAAGATTAATATTGCACAAGATTACAGTTTTTAAGATATAACCAACCCATACTTTCTTAGGTGGCCAGAGAATAAATGTTCACAATTTTAGATTGGTATTATCACTCTCTCTGTTTTTGTGCACTTACAAACAAATCTAATACCACCACTATCACCATTTTATGACCAAAAAAAAAAAACCAAAAACCCCTTGGGCCTGGAGTTTAGCCTAGTGGTGGAGTGCTTGCCTAGCATGCACGAGGACGTTGGTTCAATTCCTTGGTACCACATACATAGAAAAAAGCCAGAAGTGGTGCTAAGGCTCAAGTGGTAGAGCTCTAGCCTTGAGAAAGTCCAAGGACAGTGCTCAGGCCCTGAGTTCATGGCCCAGGACTGGCAAAAAAAACCAAACCAAAACCCTCAATCCAATCTCTATTGTATGTATGTCCCTTTGGACCTACAGTATAATTGAACACATAGATATACGGTATTGCTCAACAACCATCAACTGTAGTTGAAGGATGAATAGAGGAACAGACATAGAAAAATAATATGAAAGACAAGAGGGGAGGTAAGAATAGAGTAATGTAGGTGTGTAAGTTTTATGTAGTACTGAAGAAAAGGGATAACTTAAGGATAACTGACCTAAGGTGATAGAAAGGTAAAATAGTTCAGTACAAAATTTAGAAAAAAATAAGATAAAACTTATGAAAATAAGAAGAGTTATAAGAAGAATATATACAGAAAAGAGGAAAGTATATATATGCATGAGAGATCAATGATAAAAAATTAAAAAAGTAGGGGCCGGGAGTTTGGCCTAGTGGTTAAAGTGCTTGCCTAGCATGCATGGAGACCCGGTTCGATTCCTCGGAACCACATACATAGAAAAAAAAAAGAAAAAAAATTAAAAAAGTAAATATAAACAAACAAAACAAAAAAAAAACAAGTAAAAAGGTGGGGAGAAATCCCACACAATTGTGAGTTCTTAGGCAAGAAATACTCGGGTTAAGAACCCACAGATTAAAAAGCAGGTGACTGTATCAATAAAAATATCATTTGTATCCAGTCCGTACCCAGTGCTGTCACTGTGTTTCTAGGAACAACCACAATGACAGAAGGAAAGCAGAAAGAAAAATGGAAAGAATCATAACATTAAAAAAAGAAAAGGGTGGAGGTAAAATGGCAAAAACAAAAATAAGAACACATAAGAATGCAAATGAAAAAAGGTAGAAAAAAAGGGGGTATTCTTCAGATTGGTTTTTTTTTGGGGGGGGGGGACAGGCTATGAAACCTGTGTCTCCACTAAATTTGGGATCCAAGCATTTTAAAACCTTTTTCTCCTGCGATTTTGCTTTGCGGTTTTTCTGATCAGTTTGCTTGATTGTGCAGGAAAAAAAAAGTTGGTGGAGCTGGGAGCGGCTTTGTTTATCAGGACTGTGGCCCGACCAGGAGGAAGAACTGCTAGCACCGGGGGCTAAGCTGCCTCTGGGAAAACCTTTGCTCTTTTGAATGATAGTGCTGCCAGCATGACTTCTCAGGTTCCATTTGGTTTGGCCGGGTCTTTGCCAGCAGTCAAGATGGCTCTGCTCTTGGCTGGTGGGGGAGTGGATTCCTTCCTGATGTTGTTCCTCGAGCAGAAGTGGAAACTTCTCCACGGAGGTACTCACAAATTGCTGGATGTTCTGGTTCCGTGAAGCTGGCACATTCGTGCCACGGCAGAGTGACGGCTCTGGGCTCATGCAGGCTCTGTCACTGTCTGGACCCACCAGGTCTGCGCTGCTGAGAAATGCTGTCTGTTCAGGTGCCGGAAGGGGGCTTTGTCCGTTCAGCGGCTCCGAGTGGCTAGCGATGCTGTCTTCTTGCTCTAGTTTCCTGCCTTTCTCCTCTCCGACTGAGATCTCTGTGGTGCTAAAGCTTACTTAGGATCGATCTTTGGGTATGAACTTTCCCCTACAATGCTAGAACTTGTCTCTTGGTGAAACACTCACACTGAACTGCCACCATCTTCCCCCGATCTCCCTTAATATGCTCATACTTAATTCTCACCTTAAGGATGTCTCTCCATTTACTTATTGATAAAGTGAGATCTGGAGAAGTTCATCTGTTACCAGCCCTACACACTATAGGATAGGGATCTACTGAGCTTCATAATTAAACATGTCTGTTCCTTGAGCTCATATTTTTTTTTTTTGTTCCTCCACTGTGAATCTACATCACACTTGGCAAAGTCTGCACAAGGATATGTACTATCCAGTGAGCCATGAGACAAGGGGAACCCCATGCTATCTCCTACAGCAGTGAATTCCTAAGCCACCTGCAGGGAGAGAACTTGGGTATGAGGAATTCCAGCTGGGAGTGTGGCCAACCAGATGAGCTGTAGCCTTAGAGAGGCTGTCTGAGAATGTGGATGTTTTCTCATATTTCAACTAGAAACAGCAACATTTTACACACGTATAAATACTACTTGACATATGCAAGAAGCCCGCTGTTGGGTCAGAAACTTTCCTGGGATCTCAGGCATCTGTTTCTAACTATCCCCTGGAGGTCAAGGTCCATTTTTTTCCTTCTGATTCTTAATTCTTTGGCATCTCTTTTCCAAATGGAACACTAATGGTATTTACTCCCTTGTTGTCATCTCATACAGGCAGTCTCCTGTTGGTGCTACCTTGAGGGGGTTATTTCTTTCTAATCCCAGCACCAGGGAGATGTTTTTTCCCCATATATTTTTTATTGTAATTATAGAAGGGTTACATTATATTCACCAGATAGAAAATGCATTATTTCACAAACATTGATACCCTTTCTCATGTCAGGGTCCCCATTTCCCTCCGCCCTCTCCCCGCTCATCTTGATTTCCCCCCTTCCTTATCCAATTTTTAATAACCAATTAAGCATATATAGAATATATCAGATAACAAGGTGAAATATTGTAACAATATGAGATAACCAAGGGACAGCAAAAGAGATGAGAGATAACATAGTACATTAAGGACTACAGTCACTCATTATATAGCTTTTGTTTCTATGTCCTGGAGGACCTTACATTTAGCGTCATACTATATGGCCTTATGTATCTAGGTTTTGTTCTATTGTACATCTCTGCTAGGAGAGCCCAAGGTTTCTACTTATTATGACAAATGAGGGAAACCATTGAGCCTATCTTCCTTTGAGTCTGGCTTACTTCACTTAATATGATTTTTTCTAAGTCTTTCCATTTCCTTACAAATGGGGCGATGTTTTTTCTGACAGCAATATAGAATTCCATTGTGTATAAATACCACATCTTGTTGATCCACTCATCAACTGAGGGGCATGTGGGTTGGTTCCATATCTTTGCTATGGTAAGTAGTGCTGTAATGAACATCATTGTGCTAGTGGTTTTAGTATGTCCTTGTTTCTGGACGATTGCGTAAATGCCAAGTAGTGGAATTGCTGGGTCATAGGGGAGTTCTATGTTTAATCTTTTGAGGAACTGCCATACTGCTTTCCATAGTGTTTGAACGAGTTTGTACTCAGGGAGATGTTTTTTTTTTTTTATCCTTTTCATGTAGCGAGGATCCATGATTTCTCTTTTATAAAAAGAATCTGTGTAATAGAATTAGAATAAGTAAGTCCAACCTTCTCTTCTGAAGCATACTTGACTATGTGATGACTTAAATGTCTTCTCAATTCTGAGATGTTATTGGCTTAATTTGTATAAGAAAAAACACAAAGAGATAACTACTTGATATTCTCTATTTTTATCTCCATTTTTCTTTTGGGGTTGTGCTGGAAATTTCTTGTGTAAAGCTAGACTGGTCAATATATGATACCTACCTATGTACTCTGCACCACCAAAAAGTTTCCAGATATGATCAAATGTCTTCTGGAGGCAGTGGTATTGCCCCAGTTTGGGGAAAAAAAGGTCAGTTTTCCTGTTTCTACTCCTGTCTTTGTGTCTTTCTTTTTTTGCATACAGACAATATGACTTCGAAGGGATAATTTATTAAAGTTATCAGTCATATGCATAAACCCTCGATTTTGTGCACTGAATTTGAAAGAACTTTTCTATGCTATTAATTATTTCTTTAAAGATAAAACTTGGGGTTGTGTAGATTTAGGTCTGTGCAATCATTTGAAACCATTTGGAGTGAAACCAAACCCCAGTCCTGACACATCTGCCCTCGAACTTTCAGGTGGAAAGCAAGGAGGAGGGAGAAATCATCTCAGCTTTATAAAAATGAAAGCATAGAGTAAATTGCTTTTAGCTTCCAAACCATTTTGTTTCCTGGATTTCCATTCAAGGCAGCAATAAATGCTTCTTTCAATTGGCCTCCACTTCCTTTAGTGGCACTGGGTCAGAACAATAGCAAGGAGGTCTTGTATGCAGAGGCGGTTTACAGATTACTTGCAGGGATGCCAAATGGGGCAGTTCCCACTTTCCTTGAGGTCTGGTGTGAATGGCAGCCTCTTTCTACTGCCTTGGTGTTTAAAATTTTTGTTTTGATTTTTTAAAGCACTGCAAAGGATCCTTTTCATCTTATGGGGTTTTCCTGGGGGAGGGTTTTGAATTGCAAACTCTTCTTGTATCTTAACCCAACAAACTCCAAGTAGTGGTTCGTGCTTAGGGCTTGAGTATGAAAATGTTCTGAATTCATGTTGGTTACACACTGTTTTAGGAGACAAAGCATGATACCCTACATTCTCTGAAGACTACCTTTATTCTCTCTTGGAACTCAGTTTCTTCTTTCTTGAGGTTGTGCTAAGTCACAGTTCTATTCTCCTCTTTCTCTACAGTTCTATTCTGTGTCTTGTGACTGTGTTTAGCTGTGTATTATTTGTGTGAAGCTAGGCTGACTCTATATTTGAGTCTATATTCATTGTCTTTCAAAGGCCTGTCTTTGGGTTGGGGTCTTCTGGGATGCATTTAATAGAGAGATGAGCAAAGACTTTCTAAATTCCTTACTCCTTAAGATTTACATCACTCCTTTCTGCTCAGATTCTTTCCTGTTTTCTTTGTTTTCTGGATCATCTTTACTCTCTCAAATTCCCACCCCTCGCAGTTTTTTTGTTGGTCTTGGGGATTGAACTGCAGGCTTGGTTGCTGTCCTTGGGTCTTCTTGTGCACAAGGGTAGCACTCTACCACTTGAATCCCAGCACCACTTCTGGGTTTCTTCTGAGTACTTTATTAGAGTCAAGAATCTCATGGATATTCCAGCCCTGGTTGACTTCAAACCTCCATTCTTAGATTTCAGTCTCTTGAGTAGCTAGGATAACAGGTGTGAGCTATTGGCACACTCCTCTAAAATTCTTAAACATTAGGATTCCCTAGAGATTGCCTATTTTGTTTATTCTATTATTTCCTCAACTTGCCTAATCTGTTTCCCATTGGTTTAATAATAGCAATTGTTGATCCTCAATTCTATTTGCATTCATCCTTCCTAATTGCATCACTGACCATACCCCATATGTAGCTTTAGGCTTTTTGAAGTTTGCACTTCAATTCTCAAAGAAATTTCTTATGTTGTTATATTTTATTATAATTAAGTGAACAAATGAGTAGTCACCAAATCAGTTGTGAACAGTTTTCACATCTTGATTGACATCACCTCTTTCATCATTCTTCTCCCAGCCTAACCTTGCCTTCAACTTTCTTATGTGTGTAGGATATGCACTGAATATTATGACTGTATTCTCCTCTTCCTCTCTTTGTCTGTCTTCTCCTTTTGAACGCTCTCCCTTTCAAGTAACATTTTTCTGGCATTCATTTTGTTGGACTGTGAGTTAGTTTTCACTTCTTTTTGTACAGGCATTTTTAAAATTTTCATTTTTATTGTAAAGGTGGTGTACAGAGGTGTTTCAGTTACATGGGTCAGTGATTTAATTTTTCTAAAGACCTATACCATTTGAATTCTTCCCTAAAATACATCATTTCTGTGAACACATTTGTGCACACTTGCACACAACTAATTTTTTTTGTAAAGGTGATGTACAGAGGGATTACAGTTATACAAGTCAGGTAATGACTTTCCTTCCTTCCCTCCCCCCTCTCTCCCTCCCTCCCTCCCTCCCTCCCTCCTTTCCTTTCTTTCATTTTGCCAGTCCTGGGTTTGAGTTCAGGGCCTGAGCACTGTCCTTGGACTTTCTCAAGGCTAGCTTTCTACCACTTGAGCCTCAGCACCACTTCTGGCTTTTTTCTATGAATGTGGTACTGAGGAATCAAACCGGGTCTTCATCTATGCTAGGCAAGCCCTCTACCACAAGGCCAAACTCCTGGCCCCAAGTACATTTCTTTTTGAACAGTGTTATTTCTTCACTCATTTTCTCCCAGTCTTCTCTCTCCCTTTTCCCTTGCCCCAGAATTGTATAGCTCATTTCCAACATAGTGTCTAGTAAGTATCACTGCTGAATTGGTTCACCCTTTCTCCTATCCTTTGCTCTAGAGCTTGATATTATAAAGGGGTGTTGGATCTTGTCATGTGCTTTTTCTGCATCGATTGAGGAGATCGTATAGTTCTTGTCCTTGCTCCTGTTGATATGTTGAATTACACTAATTGATGTGAATATATTGAAATAGTTTTGCAACCCTAGAATGAATCATTTTTGATCATAGTGGCATGAAACTAATTTATAAATTTGTTTTAGCTCCTACACACAATAGATATCATGCATTCTTTGTCTCTCTGGACCTGACTTTACCCAATGGAAGTTGTTTTCAGGCCCATCTATTTCTTTGTAAATTATGCAATATCATTCTTCCTAATAGACATATTGTTTATCTTGTCTATTGAAGGTTATCTTAATGTTTTCATATCTTGTCTGTAGTGATAGTGAAGCAATGAGCATAGTTGTATAAGTGTCTTTATTGTATGTTAATTTGTAACCTTTTGGACAGATGGCCAAAAGTGATATTGCTAGATCACAGCTCAACACATTCAAAATTTTTATGTGTCATTATTTCCTCAACCACAGTTAAGCCTCCTTCATTATTCTACATCTCAACAAATTGCCCCATCTTCTGAAACATCTAATAAAAATAGATTATATTTTTGTTTCTTTTCTTCTCCTCCCCTCATTCTGTATTTGATTTATTCATTTGTACTATTCTTACCTCCTAATTTTTTGATAAGCCTTTATCCTCTATTTTATTATTGTCCTGATGAACCATTTTTCCTGATTCCAGAGTAATTAATTGAAGGCCCTCTTAAATTTAGCTATCTCAGTACAGCCAGGATGCCTTATCTAAAAGCAAAATTGAAATGTGATATATCCCTCTGCAGCCTAAAAATGATCTTTCTATGGCATAAAGTCCAGCACCCTTAACATAAAGGACCTGCCTTCAGTGTACATTACAGCCTCATGTTACAACTTATTCCAGTTATTATTTCTGCATAACAAGTTGCCCCATAATTCAATAGATTTTTAATAACCATTTATTGTTTTTGATTGTGTGGGTCATGAATTCAGAAGTAATGTTTCTTTTCTTTCACATTTTCTGGTAATTCAGCTGTAAAGACATGGCTGGGGGATGACTAGAAGGCTGGCTGGTGGCCAGAATCACCTAATGACTTGTCTACTGCATATTCTAGGACTACATTGGGCTAGAACTAGTCACCACATATGCTTTTGTTGGTTCATAGCATGGATGCCTAAAGGAATTTAACTTACCAAATTGTAGCTTAGGGATCTGAGTGTTCTATTGAACAAGATAGAAGCTGAGTTACACAGAATCAATTTAGCAATTCTCTTTGTCAGTGTGGTTCATAACTTGTGATATAATAAAGAATGTATGTGGTATTTTGCTCTGGCTCCTGGCAAAATTACAAAAATGGTTGAGATTTTCTGAGTGATCCAGAGTGTCTATTGCTAATTATAGTATGCCTTTTATTTTTATATGAATTTATCTTAAAGAGGAGTAATTCCCTGTGGAGTTCCTAGAGAGCTTCCTGAGTGTGTTTGTTTGTTGTTGTTTTTCTTTCCCCTTAGAAAACCCAACCATGTTAGTGTGATTTCAGGTTGGAACTTTCTCTGGGGAGAAAGGAGACACTAAAGATTGATTTCAGTCATGTAGCCATGATTGAGTAAATCAGTCATGCCTATTCAGTGAAATCTGATAAAATCTGTGAATGATAAAGCTTAAAAGGCTTCTTGGCCTGTGGATATGACAATGAACCAGAAGGGTTGTGTGCCTTGCATTCAGTGAACAGAAGTTCCTGTTCCAGAGCTTGCTCTCTGTGTCTCTCTCTGTCTCTGTCTCTGTCTCTCTCTGTCTCTGTCTCTGTTTCTGTCTCTTGTCCCTGAGCTCTTCAGTTCAAGGCTACCTCCCTACCTCTTGAGCCTCAGTTCCATTTCCAGTTTTCTAGTGATTAATTGGAGGTAAAAATCTTGGAACCTTTAGTACATGGGCTGGATTTGAACTGAGATCCTCAGATGTCAGCATCCTAAGTAGCTAGGATTACAGGTATGCATGCCAGGCTATCCAGAGCTTTCTTTATGTGCTGTTCATGTGGATATCAATTTGAACCTTTTATAATCAAATGATAAAAAGAACATATTTCTGTATTCTTGGATTAAATTATTGTACCTGAGAGGAAGTCTCTATTGGATTGAATTGTAGGATCTTCAAGTTGGTATTAGAGAATTGCTGTTAGAAACTGTAAGCCTACCCCAATTCAAGCCAAATGATATAGTTTTCCATCTCTTGAACAGTATCAATACGTTGGGATCATATTTTAAAATCACCATTCTTAAAATATATACTTTATAAAATAGAGAAATATATTTCATTATATGTTCTTATTAAGGTATATGCTTTTTTGTAAATCCACAACTTAATTTATTATGTTCTTTTTTGCTGTATTGCCTTTTCTATTCTTATTCACATGGTTAATGGACAACACAGGCTGTCTTTTTTCATATTTCTCTTTAATATAGTTTTTTTAAATAATGGAAACAAATTTATCAAGAAATTATTTGAGTCAGTCTCACAAATTTACAATAGTCAAAATGTAGTTTTTAAAGTGGTGGAGTTTTTAGGCAAGAAAACTGATTGGAGAGTATGCTAGTCATATGCCTACATTATCCTTAATTCTATGAACATTCTTTTAAATTATCTTTAAGTTGTACTAAGGAGTTTTAATACAACATGTCAGTTTATGAGTTCAATGCATAACTGTGAACAGTTGTCGAGCATAAGTATGTCTCTGTCATGAAGATGAAACCCACTGAGATTCAGTGTTTAAATTACTTGGCTCGAGATTACAGAGCCGAATTTAAACACAAGCATTTCTCCTTTCTCTGGAATACCAACTTATTTTACCTCTGTGTCCTTGTTTAGAACAAGTCCTTCACACATGGCTACTGGACATTGGAGCCCTCCACCATTATGGCCTGTTACCAATAGTGAAATTATGAGGAGGTGGGCAGTCCATTGCATATAATCTACTTCCTCTAAAAGATAAATCTGAACAAGAATTAATTTTCTAATTTTTCCAGATGGAAAGATAAACAACAATGATTAGAATGAGAGGGAATTTAATACTACTTCCCATCTTCTTCCTCTCTAGAGTCCAGTAAGAAAATTTAAAGTGTGTTATAGGTTAATTTGTCATCCCATCTGTACTGTCTATGAAGAGATTGTTCCTCTTGAAGAAGACCATGCATTAAGTTCAGGATCTGTTACTATAGGGTCCTCCAGAGAGAAAGAAATCCACTAGGTTCATGAAGTCCACGCAATATCATCCTATTCCTTGTCAGAATGGGCCAGGAAGCCACAGCTAGATGGGCTGACTATATCCAGTGAAATTAGAGATTCAGGAGCTGGGCCACTCCAGAATAAAACCTTTTTTTTTTTTTTAAAAAAGTAATTTAAATAATATGTATTTATACATTTTATATAGCCCAAATCGATGGTTTCAAAAGTAGCACTGTCACCTAAACTCAAATTGCTCTATTATCATCATTGGCACTGAGCAGCTTTCTATCTAATGCATTTGGGTTTCAATTACTTCAGGGGACAATCTGGTAACTGCAGATATAAATTTTTACCTCAAAGTGGTATTCACCAAGAATTTCAGAGGATGGTACAGAGAATCCCTACCAGTATATTTTTCCTCTCCAAATTATGGCTGTTCATAGAGAGAGAGTGTGTGTGTGTGTGTGTGTGTGTGTGTGTGTGTGTGTGTGTACATTTATGTGTGTGTATTTGCATTAGGACATGTTCACTGACTAAATATAAAAGTGCAGGTACTCTTGGCTATAATCATAGAACCTTTCAAGCAAAGGTATATCAGATATATCAGAGCATGTAATTGATTGAATTATTAGTCATGGTCTCTTTCTCTACATCCTAAACTTTTAGGGCATAGTAACAGTAGTAATAATATTGTGGCAATAATAAAAATAAAATACTAACTTACTGGTTTCACTGTTATGATACTATTATCAAGAAGTAAATGCTACATACTGCCCTCACTGTACTTAGTTGTTTATTTTGTACTAATAACTGACCCCTCAAAGTCACTACTATATTATCCCAGCAACTGAGAAAATTACAAGGGTAATTGTGATTCTAATGGATAGAAACTGAAATGGGCATAGAGGAATCTGTCTGCAGGAAACTGATAATGCTCCAGTTAAAAATACCAAGATCTAAATGGGGGAAGGGTATCAATGTATGTGAATTAATGCACCTTCTGTTTGGCAAATATCATGTAACCCTTCTATTAATTACAATAAAAATATATGAAAAAAATACCAAGATCTAATTAGCCATACACATAAGCTAAGAATTTAGGTGATCAAGCAAAGACAAAGAGGTGTAAATAAAGAAGCAGTGTGTATAGATTAAACTGTTGAACAGGAGGCCAAAAAACTTGTTTTTAGTTTTATTGTTTGAGGGCTAGGAATAAAATGAATGTATATTGGTGGAAAAATAAAATTGTAGAGTTCTTAAAAAGAATTGTAATGATTGCCATTCCATACTAATAGTAGGATGATTTTTTTAAAGTGATTCTAGGATTGAAGATTGGAGGAAAAGAATGGCGAAGCACTGGGATGTGTGAAGGACTCTCCATAATAGGGATAGTAGTAAAAGGCAAAGACAGGAACTAAAGGAAGAGTAAAGAAGCAGGAAGAAAGGTGTAATGGGTTGGTTATGGAAATCCATCCCCTTGGTTAGGGCCGTCAGGGTTGAGGAAGATGCAGTCCATTTGAATTGTTAATTAAACTGAATGTTGGATACAGTAATACACATCTAAAATCTCACCATTAAAGATGCTGAAGCATAGTATTATGAATGCTAGCCCAGATTGGGGCACATAGCAAGACCCTATCTTAAACAACAACAACAACAACAACAACAACAACAACAATGACAAATAAATCATCAGGGCCAGGCATCAGGTACTTGGGAAGTGGAAAGATAGAAGGGTCACAGCTTGTGCCAACCTGAGCAGAAAAATGAGTCAGATCCTATCTCAATAACCATGCTAGGAAGTGGTGTGTGGCTCAGGGGTAGGGAGGTAGCCTTGAGCTGAAGAGCTCAGGGACAACACCAGGCCCAGAGTTCAACTCCCACTACCAACAAAAAAAAAAGTCTTACCCACTTCCCAGACCAGATTGACTTTGATCCATGATTCTCAGATCTCAGTCTGCTAAGTAGTCAATAACCATGCTAGTCCTGGGAAGGAGAAGTAGAGGATCACCATCTAACACCAGCCTTGTATAAAATGCAGAGGCCCTATTTGAAAAACAAGCTAAAACAAAAAATGGCTTCATTTGTGGCTTAAATGGTACAATACCTGCCTCCTAAGTGCAAGGCCCAAGCTCAAGCACTCATAAAAACAATCTTTGACAGGGAGGACCACACAGTGGAGACCAAAGGCACAAAAGTGGAAACACTATTGACTATTTCTCACAAATTCAATAAGGACAGGATCTTTGTCAACTAGGAGGCTTCTCAATATTAATTGAAAACTGAAGTCAGTTGGAAGCAAATGATAAAGTGAAGAGTGTGGTCCACGAGAGTTCATACATACAAAGCCAAATTAAAGTGCACCGTTCCCCTTTTCTTCAGGACTTCTGAACAGCAATTGAGATGAACAGGTATTATGTAACTTAACAATTTGGCAAATCCCATGATAGCTTCTTGTGTGTTTTTTCGAAGGTGTGGATTTAACTGGGAAGAAATGCTAAAGATAAACAAATCAAACACACCTCTTAATTTCTGGGTCCTATTCTGCCTCAGTGTCAGTACATACAACCAGCAAATAACCATGGCCTGAAAATACAAGGAATGCACAGCACCTTTTTTTTTTCTTTCAGAATTAGATTGAAAGGCCCTTTCCCCACTTAGCAGTTTCTAGCACAAAGGAGACAACAGGTTAAACTGAGAAGGCTGAAGGGTTAAAATGCATGTACACTCAAGATCAGAAAGCATTGCACACTTTTAATGTGGATCAGTTGTTTCTCGTTTTATAACTTTTAAATTTGTTATAATGGTGATATACAAGGGCTATGCAGTTATGTAAGTCAGGTAATGACTCTTTGGACATTTATTTTTGAACAATGCCACCCCTTCCCTCACTCTCTCCCAGATTTTCTCTCCCACCTCCTACACACAAGTTGTGTAGTTTTTCAACATAGTGTTTAGCGAGTACTGCAGCTGCATTTTTTTTTACCCTTTGTCCCTCCATTTCTTTTCTTCTCTTTACACTCCCAAAGATATATAAACAAACGCACAGAACAAAAAGATAAAACCTCTCGTTTCCATTTCCTGGAGTTCACTTTGATGAATATTATTTTGCATGATCAGATGCACATAGGCATTGTGCCTTTGTGTTCCTCTCCTAAAAGTCTCCTCCTTTGGTCTCACTGTGTGAATGCCTAGAGACTGGTATAAGTTATGCCCCAGGGTATTTTAGATCCAGCTTCTACAAATGAGAGAATACAGGTGCAATTTGTCTCTCTGAGATTGGCTTACCTCACTGATTTGTTCTAGGTCCATCCATTTCCCTGCAAATGACCTAATTTTATTCTTTCTAATGGCTCTGTAAAATTCCATTGTGTATAGGCATCGCATTTTTGGTATCTATTCTACTGTAGGGCATCTGGCCTGTTTCTACAACTAACTCTCTCTCTCTCTCTCTCTCTCTCTCTCTCTCTCTCTCTCTCTCTCTCTCTCTCTCTCTCTCTCTCTCTCTCTTTCTCTCCCCTCCCTCTCTCTTTTTATGGTCATGGCACTTGAACTCAGCCTGGGCACTGTCCCTGAGCACTTCATCTCAAGGCTACCACCTTATCTTTGAGCAAAGCCTCACTTCCCAGTTTCTAGAGATTAATTGGAGATAAGAGTCTCAGGTCCTTTTGGGCTGGCTTTGATCCTCAGATTTCATCCTTCTGAGTATCTAGGAATACAGGTGTGAGCCACCACGCCTGGCACACTTATTTCTCTTTTAGGGTACTTTTTCTACATGGGCAAGGAAATTTGCAATCTCATCAGGTCTCTCTGTCTTTTTTTTTTTTTGCCAGTCCTGGGCTTGAGCTCAGGGCCTGAGCACTGTCCTTGGATTTTCTCAAGGCTAGAGCTCTACAACTTGAGCCTCAGCACTACTTCTGGCTTTTTTTTCTATGTATGTGGTGTGGAGGAATCCAACTCGGGTCTTTGTGCATGCAAGGCAAACACTCTACCACTAGGCCAAACTCCTGGCCCGAGATCTTATACTTTTTGATTGGTTCTTTTCTTTTCTCAGAAAAATATGTCATTAGATTAAGTCTTTTTCATCATTATACAGGTTTTCATGGTCGTTTTCCTAGTTCTGACCCAGCCTGGCCTCAAATTCATTACCTTCCTAATTCTAAACTCATTCTCATTGGCTTCAAGTTCAAAGTGATGAGATCAGAAGTGAGTACCATTACACCCAGATTGGTTGTTGATTTTTGTTTATAAAAATGTCCAGTAAGAAGCCAAGTTTGAGTTTGTATTTTCATATTTATATGGAGTAGGTAGGCAGGTGAAAAAGTAAAAATGTGAAGTGCCATATAGCTCACTGAATAACTATAGCAAACACTCACTGAGAGACAGAGGCTGTGGTCAATCTCTCCCTTGCCCCTCTTTGTCTTTAATGTTGGCATTCAAACTCTGGGCTTCACATATCCTAGGCAAAGTTCTGTGCTACTGAGCTGTACTCCCAGTACCGTGTTCATTCTTTGAAAACTGTCTGCTCTGACTTATTTGTGAAAATGCCTAAAAATGTAGTGAGATTATTTAATTTCCAAGAACTGAATAATTTACAAAGATTCAAAGCATCTACAATCTGAACTCCTAATCAATTGTTACATTTTTCATTGTAACACACTGATAAGAAATTGCCAGTGCAGGTCTTTTTACCTACTGGTTGTTAGACTAATTAAACTTAATGTTGACAAAAATTTAGTATCTCTTAAAGTTAAATTTGTATTCTTCCTGACAGTTGTGAATTTTCCAATAGTGGAAAACATTTTTAATGTGCTAATATTATCAGCAACAGCTCTGCAACAATTTTATTAGTAATAATAACAGCATCAAAGGATAAGATTTTTTTTTTTTGCCAGTCTTGGGCTTGGGCTCAGGGTCTGAGCACTGTCCTTGGACTTTCTCAAGGCTAGAGCTCTACCACTTGAGCCTCATTACCACTTCCAGCTTTTTTCTATGTATGTGGTACCGAGGAATCGAACCCGGGTATTTGTGCATGCTAGGCAAGCACTCTACCACTAGGCCAAACTCCCGGCCCCAAAGGATAAGATTTTTAAAGAGTCACTTGTACTTAGCATGTATTTATACCACAAGTCCTATATGATAAATGTCTTTTCTTTTGGGCATTTTCTTTTTCAGTTAGTTCAAGTATTTAGAAATATGCTTATGCTTCTATTGTTCTTCTACCACCTTGGCCAAAGGGAAAATAAAACACACTACTGAAAGCTATGGGAGTTTGAATTTTGAGCATAAAGGCAAAGGATAATAGGAGTGACATCATTTAAAATGACCTTAGAGTGCTATTTCTAACTTCATCATGACTTGATAATTAAATTGTATTTTAGAGTCTATATTCCTTCCAGTAATTTGTGGTTGTTTTTATTTTTTACCATTTTGTTGTTAGTTCAATGCTATTGCCAGACTTGGTTGAAAGTATACCAATACAGTTCTTACTCAATACTTTTTAGAGTTATGACCTTAGAGTTCAAAAGGTAAAACTAAAGCTCAAAAAGTTAGTGTGAAGATAAAAACAGTTACATCACATTCTAATGTGAAAGTAATTGCCAATGTCTAGAAGGGTGTGTGTGTATGTTATTCTGCTCATGAGTTAACAAATTAGTCTGTCACTATAAAGCATACTAATCCTTAAAGGTTGCTTTCTGTAAAGACAGGCCTGAAAAATGATGCAGATAAAGAAAGGTCAGGATTTTGCAATCTTGGCATACCCCACAAAATACATATATATACATATATGTATATACACATATATGAACACACATAATAAAGATGCTCAAGTTCTATCCCATATTGCCTTACTCAATAATTATTGCACTCCATTGCTTCACACACACTGAGATGGTCACATTATTCCTGACTGTAGTTTATTCTCTTGGACACTAGGTGGAACTTAATCCTCATTGTGTGGTATTAAGAGTATGGAAACGTGGGCTGGGAGTGTAGCCTAGTGGTAGAGAGCTCACCTCCTATGCACGAAACCCTAAATTTGTTTCCTCAGTACCACATACATAGAAAAAGCTGAAAGTGGCATTGTGGCTCAAGTGAAAGAGCGCTAGCCTTGAGCATAAAGTGTCCAAGGACAGTGCCCAAGCCCTGAGTTCAAGCCCCAGGACTGGAAAAAACAAAAAAAGTGTGGAAACTTAATTGACTTAATCAAATATTGTGATATTAGTAACAAAAAACAGACTAGTACTACAATTTTATATACAAAGTCTAACTCCTTCTTTCGGTGTTCTATCTTCTGGTAAGAAGGAAATTGAGTTGGAGAGGAAAGGGACAGACACAGTTACAGAGGCAGCATCTCTGTTTAAGAAGATTTTCAGGAAGTGGAGCTGTGGCTCAAAGTGGTAGAACGCTAGCCTTGAGCAAAAGAGCTCAGGGACAGTGCCCAGGCCCTGAGTTCAAGCCCCATAACTGACAAAAACTTAAAGAATATTTTCAGGCCTTTTTAGGTGAGTTAGAGTTAGCAGACACAACTGGAAAGAAGTAGTAGAATTCTTTGTTTAGGTATTGATACTTGACATCTTGGCTTTTGATACCTTGGATAAAAACGTCACAGATCCTAAAAATAAGTGATATATGTGTATATACGGTTGCATACACACTGAAGAATAAAAGCTTACAATGGGAATTTTATTTAGCAATATTAATTAAGAATCTGCTCAGGTTAAATATTTTCTTAGTTGCTATACATGAAGTGGAGAACTAAATGAATTTTGTCTCTAGTAATCAAAGGTCAGATTTAACAATATGCATTTGTAGGAGACTTAAATAACATTTATTGAATGCTATTGTAGACAAATTCTTTCCTGAAAATTATTTTATATGCTACCTCAGACTCTCTGGCTATGTCAATTGTGAACAATACTCATTTGCAAACAGGAAACTAAGACTTTGACAAATTGATTTTCAAACATTGTACTGCTAGCCAGCAACATTCACATAATACTTCTTAAAGAGCTCATACTTCATTCCACAAGTCTTTATTGACATCCATTTTGTCTGACTTGTGCTATGTACTGAGTATTCAAAGATGATTGATGTTGGGGGAGCCAGTGTTCTAGTTCTTTCAGCTGTTAGTTGTGCGTCCTTGGAGAACCCTATGCAAACCTAGCACCTGGATGCTACAGGTCTTATCTGCTGTAGCAGAAATCACTTGGCAAAGCGATTTTTCAGCAAACAGTTAATCTTCTGTTCTCCAGATTCGAATTTATGATCCTTAATACTGAAATTCCTATCCCCAGATTTCTTCCATGAATTTCTGCTTAATGGTTTTTTTTTTTTTTTTTTTTTTTGCTGGTAATGGGGCTTGAACTCAGCCTGGGCACTGTCGCCGAGCTCTTCAACTCAAGGCTACCGCCTTACCCTTGAGCAAAGCCCCACTTCCTGTTTTCTAGGGGTTAATTGGAGATAAGAGTCTTTTTGTGTGTGGGGGGGGTCTTTGAACCTTGATCCTCAGATCTTGGCTTCCTGAGTAGTCTGTTTAATGGTTCTTATCACTATTTTAGTCATACAGGTTTTGTCTGTTTTTGTTGGTTTCTTTTCTTTTCTTTTGTTGGGTAACGAGGCTTGAACTCTGGGCCTGGGCACTGGCTCTTCTCTCAAGGTTACCGTCCTACCCCTGAGCCTGGGTGTTGACTGTGAGCTCTTCAGCTCAAGGCTACTGCCCTACCCCTTGAGCCACAGCTCCCCTTCCTATTTTCTAGGGTTTAATTGGAGATAAGAGCCATTAGTGTCCCAGATGGCTTTGAACCATGATCTTCAGATCTCAGCCTCTGGAGTAGTGAGAATGACTGGTGTGAACCACCACACCAGGTTTTTTTGTTGTTGTTTTTTTCAGTCCTGGGTCTTGATCTCTGGGTCTGGGTGGTGCTGTCTTGGGTTCCTTTTGCTCAAGGGCCACACTCTACTACTTGAACCACTCTACTACTTCTGGCATTTTCTGTGATTAATTGGAGATAAGAGTCTCATGGACTTTTCTGCCCAAGCTTGCTTTGAACTGTGATCCTCACATCTCGGCCTCCTAAGTCCTTAGGTTTACAGATGTGAGCCACCAATGCCCAGCTCATACACTTCTTTTTATTTTCTTTAATTTATTTTAAGAAGTGGCATCTGGGCTCAAAGTGGTTGAGCACTAACCATTAGTTGAAGAGCTCAGGGACAGCACTCAGGTCCAGAGTTCAAGTCCCACAACCAACCAAGATAAGAAAAAAATATTTTACTGTCAGGGTGAGGTATAGAGGGGTTTCAGTTACTTTTGTAGTGAGTACATTACTTCTTGAACATTGTTATTCCTTCCCATGTTATTCTCCCACTTTCCCTCCCCCCTCACCTCCAAAGTTGTAAACGTCATTTCCAACATAATGTCTTATGAAACGTGCTGCTACATTGGTTTGCCCTTTGTCTCATCATCTTGTTTTCCCCTTCCCTTCGCTGATTCAAATGAACAAATAAATGTATACACATCACACCAGGTACCAGATATCGTAACAACAGGGAATAAACCATAAGGAAGAAAAAGAAGAGTACAAAAATAACTTCATATGAACATTAAAAGCAACAACCACATCCATTCATATTGAAAGTACTGGAGAAAATAGGAAAAGGAGGCATATTCTTTAAAACAATTAAAGCCATATATGACAGACCAACAGCCAGTATTATATTAAATGAAGAAAAACTAAAACCATTTACCTTAAAATCAGGAACAAGACAGGAATGCCCACTCTCTTCACTTCTCTTCAATAGTGTTGGAACCATTAGCCAGAGCAATAAGGCAAGAGAAGAACATTAAAGGGATCCACATAGGAAAAGAAGAAATTAAACTACCTCCATTTGCAGATGACATGATCCTATACCTGAACAACCCAATAAATTACACTCTTAAACTCTTTTTTCATATATTTTTAATTGTAATTAATAGAAGGGTTACATTATATTTACCAGATAGAAGGTGCATTACTTTACAAACATTGATACCCTTTCTCATGTCAGTGTCCCCATTTCCCTCTCCCCCACACCCGCCCCTCATCTTGTTTTCCCCCCTTCCCTATCCAATTTCAAATAACCAAATAAGCATATAAACACTATATCAGATAACAAGGTAAACTAGTCTAACAATATGAGATAACCAAGGGACAGCAAAAGAGATGAGAGATAACATTAAGGACAACAATCACTCATTATATGGCTTTTGTTTCTATATCCTGGAGGTCCTTACATTTACCATCATTCTAGGTTTTGCTCTATTGTAAATCTTTGCTAAGAGAGCCCAAGGTTTCTACTGATTATGACAAATGAGGGAAACCATTGAGCTTATGTTCCTTTGAGTCTGGCTTACTTCACTTAATATGATTTTTTTTCTAAGTCTTTCTATTTCTTACAAATGGGACAATGTCATTCTTTCTGACAGCAGCATAGAATTCCATTGTGTATAAATATCACATCTTGTTGATCCACTTATCAACTGAGGGGCATGTGGGTTGCTTCCATATCTTTGCTATGGTAAATAGTGCTGCAATGAACATCATTGTGCTAGTGGATTTAGTATGTCCTTGTTTCTGGACATTTGGGTAAATGCTAAGTCGTGAAATTGCTGGGAGCTCTATGTTTAGTCTTTTGAGGATCGGCCACACTGTGGTTGAACAAGTTTGCACTCCTACCAGCAGTGTAGTAGTGATCCCTCCTGGCCACATCCCCTCCAGCACCTGTTGTTATTAGATTTCTTGATCCTGGCCATTCTAATTGGAGTGAGGTGGAATCTTAGAGTTGTTTTGATTTGCATTTCTTTTATGACCAGAGATGTGGAGCATTTCTTCATGTGTCTATAGGCCATTCTTATTGCTTCTTCAGAGAAGACTCTCTTTAAGTCTTTGGCCCATCTTTTAATGGGATGGTTGTTTCTTTGGAGATTAGTTTTGGAGTGATTCAATTTTTTGAGCTGTTGGTATATTTTAGATAGGAGGCCTTTGTCTGTTGTATGGTTAGTGAAGATCTTCTCCTACTCTGTAGGCTTTCTAGTTATACACTCTTAAACTCTTAGAACAAATAAATCACTTTGGCAAAGTGGCAGGATACAAAATCAACCTTCAAAATCAGGAGCATTTCTGTACACCAACAATACACAGACAGAAGGATAGTTATGAAAATGATCCCAGGTTTTGGAAGAATTGGTTAAGCACTTGTAGAAAACTAAAGTTGGATCCTTCTATGAGTCACCCTGCACCAGGATTAATTCCAAATGGATCAAAGACCTTGAGGTAAAAGCAGATACCCTGAAAACTTTACAAGAAGTAATAGAAGATATACTAGGTGTCCTTGGCATAGGTCAAAACTTTCCAAATAAAGATCCAAAACCACAAGTTAAAGAAAGTTTGGACAAATGGGACTGCATTAAACTGCAGAGCTTCTGTATGGCAAAGGACATAGCTAGCAAGTGAAATAGAAAGCCCACAGAGTGAGAGATCTTCACTAGCTATACAACAGACAATTGCCTCATATTTGAAAATATACCTACACCTCTAAAAACTGAATCCCTCAAAAACAAATTCTCAAAGAAACAACCATCCCGTTAAAAGATGGGCCAAAGACTTAAAGAGAGACTTCTCTGAAGACCAAATAATAATGGCCTATAGACAAAGGAACATAGTCGCAGTGATTTCCCTCATTTGTTATAATTAGATAAACCTTGGACTCTCCTAGCAGAGGTTTACAACAGGGCAAAACCTATATACATATGTCCAAATAGGATAAGGCTAATGAAAGGACCTCCAGGATAGGGAAACAAGAGCCATATAATGTGTGATTGTTGTTTATAATGTCCTTTGTTATTTCTTATCTCTTTTGTTGTCCTTTCATTATCTCATATTGTTACAGTATCTTATCTTGTTATTATGTATATTGTATATATGTTTATTTGAAATAGGATAGGGAAGTGGAGAAAAGAAGATGAGGTAAGGGGCTAGGGGGAGGAAAATGGGGACAAAAACATGAGAAGGGGTATCAATGTAAGTGAAGTAATGCACCTTCTGTCTGGCAAATATAATGTAACCCTTCTATTAATTACAATAAAAAATTAAGCCCCCACCAAAAGAATGGCCCATAGACACATGAAATACTTGGCATCTTTAGCCATAAAAGAAATGCAAATCAAAACTACTTTGAGATTCCACCTCACTCCAGTTAGAATGGCCATTATCAAGAATTCTTATAATAACAGATGCAGCCAGAAGGGAATGCTACTACACTGTTGATGGGAATGTAAACTCGTTCAACCACTCTGGAAAACAGTATGGCAATTCCTCAAAGGACTCCCCTATACCCAGCAATCCCATTTCTTGGCATTTACCCAAATGTCCTGAATTAGGGCAAACTAAACTTACCAGTACAGCAATGTTCATTGCAGCATTATTTACCATAGCTAAGATATGGAACCAATCCAGATGCCTCTCAATAGATGACTGCATCAAGAAGATGTGGTATTTATACACAATGGAATTCAATGCTGCTACCTGAAAGAATGAGATCGCTCCATTCATAAGGAAATGGAAAGACTTGGAAAAAATCATATTAAATGAAGTAAGCCAGACCAAAGGAAACATAGGCTCCATAGTTTTCCTCATTTGTAATAATTAGTACATATCTAGGCCTCTCCTAGCAGAGGTTTACAATAGCTCATAAGCTTTATACATATGGCCATATAGGATGAGAGTAAGAAAAATGAACTCTAGGATATGGAAACGAGGTTTATCTCTATGATTGTTCTTAATGTACTAGGTTATTTCTTTTCTCTTTTTTCCCCTTATGGTTAATCTCATGTGGTTACTGTATTTGACTTTGTTGTCTGGTATATTATATATATGTTTATTTGAAATAGGGAAGGCAAGGGGAGAAAACAAGATGGTGAGGGGGGAAAGGGAGACAAAACCATGAGAAGAGGTATCAATGTGTGAGAAATAATGCGACTACTACCTGACTATAACCCCACTACACATTATCCTGAGAATAAAATAGAAATGATCCCATTTGCAATAGCAGCCCCCAAAATAAAATATTTAAGAATTAACCTAACCAAGGGTGTAAAGGAATTATTTTATGGAAACTATAAAACCTAAAGAAAGAAAACAAAGAGAATACTAGGAAATGGAAAGACCTCCCATGCTCATGGATAGGGAGAATCAACATTGTGAAAATGGCCATACTACCAAAACTGATATACTATTTCAATGCAATCCCCATGAAAATCCCAATGATATTCTTTACTGAAATAGAGGAAATAATCCAAAAATTCATATAGAAAAAAGACCTATAGCCAAAGCAATTCTAGGCAAAAAACCCCCCAATGCAGTTGGTATTACCATACCAGACTTTGAACTTTACAGCAATAATAATAAAAGCAGCATGATATTGGCACAAAAATAGACCAGAAGATCAATGGAACAGAATAGGAGATCCAGAAGTTAAACTATATACATATAGTCAGCTTATATTTGACAAGAGAGCTGGAGATAGACTGTGGAATTAAGACAGTTCTATTATTGGTGCTGGGAAAATTGGGTGGCCACATGCAGAAAACCAGAAGTTGATCCCAGTCTGTCACCGTGAATGAACATTAACTCAAAATGGATCAGAGACCTCAAACTCTGAACTGAAACTCTGAAATTGCTACAAGACAGTGTAGGAAAGTCACCAGAACTCAGAGGCACAGGGAGAAACTTCCTGAACAGAGTCCAGGGTCACAAGAAACTGGAGAGACTCAAGAAATGGGACTACCTAAAAAAAAGTTTCTGCACAGTTAAAGATACAGCTACTAAAATAGAAAGACAGCCACCCATCCGGGAAAAATATTTACCAACAATACATCAGAGAAAGGCTTAATATTCAATATCTACAGGGATCTTAAGAAACTAATCCCCTCCAAACCCAACAAACCAATCGCTAAATGGGCAGGGGAACTTAAGAGAGACCTATCAGAGTAAGAGGTAAAAATGGCAAAAACCATATGAGAAAATGCTCATGATCCATGGTCATAAAGGAAATACAAATAAAAACAACCCTGGGATACCTTAACCCAATCAGAGTGGTCAATATTCTGAATTCAGACAATAAGAAATGCTGGCAGGGATGTGGAGAAAGAGGAACCCCGATGCACTGTTGGATTACTTTACTTAATATGATATTTTCCAAGTGTTTCCATTTCCTTAAGAATGGGGTAGTGTATTTGAAATTTGATAGGGAAGGGGGGAAAACCAAGACGGGTGGGGGGGTGTGGCGGGGGAGGGAAACCGGTACCAAGACATGTGAAAGGGTATCAATGTATGTGAATTAATGCACCTTCTATCTGGCAAATATCATGTAACCCTTTTACTAATTACAATAAAAAAATGATGATCATTACAAAAAAAAAGAATGGGGTAGTGTCATTCTTTCTGATGGCAGAATAGAATTCCATTGTATATACATACACAAGCAAAATGAACTGAAGGATAGGGAAACAAGAGATTTATCCTTGTGGTTGTTGTTTTTAATGTTTTCTGTGAAGATTTTTCTTTACTCATTTTTTTCTTTTTTCTTTCCTTTATGGTTTATCCTCTGTTGTTGCTGTATCTGGCTTTGGTACCTAGTACATTGTACATACACTTATTTGCTTATTTGAATCATGGAAGGGAAGGGAAAACCATGATGATGAATCAGCTGAGGGGCATCTGGGTTGGTTCCTATCTTAGCTATGGGAAATAATGCTGCCTTGAACATGGTTGTGATGGTAGGTTTAGTATGTTCTTGCTTGTGGTCATTGTATGTCCTTGTTAGGGTAAATGCCCAGGAGTGGGATTGCTGGGTCGTAGGGAAGCTTTATGTTTAGCATTTTTTATATTATTATTTTTCATATATTTTTTATTGTAATTAATAAAAGGGTTACATGATATTTGCCAGATAGAAGGTGCATTAATTCACATACATTGATACTCTTTCACATGTCTTGGTCCCCATTTCCCTCCCCCCTCACCCCCCCTTCTTGTTTTCCCCCGTTCCCTATCCAATTTCAAATAACCAAATACAAATATATCCGATATATCAGGTAACAAAGTGAGATACTGTAACAGTATGAGATAACCAAGGGACAGCAAAAGAGATGAGAGATAACATAGTACCTTAAGAACAACAATCACTCATTATATGGGTTTTGTTTCTATATCCTAGAGGTCCTTTCATTTAGCGTCATACTATATGGCCTTATGTATCTAGGATTTGCACTATTGCAAATCTCTACTAGGAGAGCCCAAGGTTTCTACTGATTATGACAAATGAGGGAAACCATTGAGCCTAAGTTCCTTTGAGTCTGGCTTACTTCACTTAATATGATTTTTTCTAAGTCTTTCCATTTCCTAACAAATGGGGTGATGTCATTCTTTCTGACAGCAGCATAGAATTCCATTGTGTACAAATACCCTATGTTTAGTATTTTGAGTAATCACCATACTGCTTTTCAGAGTGATTGAACAAGTTTACACTGCTATCATTATCATGCACTTCTTTATGTGTATATTTTCTAAGTATAAGATTTTTTTTTTGCCAGTCCTTGGGCTTGAACTCAGGGCCTGAGCACTATCCTTGGACTTTCTCAAGGCTAGTGTTCTACCACTTGAGCCACAGTATTACTTCTGGCTTTTTCTATATATGTGGTACCAAGGGATTGAACTCAGGTCTTTATGCATGCCAGGCAAGCACTCTTACCACTAGGCAAAACTCCCAGTCCCGAGAATAACAATTTTTAATCATAATGGACCTTCTCTTTGGGGAAGGACTGTGTCTGCTTTAGTTGATCATATTGTGTTCATTATGTAGCAGTTTGTTACATGTTACACATTAAACTAAGTGAACTGATGATTGATTATGAAAGTATTCCCAATATGATTTGTAGGAATAATTGTATACATATATTGCAATAAGTTTTAGTAAATCCATTTTTTTCAGAAGAGAGATACTGGATTCCTGGTGCCCCATGGGGACTCCCTGAGATTCCCAAATGCAGAGCTGAAATTGGGGCTCAGGTTGACATGACACTTAAGTCAGTACTTCTAACAACACTGCTAAAGTGTTCACTTATGTTCTTAAAGATGTGATATTGTTCCAAGCAGTATCTTAAAAATTAAAAAAAATTGTACACAAGTAACTTGCATGGATCTATAATGGTTTTTCTTTTCTTTTCTTTTCTTTCTTTTTTAAAACCAACCTGTAGCTTGATCTGTAGCTTTGCATTCCCTTTCCTCCTATTTCTAACTGAAAGCCCAAGCCACACACAGCAGGAGATGATCAGGAAAAAGAGCTGGCAGGGGAAAGATCCACAATTAAGCAAAGGAGAAATAGCAGACATTGTCCACAGGCAGCACCACCTGGACTATCCTTCCAGCCAATGCAAATGTGACCTTCCAGAGGCTTGGGTATAGGGCTGGTAGGAGCTTTAGCTGTCACAGCTGAAATCACTTGGGGGAAAAGTTGGGAGGACTGTTGAGAGAGGACTTTGTTGTGTGGACTGTCGATCTGTGGGCAGAAACTGCAGATCTGGTCTTCAAAGGCCTGCTGCTGTTTTGTATGTTCAGGAGCAATTTGGAAAATCCTATCATGTCAACTTTATTTCCTTGCTCTCTAGGGAGACTCAGTGGTTGACTATGAATAAACCACTAGGAGGCCAAAAGTTATTGCAAGGTGTTCACTGTACAAGATTTAATTTTAAATGTGTGGGAAGCCAGACTTCTTAATAAACTTTTATTTTATAAAGCTTATTGATTTTTTAATTATAAAAAAGTATTCACAAATTGTGGAAAAGGTTGAGATTACAGACAAGTATTAAGCAAAAAAAAATCTCTAGTTCAGGTTTTATCTTGCATTTACTACATGATTTACTCCAAGTTTCTCAAAACATATGTCCAAATTTACCATTGTTTACTACAATGTATTTTTTGAAAAGCAGGTTGAATGTATCTGAGGCATTAGGTATCTCATGAGGCATCTGTACCCTAAAATTCATTACTGCATTTTGTTTTTGTGTCCCTCACTGTATTACATACAATAAAATTTTGGTGGATGCAAATGCTGTAGATACTCTTCCCAGCATCTGGCTTCTTAAGTCATTGTTTCACATTTATTTGGTTTTCAATCTTTCCTTGAATTATTGGGCAAGGTCTTTTAAGGACTTTGTAGACAATTGTACTTATTCCTTTAACAGCTATATAACCAACCTTCCATAAGAATATTATTTACTATGGCAGGGTCTACTGCCAAATCTCCAAGTGCTCAGAAAGGAATGACTCAATGAAAGATAATGTTGATGAATGAATGAAGGAAATCCTGTTGTGGTCTTTAGTTGCTTTGCCTTAACTTTAACTTTCCATAACTTACTAAGTAGTTACGGAGAACCTTTACAACAACTTTTAACTTGGGGATGATGCAGGGGACATTTGATAGTATGACATTTTTAACTGTTAAAAATATGGAGGGTGGTTAGAGTACCTTAAAATATAGTAGGTAAAAGCTACAGACCCTCCAATAAGCAAGGCATCCAGTTACCAGATTGGCAATGGCTAAATTTCAACAGGCACCTAGACTGAGAAACTGGTTTGGCATAAAGTTGAGCCATGCTTCACTGGTTTTATGAGGGAAGTAGAAACAGATGAAAGACCCTCATGGTGTGTGGCATGAATACCTACAAGTCAAACATGGAAGATTCCTGTGTGCAGATAAGAAAGATGATAAAACTGACAATAAAACAATGTCATCTTTTCTATTAAGAAAAAACCCATCTTCTTTTCTTGGCACAGATGGTCTTAGACCTGTAAATCTGCCATTCTCTCAGTAATCACAGGAAGAAAAGGGATGATTTAATGCAGTTATAAGGTTTATCTTGCAGAAGGAAAGTATGGGTGTCTGAACAAGAATAGTAAACATAAATTCTGTTTTACATCTGAGCAGCAAAGCCATTTAGAGTATAACACAGCTTCCATCTGAACTATGGCTTAAAAGCGAGGTGTAAGATATGGTCAGTGATTTTAAATGATTGATGAGGATTTCTGTAAAAGAAATACAAAGGCCTGGGTAGAGCCAGGACTTTCTGATGTGCCATAATAGAATTTTATAATGTTTTTCTCACAGTCAAATAAAGTTCAGTGGTATAGATAGATTGTTGCCTTGTATTAGTACTTTCTAGGCTGCCTGTCAGAATGCTTTATTCAAAGAGACAGATTTATATTTCACAAGGAAATTATTTCTAAAACTCTTCCATTAATAATTTTTCACTGAAAGAAAAGCCAGTTTCAGCCATTTCACCCATAGATTGGGAGATTAGCCTAGAATGAACTCTGTACATGAAATACTTCGTTGATATTTAAACGGGGAGTAGTATTTTAATGCTGTGAAAGAGACCACAGAAAAACGACTGGCTTCTTTAAAAGATTTCTTCTTTCTACTCCTTTAGCTTTTCATTTCTTATGAAAATCAGTTATTTCAACGGGGACAAAAACATGAGAAGGGGTATCAATGTGTGAGAAGTAATGCATCGACTACCTGATGAATATAACTGTAATCCCTATACATTAGTCTGACAATAAAATAAAATAAGGAAATAAGTTGTTCTTATCAAAAATCAGTTTCTGGAGAACATCTCTAGCAATTCATGTTTACAAAGCATGTCAATGTTAATATAGCATACTCAATGCATGGAATCAGCACATAAATGAATACTTATAGGATAACCATCTGAAGTCATTCCTAGGGACACAAACTCATAAATAAGACAAAATAATATAGATTTCGTAGAAAAGTGTTTTATCTTTCTCCTCACTAATCACTTCTACAAGCCATGACGGAACATCTACAGAGTAGTAGGCATTGAGCAATGATCAGGTAACAAAAAGAGGAAGTAGTGGAGAATACGGTTATACAATCCAATGCCTATCCTATAAAAGTAGGATAATTGAAGGGAAAGGGAGGATTGGATATGATGGGGGAAAATGATGGAGGAGTGACATCAATCAGGACTCATTGTATACATAAACTGACAGGTTGAATGATAACTCCTTTGTATAACTACTTAAATGCAATAAAAATAATGAAAATCAAAATAACAAAGCTTTTAAAAAAGCTTACCATTGTCAGATACTGTCCAAGGTCCTGAATGGATGGAGGTGGCAAACTCACATTTTCTTTTTTGTTTTGTCTCCTTCAACCCTTTGGTTTGTCCCCTGCTATTACTGTATTTTATTTTGGTTCCCTGTGTAGGGAAAACCAATGTAACAGTGATACTCACCACAAGACAATATGTTGGAATGAACTTTACAACTTTGCCGGGGGAGTGCAGGGGGGAGAAAAAATGAGGGAGAGGGTAACAACAATGCAGGACAAGAAATGTACTCATTACTATATGTGTGCAATTTCCCCCACCCCGTACATCACCTTGACAATAAAAATAAATTAAAAAAGAATGGCCTATTTTTTAAAAAAGACTAGATCAGAAATTGGAACCCAGATTCTTACAGAGTACCATGGCTCATCAGTCCTGTGTTCTTAACTAAATCCTTGAAAGGTTCCTATGAAGTTCTGGTCCAGATGTAAACCCACAGCTCCATGGGAGTAGAATTCAATATTTAATGAAAAAGTAGATTGGGACAAACAGGCAACTTACTTCAAGTTAATTGGTACTCATCAAGCAATTACTTTTAACTGAACATATATTGAGTGGCAACAAAACCTGTAATAAAATGATGAATAAATTTGTATAGAATAGCTAGAAAAACAGATGGATTCATCTTAGACTATTAAGCTAAAAGAAGCCTGCTACTACAACACATGATAAGAGAACTATAAACCTAATTTTCTAGTGAACTTATGTATTTCTCTGTGTGTATAAACATGTGTTAGAAGATAATAAGTATTTGTGTGTGTGTGTGTGTGTGTGTGTGTGTGTCCCCACAAGTGCCAGTGTGCCAGTCCTGGGCCTTGAGCTCACTGCCGGGCCACTGTCCCTGAGCTTTTGTGCTTAAAACTAGTACTCTACCACTCTGAGCAACAGTGCCATTTCTGGCTTATTGGGGTAGTGAGTCGAAGAAAAGAGTCTCATGGACTTTTCTGCCTAGGATGACTTTGAACATCAGTCTTCAGGCCCTGGCCTACTTGAGCCACTAATACCCAGCAAGGATAACCTATTTAAATAATAGGCCTCCCACTTTCACGTTTATCTTCTTTCAGTCATTTGTGCCACAAGTGGATCACCTGTATAGACTAGCCATGGAGGAAGGAGGTAGGGAGTGATGTCAGGCTGTTTAAACTCCCCAATGCAGGCTCTTTTTCATTTGAAGTTATCAGTGGCTGCAGGATGGCCCTCTCTGCATAACCCTGCTCAGTTAGAGAATCCTTCTTTCTTTTCATGCCGTAAGACCTAGGGATAGAAGTAGAACTTAGGATACCAATTGAGAATGGGGCGAAGACTAAATGAAAGGATCTCTAGGATATGGAAACAAGAGCTTTATCTTGTGTGATTGTTCTTAATTTACTGTGTTATTTCTCTTCTCTTTTGTTGCCTGTTGGTTAATCTCATATTATTGTATCTGACTTTTTTACCTGGTATATTGTATATACGTTTATTTGTTTATTTGAAATAGGAAAAGGGGGGAATAAGATGATTGGGAGGGAACGTGGGGAGGGGAATGGGGACAAAAATATGAGAAAGGATATCAATGTGTGAGAAGTAATGTACCTACTATCTAGCAAATGTAACTGTAACCCCTTATACATTACAATAAAATACTATAAATTTAAGGTACAAAAGGTAAAAAATGAAATCTTTCTATTTTGGTGCTGGCAGCTCTCACCTGTAGTCCTAGGTACTTAGGAGGCTGAGAATTGAGGATGGAAGTTCCAAGCCATCTGGGGCAGCAAAGTCCTTGACACTTTCCAATTAACCACCAAAAAGCTGCAAATGAAGCTGTGGCTTAAATGGTAGAGTGCTAGCCTTGAGCCAGAAAGTTCAGAGATAGTGCTAAGGCCCTGAGTTCAAGCCCCAGGACTGGCACGCACACACACACACACACACACACACACACACACACACACACACACACACACACAGATGTCTTGCTAATAGAATAAAATGGTTGGAAAATAATATATAAGACAAACTAGATCAATCATACTAAAGTAGAAAGAAAATAACAAGGCAATATGAGTGGAGCATGGGAAGTATTTAGGATAGGACCTATACATCATAGGTCAAAATTAAGAGTATAGATAACAAATTAAGAACAAATTAAGAGTATAGATAACATAGTAAATAAAACAATAGCAGAAACTTTCTCAAACTTGAGAAAAAGAGATTGCCTGGGAAAAGGAGGTTCACAGAACAGTGAACAGACAAGATCAAAGAAGAAACACTCCTAGGTATATTGTAATATTATAGCTAAAACATTAAAACATTAAATATGCAGAATAAAGAAACTGGATAAATCTGTTACTTGCATAACTCACTGTCTTCAAAGGAAGTCTAAGTCAGTCATAGTATTAAAGAAGGTAGTATATTAAGTACTTATTTTCTTACATTTGTGCTTATATTTTTGTCTTAAACTCACAGTCTTGTACAGCTTTTTAGCTTGTAGCTGGTGCTCTCTCAGTTGAATCAGGCATCCTCACTTGGCTTTTTGCTGGTTATTGGAGGTGGAGGCTTTTTCACCTGGGTGGGCCTTAAACTGTGATCCTCCAGCTCAGCCTCCTGAGTACCTTGGTCCATAAGTGTGAGCCACTTTCATTGGCTTTCAGCATTCAGCGAACAGTTAATGTTTGCAAAACTCTTATCACATAACAGTCCAGTTTATTCATTGTTACTTCCTCTAAACCAGAACAGTACCTGTCTCAGGAAAGATTTTTACCTTCCTCTCCCTCTGAGACCTCTCCTTCTAGCCTTCCCTTTTCTCCTGGTCCTTTCCTCTTGGCTTCTTTAGTCCTCCACATTTTAATTTAATCATTCCTTTTTTTTGGATTTGCATGAGGCTTTCTATTAAGAAAATAAGAGGGGGCTGAAAGACATGATGATAAATCAATATATTTTTTCACTTTTTAAAATTAGCAAGTAGAAAATACAGAAGACTTTCTTTTTTATTGCTCAAAGCAATATCCTTATTTAGTCTGATTTTGAATGCCCTTATTCCTTCTGCTCTTTCTTGCTTGAACTTACCTATGTGTTTTTTCATTGTCTATATATATGCATTTATTCCCTCTTTCAAGGCAGATGGAGCACAATGCTAAATAATCTAAATAGAACAAAACATCACTATCCAGGTTAGTTTATATATGAAACGAATCTTATAGGCATGCAAATATATGAGAAATTTGAAATAAAATACCATCTGTATTTGTAGCCAAAAATCACAGTAATTTTATATCAAAATGTTATATTGGAGAAATTCAATTCAGCTTGATAAATAAGATAAATATCTCTACATGGGAAACTCATATTATCTTCTTGCTTCTGAAAAATTAAAAAGATATATATTTCACAATAATGTGCACTTAACTGAGTTTGATTTTTTTAAGGTCTGAAACTGGCAGATTTCCCCAGAGCTGCATCAGATTTCAGAATCAAGGGTTATTAACATTACAAAGAGCACCACTGTCCTACAGTGTCCCCTTTATCATATTGAGCAGCTGCCTCAAGGCAATGCATTTAACCTTGGGAAATGTGATAGAAATTCTGGGTCGTCAAAGCCTGCTAGTGGATTTCCTCAACTGGGATCTACTGCAAAGCTTTATTTAGTTGCAATGCTAGAGACAGATGAAACCTTTATCAGTAGATGTTTATCATTTCCATTCTAAACCCCCTATGTGGTTTCATTTACTTATAAACAGAATATTCCATTTGTTAGTAGAGCATCCCTTCCCCTGCATTGCAAATGTCATACAAAGAAAGACCCCTGAGAAAGTTGAGCTAAATATTTAAATGGAGATGCACAGATTATTTCCTTCCAGGAAAGCGAGATACTAAATTTGGCTCCCCCCTCACTCTTATTTTAATCTTTTCTGTTTTGGCAGAAAGAGGCCGTTGTTTGCATGATTACTTGCTAACAATTAGAAATCAATTAGGAACAGTTCTGGTGGCTGAGTAAAGAATAGACATACTTAATAATGACTGGTGGCACTTGCCATTCACATAAAGCTTTGAACAAGCAAACTTGGCAAGATTTCTCCAGAGACTCAAGACATTTTTAAAGCTTTGATCCTGTAAGTTCAGTTCTGGGAAACTAACTTCTACTATTAATTATGATAAGTAAGGGCTATTTTTTTAAACCAGGTGCTATCATCTCTTCTAACTCTTGAAACAACCCCATGAACTCAACACTGCCAATGAGGTATCTGAGATACAGTGAGTTAGAGCTGTTCTCTATCATCTGACAGAAAATGGTTGGGTCAAATTTTTGACAAGAAATCTTGAGCATGCATTTACTAGACCTCAACATTTTGTGCAAAATTTTATCCTCTTATTTGTTGCTATTATATTTAGGAAGGTCCAGAATTTTTAAAAATAAGGGGGACAATTAAAGTCAACTTATATAAAATGATACAGAACTCACGTATTGAAAACTTTGAAAAATAATCCTACACTTTAGTATAGGATAGTTATTTAAGGCATAAATAATTAAAAGATAGAATAAAACACTAATAATCATTTAAGCTGTGTCACTATGTTAGAACATTTATTTGAGCCTTCTTTTTCCTTTGTTTTCTAATAGTCTCCAGTGAGTATCATTGTAGAAATAATATATACATTTAGTTTAAGGTTTGACATTTAAGACATAGATCAAGGACGTTGAAAATATGCCTAATTAAAAAAAGGATTTAAAAATCCTCTATTTTCTTTTTTTTAAATATTTTTTATTGTAATTAATAAAAGGGTTACATGATATTTGCCAGATAGAAGGTGCATTAATTCACATACATTGCTACCCTTTCACATGTCTTGGTCCCCATTACCCTCCCCCCTACACCCCCCACCCCTCATCTTGTTTTCCCCCTTCCCTATCCAATTTCAAATAACCAAATACATATATATCCAATATATCAGATAACAAAGTGATAGGTCACTGTATCATCACAAAAATAGAGAAATTATTGACTTTCCTTCTTGCTTTTAGTTGATATATCAAGGAGATTAGATTGTCTGATGCCAGAGTCAGTGTGCTAAACTACTGGGAAAGTTCAAGTACAAGTTTTGTTTCAGATTGTAGAGCCTCAGATGTACAGACATTTTGGATTATGTACAGTAGTGACATCTGTGTCACCCTTCATGTTAAATCTAAGGTTTAAAATTAACATTTTCATTTTAAAGTGTTGGTATCCTTAAACTTTTTGCCTAAATAGCTCCATTGGGCGCAATGGCTCATCTCAGAAAATTGAGACAAAGTTCATTACTTGGCATTTAATTTATAAAATTTACATGCTGTAGATTTGACCTAAGAAAAGATGATAGAGCCATGTGATCAGCCAGTTAATCCAATAGTCCAGTTCAATTGAAAAATAATGGGTACCACACTCTGCAGAGAGATGCAAATCCCTCACTGTAAAATGACATCTCCTTGATCTGATCCTCAAGTTTAAGATTGAAATTGGATAACATGTCACCTAAGCCCCAAATCACTGATCTCACCTTCTCACTTTCTAGTCTTAGTTGTTGGTTTTTTCCCCGTATGGTAGAAAAAAAATTTCCTTGAAGTCTGATATTTGCTAACTTCTGTAGTTTTGACCTTCAGACCATGTTAATACAATACCTCTACACTCAGAAAGTTCATTTTCTTCATTTTGTTTCTTTCAGTATGAATAATTGTTTTCCCAAATAAAAACTTAAAAATTTCAAGTTTTTTCCTTACATTAGTGCTGTTCATTAGAACTTCCTGCAGTGTTGGAACTGTTTTAATTCATGCAGTCTAATACTATCATCTCCAACAACAAATGGCTATTGAGCAACTGAAGGTGGCTATTTCAACTCAGAGCCTGGAATTTCATTTATTTTTTAAAATTATGTTTTTATTATTTTTAAATAATTGCACAAATAAGTTATTAGCCAAGAAATCACTTCATAAGTACAATGCATCTTGATTGATGTCATCCCTTTCATCATTCTCCCCATTCCTCTCAGACCAACCCCTTTTCTCAGGCTTTATAACTTCACAGGATGTACATGGAATGCTATGCTGTTCTTCCCCTTCCTCTGTCTGCCCTCCTTTCCTGACCTCCCACACCTTTTTTTAAATATTTTTATTGTAATTAATAAAAGGGTTACATGATATTTTCCAGACAGAAGGTGCATTAATTCACATACATTGATACCCTTTCACATGTCTTGGTACCCATTACCCTCCCCCCCACCCACCACCCACCCTCCGTCTTGGTTTTCCCCCCTCCCACACCTTTTAAGTGCCAATTTCCTGATAATCATTTTGTTGGACTGTGAGTTATTTGGGAAAAAAATCATGTTAAGTGTAGCAATTCAAGCCCAGAAAGATGAATGATAATTTTTGCCCTATATGGAAGCTAGAACTAATTTACAAAACTGGACAAGTAAACATGTGGGTTTATGCAGGTATATACAAGTGCATGATGTTTGCAAGGGAGAATTCAAGTGGTGAAATTTAGCCATTTTAACCATTACAGGTGGAAGGAACTACTTAGAGCTGGTGGCTACTACATTATACAGGGTAGCTTTAATATATATTTATAGATTAATAAAATACTAACCTATTATTTGCTGGGGCCAGCCGGCAGTGAACCAGGGTTTGCAGATTGGGAGTCCTGAAATAGGGGGCAGGGACTAGGAAAAAATAGAAGAGAGACAAACAGATGGGGTTCGGGAGGGCTACAGCCCAAATCAGGAGCCACAGCTTAAGAAGCCTGTAGCCCAAGACTGTAGCCCAGTTTATTTCCAGTTCTGACCTTAAATACACTTCTTTAAACTAGGAAGCTGCCAGGGGCTACATTCGTACAAACAGTATCAAGTCCCATATAGGTTAAATGAGAAGCTATTGACACAGCCCAAAATCATGATAAGAGCTTACTTCCTTGTGTACTCAATTGTGCAGGTCCAAGGTCACTGACCCCACAGTCACAGTCACTGACTCCACAGTTGGTCCCCAACAATTATTATGTTAAGACTATGGGAATATTGAAGATTTATTTTCACATTGCAATGATTGTCTCATTTTTTTAATTACCTGTAATTTCTCCCTTCTTTTGACAAAGATCTTTGATATCTGAATAGCAGTCGAGACAGAACTACTAAGTATTTGTTCACAAAGCCCAAGTAGAGGGAACTGAGCAAGGACAAAACTTAAGACTATGTTCCTCTTTAATCAACCTCCACCTTCTAAGGAAAGGCATTCTGACAGAGTGACCTCCAGGGCATCTAATAGTTGTCAGACTAGCCAATAAATTCTCTTAATTGTGCAAGCTATCTGGATAAAGGTTTTTACCCACTGAGAAAGTTATTTCAAAAGATAAATAGAAAGATTATCTGAATAATGCAGTTGCAATAGATTGGCACTATGTAAAAAGTAGTTTTTTCTTCTTCTCTTGAGTTTTATATGATACTAAGCAGAATGATCAATACTTTTCCTGGATCCATTCACTTCACACCTTTATAGAAATCAAGCACTTCTTATGCCGTTGAAACCAAAGAATGACAGTATCTGGTTTTTCTGAAAGTTCTGCTCTCAGAGTCTTTTAAATACTATGACAGGTAGGAGTTGGTGTTGGATCTTATTTAAGTGCGTCATTGATATCTTCCTTGGCTTGATGCCATATGATAGGCTACAGGGTCTGTTGCTGCTTGGCTGTTTCCATGCTGGGCACAGCTGTCACTGTCTCTTTGCCTTCCTTTCAGAGATTCGGATGCTGTTGGCAAGAGATCAGAAACCAAGTCAGACAATAATTGGGTCTTCTCTTTAGCAAAGTAGAAATGGAAAGATCATCTTCCAGACCTTTCCTCTCCCCCAGCTGTTTTTGGGTAGTCCCTCCATTTCAATGATGAAAAATCCGATTTTTTCCCATTATTTTTTCCTATTCACATGTCCCAGCTCACAGTGGGGAAACAGAATTGTCCCATTTTTTATTACATTACTTGCTGTTTTAGCACAATACTGTGCTTGAAGTTATAGTACAAAGAGACAGCTGTTACACAGAAGGCATATGCCCTGCCTGCTGGGAACAGACTCTCCAGACTCATCCCTGAGCCATGGTCTGGGAATCAGATTATTAGTCTTTTCTAAAAGGCAAATGGAAGTGGAAGGATTGTCCTCTTCAGTTTTTCAGTTGGCTGATGCTTGGCTCCTGATTTTACTTTGGAATTGCAATAAGAAAATAAAGAGAAGCTGAAATCTGGCCATTTAAAGGTGAATAGCAGGATATTAAAGGGTTGCAAAAAATACAAAGGATGGCCTTACAGGGGATGTAGAGCGAATAAATGTAAATCCCTTCAATGTGGTGAAAAATTAACATATAAGCCACAAGATTTATTAATGGCTAATATAGCCATTGAGATGATTGCCGAACACTGAATACATTTAAGGTATGTATTCATAGATAAGTTGAGGTTTAGAATGTTGACAAGCAACACTGTGTCCTCTTTCCTGATGATAATGTGGAAAGCATAATATCAATTCTTCACTATGCCAAGTGATTTGCTAACAAATTCTCATTATATGTCATGGTACATCCCCGAACTAGTTATCTATGTGTATCAGAATAGTTCGAAAATTAGCCGTCTTCATAAGGGTTTGAGTCCAAATCCATATGTGTGATCCTAAATGTATCATGTTAGGCCCACTCATAGCCTGCTCATAGAAATGGATACCTTTTACCTCCAACTTCTAAACAATTGACTTCTTGCTCTCAAACACATCTCCAATCTTTTCTTTCTTCTCTCTTGTCTGGGGGCTTTGCTTGCTGGTTCTTTGCTGCCACTATCTCTAGTGTCTTGCATAGAGAGGAAGGGGAATAGGGGAATATTTGCATAGTTCTTTGAAGAGTTGAAATCCTTTAGATTGGGACAATAGAGGCAGATTTAGAAAATCTGGCATGCACTTGATTATTTTGGTAGTAGTGAGAAAACCAAAGCGTTTGAAATAAGTACATAATGATACATTAAAAATAACAAAATACTTTTATTGGCTTATTTGGTGTAAGTTCTTGTTATTTTCTTGGCTTTAGTACTTACAATTGGGAAATAATAATATTGTGCCATCCAAGATTACGTTTCCTTGGCAATTTTATTTCATATCCACTGCTCATCCTTTCTTCATTCCTGCAAACTATCAGTTTATGCACTTATGCGTTTGACTACTACAAACATTTTATATAAGTGGAATTGTACAACACGTGCCCTTTTATATCTGTTTACTTTTTTCTAGAGCGATTTCAGGGTTAACATACACTGCAGATTATGTTTTAGTAGGGACGGAGTAGGCAAATTTTCAATGTAGATTGAGAAATAACATTAAAAAAATTAATTGACCTTGGACATACTTAAGTATTTTATTTCTTTTATAGCTGCTGTTCATATCAAAGAACAATATTAATTTTTAAAAATGAATTAGATGGTTATCTTTAGTGAAAGACACTGTGCTGTAAGCCATGGTAGCTGAGAGGATAGTCCCTAAATCAGTACAGTTACAGCTCTTAGCTGCAAGAAGATGGTATTTAGTAGGACATACGGCACTTAAGGGAACTAAAATAAGTTATGATCAAGAGAGCCATATGTGCTTGTTGGGAGTCATGAATAGGTGCAATTACTCTTTGTCGAGGTCAGTTAAAGAAAATGTTTTTCCCCCTTATGGTTTATCTCATATTGTTACTGACTTTGGTACCTGGTATATTGTATATACGTTTATTTGAAATAGGGAAGGGGAAGGGGAAAACCAAGTGATTGGTAGGGGTAGGGGGAGGGAAAGGGGGAGAAAAACATGGTAAGGGGTATCAGTATTCAAAAAGTAATGTACCCATTACCTGATGTTATAGTGATAGAAAACTAACATGTCCTTCTAACTCCTTGATTAAAGGAAGGAGACATGGACCTAACCTCTCAATGAGAATACCAAAGAATCTGTGAAATGCCAGAACATGGCAACTATACCCTTGAGGTTCAATGCCTTTGACTTTGTAAAGAATGTTGCTTACAGGGCTGTTAGGAGGATGAGAGTTATATGTGGTAGATCTGTATTTTTTCCATAAAGGAGTAGATAGAAACTATTTTAAGCTTTGTGGGTTATATGGATCTGCTGTATTTAATTCTATTGTGTGTGACAATAATTATAGAAAATACATAAGTGAATGATTATGGGGCTGGGAGTTTGGCCTAGTGGTAGAGTGCTTGCCTAGCATGCCCGAAGACCCAGGTTCAATTCCTTGGTACCACATACATAGAAAAAAGGAGGGAGTGGTGCTGAGGCTGAAGTGGTAGAGCTCTAGCCTTGAGAAAGTCCAAGGACAGTGCTCAGGCACTGAGCTCAAGCAAAAAAAATAAATGAATGATTATGGCTATGTTCTAATATCTTTATTTATGGACACTAAAATTTGAATTTTATAAAGGTTTATACCATAAAATAGTAAGGAGAAGAGGAGAAAACAAGATGAATGGGAGGGGGTGAGGGGAAGGAAATGGGGACAAAAACATGAGAAGGGATATCAATGTGTGAGAAGTAATGCACCTACTACCTGGTGAATGTAACTGTAACCTCTCTATACATTACCCCGGCAATTAAAAAAATAAATGTTTATAGCATAAAATTTCATTCTCCTTTGATATTTATAAACTATTTTAAAGTGTGAAAACCTTGCCTTGTGGTAAAAAAAAACAGGTGCTACATTTGGCTCTTGCCCATAGCTGGTTGATTTAAGTAGATGGCTTTTTTAGTGCAGGGAATGGATAATGGATGATTATTACACATTGGGTCATTATATATTCATAGAATTACATCAGATAGGTAGTTGACTTCCAAGATTTATTTATATTCCCAAGGGTATATGTCATATAATTCAATATATAGATAGATTAAAACAAAATTATAGCATTTTAGAGGCAACAGATATTTTTCAGTGTCATGGTTAAGTGAAAGCTGTAGAGATACTATTATTAGTTGAACTTACTGTCTTTCTCAACTCTGTGAGCCATTGATCTTAAGTGGTAATTTGAATTTGATTCCAGTGCTTTGAAAATATCTCAACGTATGTCATTGTGATACAGATTCCTTTATATTTGTTTTGAAGAGGATCTCTTCTGTTATTTTATGTTGGAACCTTGCCATTTTTTTTCCTTTGAAAAGATTCCTCATTCACATGTTCATTTGTGGAGTATTCAGAATAGAGTCTGAGATGTTTTAAGTTTTTAGCATCTTACTTATTAAGTGAATACTTAATACCTAGTGTATTTCTTCAAGTTTGATTTCTGGAGTCCAATGTCCAAGGTATGTGACCTTCTTATTTAGGTATTCCTAAGTTTAAGGATTCTCATACTTAAAATCAGGATTAAAAATCAATGAGCTCTTAAATGAAAGGACCTCCAGGATATAGAAACAAAAGCCATATAATGATTGTTATCCTTAATGTACTATGTTATCTCTCATCTCTTTTGCTGTCCCTTGGTTATCTCATATTGTTACAATATTTCACCTTGTTATCTGATATATTTTATATATGCTCAATTGGTTATTTGGAATGGGATAGGGAAGGGGGGAAATCAAGATGAGCGGGGGGTTGGAGGGGGGAGGAAAATGGGGACCCTGACATGAGAAAGGGTATCAATGTTTGTGAAGTAATGCACCTTCTATCTGGTGAATATAATGTAACCCTTAAATAATTACAATAAAAATATATGGAAAAATCAATGAGCTCTGTAAGATTATGCTAATATTCAATAAGATTATGACCATCAATTGCTTGGATTATAGTAAGTGCTTAATAAATATTTACCACAACCACAAATATTACTGCACCTTACTTTGAAATTCTCTGGGCTGTGTATTTACACTAGAGGGTTGTTAATGGTACTTCAGTTGTAGAATTCGTTAAGTCTGAAGTCTGAATCTAATTTATTTGGTCAGCAGCAGAATTTAATGCCTTATCTTTACCTAAGTTTTTAATTTATAACTTTTTGTACTAATACAATTTCCACAGATTCTACCTTGTTATTGTGAAAAAAATTACAAAATAAAATTATATACTTATTGATAGCAACCGTGCTTGTTGTAGCATTATTTACCATAACTAAGATATGGAACCCACACAGATGTCCTTCAGTAGATGAATGGATCAAGAATGGAATTCTGTGCTACCATCAGAAAGAATGACATTGCCCCATTTGTAAGAAAATGGAAAGACTTGGGAAAATCATATTAAGTGAAGTAAGCCAGACTCAAAGAAATATAAGCTCTGTGAATTTCATCATTTATAATAATTAATATATATCTCAGATTCTTCTAGCAGAGGATCTCAGTAGCTCAAAAGCTATTTACATATAACCATATAGGATGAGGCTAGGCAAAATGAACTTGAGGATAGGGAAACAAGAGATTGATCTTTGTGATTGTTGTCCTTAATGTACTATGTGAAGTGATTTCTTTTTCTCTTTTTTCTCCTTATGGTTGTTACTCTATCTGACTTTGTTACCTGGTATATTGTATATATATTTACATTTGTTTATTTGAAATAGGGAAGGAAAGGGGAAAAAACAAGGTAATTGGGAGGGCGTGGAGGGAGTGAAGATGGGAGTAAAACATGCGAAAGGGCAACAATGTTCAAGAAGTAATATACTCACTGCCTGTAATTGTAACCCCTTTATACCTCACTCCAATAATAAAATATAATTAAATATTATATACTTATTGGGTATGATTTTGATCTTTGTTTTAGATATACATATAAATATATAGATACATATATATATATATATTTACTGAAGATACTTTTGGCGAGGTATCTAAATAGGCACAAACTCATGTATTCCATTACCGGATATTGTTATTCAGTTCTAGAGTGAGGTCCTAAGACTTGCATTTCTTATTGATTCCCAGGTGATGCTGATTCTGCTGGCCAAGGATCACCTCTTGAGAATACTAATCCAGATGATGTCCAGGTTCTTTTATTCAGGTATTAGTGAAGTAATATGTCTTTGTAGTAATTCTCATCAACTGTGTTCCTTTAGCACCAAACCTTACAGTAAACCATACATCTTCCATCACTCTACTTACAGAAGCTAGCACATGTAGAGGACTGATATGTACTAAGAATCTCCCCAAATACTTTATAAATATTACCCCCTTAATTCTTTAGAAGTGGGATACTATTGTCAGCCTCATTATACAAAGAGAGGAGTTAAAGCACAAAGGCCAAGCAACATGTCCATGGTGTGATATGTACCAGAGCTTGGTGGTTTTGTTCCAGAGCTATGCTTTTGTGCCAGCATTCTGAGTAAATTATTATATAATAACAAGTGTTTTTTTCATTTCTTTATTTTATTGTAATTAATAGAAGGGTTACATTATATTCACAAGATAGAACAAATGTTTTATATCAAAGTTCCACAGACTGGATGGTTTAAGAACAACAGAAATGTTTTTCACATAGTGAAGGTCAAGATAGCCATAGACTTGGTGTCTCATGAGGACCTTCTTCCCAATTCTTAGACTGCTGTCTTTCCTTTACATGCTGTCAGGGGGTAGGGCAAGATCCCTCCAGGATGTCTTTCATAAGGGGAATAATTCATGGTTTTCTGCCCTCATGACTTATCACCATGCTGATGGTTGGGATTTCAACATACAAAGGTTTGGTGACATTGCATCTAGACCAGTGAGGTTTACCAAACAGACAAGTAAAGACAAAACAAGGAGAATTCCTGCTTAACTAGTGTGGCCCATTATTAATTTGATGCCAAAGTATAAAGCAGAATAAAGAATTGAAAGAAAGGGGAAAAAAAACCTCTTTTAATCAACACAGCTGGAGAGTACTTGGGTTTAGGAAAAAAAACATTAAAAGCTGTAAACATGTAGGCCCTTTTAAAAATATCCCAGATGAATAGTTAAAATAAAACTTCAACGATGTTATTTTTAGAAGGGTAGAAAATCTCTCCAGAAAGCACTAAGTGCTATGTGTGGCATTAAGGCAGCTAGTGTATAGCCAATCTCTATCTGGGAGACAGTCTTTAGCAGGAAATCTGTCTTCAAATTATACCCATTAGCTAGTATTTTTATATAAACTATAGTATTCAAAGTATTTAATAAATAAGCACACCACAAAATGCCCAGTGCAGAGCAGGTATCTCATGTATCTTGTATTTTAAAATTGTGATTAAAAATGTCATTGAAAGATATCACAATCAAATTTTGAGATTATTGTATTATCAAAGTCTTGATGAAACTATATTCATCCTACTTTCCTGATGACCAAAGTCATTTACTGTTTTTCCTGCCTTGTCATGTGCATGTCTGACCTGTGATTAATCAAGGAAAGCCTTTCAATTTCAGGTCCAGTTTTCTCTCTGGACACTTTTAATATGATTGTGTAGGTGCCTTTTTTTTTGCCGGTTGTGGGGCTTGAACTCTGGACACTGTCCCTGAACTCTTCAGCTCAGGGCTGCCGCCCTACCACTGAAGCCACAGCACCACTTCTGATTTTTTAGTGGTTAATTGGAGATAAGAGTCTCATGGATTTTAGTGCCTGGGCTGGCTTTGAACCTCGATTCTCAGATCTCAGCTGCCTGAGTAGCTAGGATTACAGGCAGGAGTCACCAGGTCTGGTGATTGTCTAGATTTCTTAATAATCAGAGGAATAAGTCCTAGGGAAGGAGCATAGTTTAAAAGCATAGATAATATGAATAAGCCCTCTTGGGCTTGCTCTCACCAAGGAATCAAGGGAGGTGTATACTAGATTGAAAAACTAACATTATGAGATTTGATTATGCATTTGTGGTATAGAGGTGGCATGCACAAAGATAATCTCAGGAATTAAGTAGGAGAAGTAGTAGAAATCCCAGCTGGAGAAGGGCTGAATGATTTAGAAAAATCAAATGATTTAGGGAACACAGAGGCAACAACCACATAGCATGGCTATGTTACTGGAAGACTTTTAGGGGAATGTAGGTGTTGTCATTCATTGTTTTAAATTATGCATTTCAAGTAACTGTAACCCCTCTATACATTACCTCAACAATAAAATGTAATTAAAAAAGCAAAACAATTATTCATTTCAAGAACGATTCTGAGTCTAGCCATCAGTTTCTTTTTTCCATTTTTTATTGTAATTAATAGAAGGGTTACATTACATTCACCAGATAGAAGGTGCATTACTTCACATACATTGATACCCTTTCTCATGTCTTGGTCCCCATTTCCCTCCTAGCCTTCAGTTTCTGTAGAACCTCTTTGTCCAGACCATCTTTACTGCACAATGAGTGGAAACTGACAGGCTCTTCAAACAAGCTTGACTCTGATGGGTGACTTTCAGCAAATTACCTTGCCTTTCCAGTTCTATGTTTTTATTTGCAAATGAAAAATAATCCTCTGTAAATACTGTTTGCTTCAAGTCTTCAGATATTAGATTATCTTTTATATTCTGATTCCTTTCTCCCAGTGTTTATAATACTCCAGATCTTTTGTGGAAATACATGCATTTAAGCAAAAAGTAAATTAACTATGTCATCATGTCCCACATTTTGCATATGCTTATCTTGTCCCTAGAGAACTTGCAAGAGCTCCCTTGGGGTTGAATTTTAGCACCATCCTCACTATCCATCATAGGAGTTTTGTGTACCATGGGTACTCAGTGTATCTTGTTTGGTGATGTCTGACAGAAACAAGTCCAATTTTTGTGCTCTACTCTTAGAATAGAGGGTTGCCTCCACTGCCCTTCTGAATCTATCAACTGTCCTACCCCTTCTTTGGGTCATGTTGAAGCTAAAGTATAAGTATCTGTTCATTTGTAAATAGATGTCTTATTTAATTTCTGAGCTATATAACAAGATATTTCAGGGAAATGGGTATAAGGTAGAGATCTTTATTTTGGTGCATTTTTTTGGGTTCTAATTATTAATTAACTGATAACCAGAGTCTAGTGCTTTCAAAGACTCCTTTATATACCTTTGGTTGAGCTTGATGGTTTACTGAATGATACAGTTCAGCATCTGCTATTTGAGGTTGTATTCCACATGTTCAGGTACTAAAAGTTTGGCTCATAGTGTGGCGCTATTAAGAAGTAGTGGAATCTTTAAGAGGTAACGCTAAGCATAAGGTGATTAGGTGAGCAGAAGCTGATTGATGAGTTTTGACTCCTCAAAGGGGATTAATTGTAGTTCTCAGGATCCTGGTTAGTTTCTGAGAGATCAGGTTATTATGAAGAGAACGAAGTTGGCTTCCTATGAGTCCAATGAACTTCTTTTCCTTATAAAATACCAAGTCTCAGGAATTTTATTATAATGACAAAATGAATGGATATAGCATCATACTTCATGCTTTTACCTTTGCTTCACCTTAGTCTTGATCTACCAATCTAATTACTGTTTTTTTTTTGTTGTTGTTGTTTTTGTTTTGTCGTTCATGAGTCCTGAACTCTGTGCATGGGTGCTGTCCCTGAGCTATTCAGCTCAAGGCTAGTGCTCTACCACTTTGAGCCACAGCACCACTTCTGGTTTCCTAGTGGTTTGTTGGAGATAAGAGCCTTACAGACTTTCATGCGTGGGCTGGCTATGAACTGTGATCCACAGACCTCAGCCTCTTGAGTAGTTAGGATTACAGGCGTGAGCCACCAGCGCCTGGTTACTAGTTTTTTTTTTATGTTAGTTATGGTGACAGTACGTACTGTTCAACTTGAAAATAATTTAATGATAACCAATAGATAGGATGTATTTGTTAATTTTCCCCATAAAAGTTCAATTATTTAGAGAATTATTATAAAAATCTGACTTATTTGTAGATACTTTGGACCCTTATGCAAATCCATAAATTTATGGCCCTATAAAGGTAACAGTGAGATTGTGTCTGTATTCTATAGAAATTGAAATACTTCAGTTCTCTATATCCTCTAATAGTTTATCATATCTGTTGTAGCTAATGGGCCACATTTAATTATTATTCACACAGTGAGGCCTTATATTCATTTTCTTGCAAGTAACTAGGCTTTGGTATCTATTGATATATACCAGGGAGTAAGTTATTAGTGAAATAGGAGTCCTGACTTCCATTCTGGTTGCAGGATAGTGCATTTATACAGTAAGATCACGATTGCTGGATTCATTTTCAGTTTTGAAGTCCAAGCTGACCAAGCTCAGTAACTGTGCTTATAAAATGAACTTCCCTCTTCCATTTTCATCCCAACCATCAACTCCCAAGGCCAACTCTCTTCTGCAGTTATAATTGAGAGGAAAGCAAACAGTACAAAATTGCAATTATCTTTACTTTCTTATGAACTATTAAATGATTTATCATCAAATTTGGTTAGTGTACCTGATAATTTGAGGGTAGAGAGGACCTAAATACTCATATTCATTTATTTAATGGACACAAGTAACTGAAAATAAAAGGTTCTTTGCACAGAGTGCTAACTTTCCAATTAGTAGCTTGTTGGAATGTTTTAAAATTAAAATGAAATGAACAGCATATGAAATAAATAAAAAATGCCACCTATCAATGTGTATGTGTGCTGCATGTATGTTGCATGCATATTGTGTCATTATGGTGTAGATCTAAAGTGTCACGTCATTTGGATTTTAAATAAGGGGGAAGAAGTCTGTTCTCTGTTGAATTCCATGCCACCTGGGAATACAGATCCCAAAATGAAGAGCTTAGCAATGCTTTCCAGACACAAAGTTGTATTTTGTTGACCCAGATCACTTTTACAAATTGGGCTGTGTGCCCTGAGATGCATCTTATCCTGACTATGTAGAGTAGGAAAACAGTCCTAATACTGGAGTGCTTTGTTTCCCCTAACATCTAAAATCTTAAATTTTAATTACATAAGAGTGAGTGGCTGGGAATATTTCCCTGCTGTTTAGTTTCAGGATAGAAAGAAAATGTAGTTTGTGGGCAAAAAAGGGAAGAGCACATTTAAAATTCTGCTTCATTATGAGTGAATTCTCTGGGTTTTAAATGCATAAGGAAATGTTACATATTCAATATCTCTAGTGTCTGACATTAGAGTAAAGCAGTGTATGTCAATCTAGATTATCTTTTACTATGATACAGCAAGACTGGTAATGCAATTTCATGTTCTTCTTTTGTTAAGAAATTGTCATACTTGTTGTGGTGCCTTTTGTGGCATCTGTGCTGTGCTTTTTAATTTCTCTATCTCACTTAGAGGAAGATTACATGTCTATTTGTTACAGTGGATATTTAGTAGGGAAATTCTAAGACATAAACTCCAAAATGACAATAATTGCAATTTACTTTTCTCCCCATATTAGTGACACTTTGAACTTTATTAAATTGTTAGAGTTACACAATTATATCTTCTTTCTATATAGATCATTTCACCTAAGGCAATAGTCACCTCTAATTCTGCCTGATGAGCTCCCCTGCAAAGTTTTACCTTTGAGTTAATTGAAACTGTAGGCATATGAAAAGCTTGGCTAAAATTGGTCTTATGTGCATAGAGAGAAACATGGAATGAAAAGCCTTCCAAAGAAGCATAATCGATTTCAGAGTCAGTTAATACAATTGGACTAGATATTAGCCTGGAAAGATTAAACAATACAGAAAAAAATCACAACCTTGAGCACTTATAATATGCCAGCAGCACTGATTATTTTCTTCTAATTTTCAAAAACCCTCTGAAAATTGGGAATTATTATTTCCATTATCCAGATGAAAAAATTGGCTCTGAGGGATCAATAATTTTCTTCAAGGTCACAGAATTGGTAACAAATTTAATTAGCTGTGTATCGTCAAGGATCCTATATTACCTCTTAGCTACCCTTCCCTTTCATTCCTTGTTCATCGAAAACATCCACTTTACATATCAAGTAATCTAGGCTTTATATTTGACACAATGCAATTCAAAATGCTGATAGGGACTGTAAATGAGAAAAATCAATCCAAGTTGTCAAAACTCCTTTATAGAGAAATGGTATGAAGATAATTGGATGACATTGCTTCCTCCATTGAGGAAGGTAAAGATTCAGGAGAGATTAAAGTGGTGATTTGGCAGTTGTGTCATCAACAGGGATGAAATGTAGTCCCTGTGTAACTTCAGGCCTTGTATTATTTGGTTTGCTATTATTTTGATATAATTATGCTAACTAATTCTCAACCCTTTCTGTACTCTGTGTTTTGTAGACAGCTCAAGAGATATGACTGGACTGGATGAGTATTGGAGATAAATGATTGGATTTGGTGTTTTCCTGTCATGAATCAATCCTATTAACTATGTGGAACATTTTTGTTTTTATGCAAATTGCTTGAATCCCCCAGCAGGTGCTGTGAACACAAAATAAACACCTACAGGAGATCTACAGTTAACATACATGCCTGAAAACATATTGCTGTGATGCACAGGTGTTAGTCTGCAGATACTGAGGTTGAGCTTCATAGCTTTCTGATTTCATTGACTCTAAAACACATTTGTTTTGAGCATCCTGAGAAGTGCTGACTAAAAATATGCCTTAATTTGGATTCACCTATAAGCAGAGTTGTGCTAGGACGTATATCTACTATATTTGGAAGGTGATTCCAGGAGGCCTCAGGGAGAGGGTGTGAAAGAGAGACAGGGGAAGGAATTTTTTTTTAAAAGTATGTACTAAATCAGATGGTCAATGTTGAGAATCATGGGATCAGTCCTCTAAGGAACTTTCTTGACTGACATTGTAGGTCTTGTACTTTTCCACTCAAGATATGAGAATCCAGGCCTTCCTCCAATGAGTTCCATTGTTATTTATTAAAGACTGTCAGAAAGTCAGCACCATTATCTATCTCTGTCCTTGTGTTTGGCCAGTGAAGAATTCAGGCAAGATTTGAAATATCATGAAAATGATAATAAAGTCTATTTGGAAAGGAATATGAAATGTAAGTTTTAGACTCAAGCCCCACATGCCAGGAGTTCCAGTCATTCATCCCTGTATGTGAACCTAAGAGGTACAGGAAAGTTGAATAAGTAGATAATAAGTTGGATAGCTGAACAATTTCATTTACAGATATGGTCTGGTTGGTCATTATCTCAGTTCTGGTTATCTAGGATTCTGGAGAAATTTGTATTGCTGTCATCACTGTAGGGGAGCAGTCTGTTCCATGTGATGATTACTTTTGCTCCAAGGTACAACCTTACCATTATAGATAATTGTCCGTGTGTGTGTGTGTGTGTGTGTGTGTGTGTGTGTGTGTGTGTGTGTGTGTGTGTGTGTGTGTGTGTGTGTGTGTGTGTGTGTGTGTGTTATCCTGCAAGGCTATGCTATTCCTTAGGGGTAGTTTTAGTTCTTTTTTATAAATGTCACTCCTGTCTTTCCTGGAACCAAAGGTGACTACCAGTTGACAGTAAAGCTCAGAAAAAGGACAAACACAAAATAGAGAAGCCAAGGGAGCCAAGCTGTCCTCCTGCTTTTAGTTAACTTAATTTGTGGGTCTAAGAAAGGAGTCAGTGCTTTTTAGCAAAAGCAGTTTTAGTATTTGTTGCCAGCACCCTTTCAATAGACCGGAAAGATCATGGTTAACTAGAGCTGGAACAACAGCATTAGCTTTGGAGGTTTTAGTGCTTTTTGAGATAGTCTGTGAGAAATTCGTATGCCTATATCCGGTCTTCAGGACTGAGGTCTTCTGTGAGTGGGGAATTTAACTATAGTGTAGTGTTTGCTTTCATCTCTTCCTACCATTGCCACCTCTTTTTTTTATTTTTTAGAATGTCAAACCAAGAACAATTTTAACATAAGCAAAGATTATTTAGTTACAATATTTATACTATATTTACTTATGACCATGTCAAAATATTTTGTTTGTTTTTTTAAATTGTATTTTATTGTCAGGGTAATGTATAGAGGGGATACAGTTACATTTACAGGTAGTGGGTCCGTTGCTTCTTGAACATTGATACCCCTTTTTCTCCCCTCACCTGCTCCCAATAATCTTGTTTTTCTCTTTCTTTTCCCTGTTTCATATAAACAAATAAATGTATATGCAATATACAAGGTACCAAAGTCAAACACAGTAACAACATGAGATAAACCATAAGGGGAGAAAAAAAAGAGAAAAGAAGTCACTTCACATAGTACATTAAGAACAATAATCACAAAGATCAATCTCTTGTTTTCCTATCCTGGAGTTCATTTTGCCTGTCCTTGCTCTCTTTCTCTCTCCCTCTCTCCTCCCCCCACTCTCTCTCTCTTTTCCCCATCATCACCTATGTCTCTGTTTTCGAACATTTCTCCCTTTAACTACTAAAGGCCTTGAAGAATTTTCCATTTTAAGTTTTCTTTACATTTCCCATCATTCACAGCAAGCTGCTGTCTCTCAGACAGTGACTACTGATAGTAAATAAAACTAGTCCAGAGTTACTTGGGTGATCAGGAAATTTATTAGACAGGGAAGTTGCATGTGGATGTCATTGGTGAGACTAGAGCTCAGATATGAGCCAATGACTTTCAGTAAAAGGTACCAACAATATTAACTACATAAAAGTGAGGAAAATCTCCTATGTATTTCATCTTAAAACTTACTAAGCATTCATCAACCTCTTACCCCCTATTTGTAGACTTACAAAAAAGATGAAAAAAGATGCTTAGAGACAGAAAGATTATCTGTCTGAAGATTTACCATCTTTAATTATCCAAGCGCAGTGTTCTACCACATGGCCTAAATTAGGCTGACCAAATAAATGGTGAAATGGAATCTTAGGCATTGTCTACATGACACTGACATATCTCCAAGATGGGCTCTTTGATTAAAGAGAAAGAGCTGCACTACTTACTCCTTCTGTTTCTTGCTACTGTTCTCATTGAAGACCATATTACATTTTATCCTTTCAACTGTTTTAAACTATGTTCAGGAAAATACTTTTTCCCTGGATGTAAACTGCTATACAGTTGTGGCCCTCTTGTTGACATTTTGCAATTGCATTGCATACCCAAAAGAATAATTAAGAAAACGTGAAGTAAAAGAAAAGAGAAACATCATTATTTTAATTGGCAAGGATTAGTCAAATCATAAAACCACTACATATTAACCTCAGCGAACTGTTTCAGACTCTCACTTCCGTAGTTGATATAAAGGTAACCTGAGGTCTCCTGTGAGGGCTATTCATATCCATTAATTGTTACAATACAAGATACACCAGGTCTCAGCTGGTTGCCATTTCTTCTGTATTTGAAATGTGCTTCTCAGCAGAGATCAGAGGACACCATTGGGACTCATTTGACTCTGACTTTCACATTAATTTTGCTGCGCTGTGAAGAGCAAAGACAAAATCAATGTCCATCTGTGATTATTCAAGGTAAAATATCTAGCGATATTGAATACCAATGGCAGCACCAGACATAAAATTTACTTCAGGTTTGTTGAGTTGACAGCCATTTATTACAGTCTTGCTTCATTTTCCATTTTATTCCTTTTAGTAAAATAAAGTAATTATAAGGAAAAATAAATTCTACTTACTGACCCAATTTGTCAGAAACCAAATCTATTTCAAAGTGGTAGAGAAGAAGGATAGTTGTGGAATTTAATAAACTGAACAATAATATCTTTCCAATTGGTAGAAGTGAAGCAAAATATTTCACAGTGCATATTGACACAAAATCTCATGGCTCAATTAGATTTTCATAATGAAGGCTTTTTGTAATTTGAGACTGAACTTGCCAAAAAGGGAGTCCTACTCTCTTGGGTTCTAAATAAATATTCTGAAGCTGAACACATATTCATGGCAAAGAAGTGCTAATTTATCTGATATTAAAAGTTCATTTATTTCAATTGTTATGATAAAATTTGAATATTTTCTCAATGAGAAGTGACAGTGAACAAATAACGATAACCCAAAATAATATAATCTCCTGTTTTATCATGCCCGAGTCACTGATGTAGGTAGTCTAAATGGCATGTCACTTTGCTGATTAAATAATGGTAGAAGGGATATAGGATCTCCAATGACTCAGCATCTTGGCTGATATTCTTTCATCAAATTAAACCAGTTGGTTTTTTTAAGTACACCACTGGGCAATTTCGGTTCTTTTCACTAAAATCTATTGCTTACAACATGGCTGGATAGAAAAAAAAGATCAAAATTCAGCCAGGGTTCCAGTGCAAATGAAAAAACTGACTAAATAGCCATTGTGGACTTTTTTCTTTGACTATTTTATTGCGGTGTCATTATTTCTCAATACCTTTTATTGAGACTTAGTGTCCATGGAAAGCTGTTTTTACTCTGCTGAATTTTGTAATTTTACAAAAGAACATGGGAATTTAGCTCTTAGAGATACCTTTTCTCTTTGTTTATAATACATTCTTTTTTTTTTTCTTTTTGTTGGCCTTGGGGCTTGACCTCAGCCTGGGTGCTGTATCTGAGCTCTTCAGCTCAAGGCTACCGCCCTACACTTGAGCCAAGCCCCATTTCCTATTTTCTAGAGGTTAATTGGAGATAAGAGTCTCAGGTCCTTTTGTGCCCAGGCTGCCTTTGAACCTTGATCCTCAGATCTCAGCCTCCGGAGTAGCTAGGATTACAGGCATGAGCCACTGCACCCAGCTTATAAAACAACTCTTTTAAGAGACTAAGACCAAGAGTTTGATTAGTTAAGACTGATGATGAACTGGAACAAGTGATTTCCAGGGCACAGAAGAAAGTCTGAAGTTTGAGGACTGTAATTCAAGATCAGTATCTATATCCTACATTAGATCTAAGCCTTCATTTGGCTTTACATGAATTAAGACTACAAGTGCTGGATTAAAAAGAATACAGTAGTGGATGATGGAAGGAACCTAGATTGACTAGAAGTGCCTAGTGCTTAGACAACAGTCACTGACAATGGTGATGTAATACCATTTTAGGCTTAGTGAATATCAATCAGGATGAATGAGGTAATGTTCTACCCTCAAGGAGTTCAGTGTTGTGCAAGAAACAACTACAGTGTTGCATAACTGCATTAATGAAGAAAATGAATTAATTTTTATATTCCCTAAGGGAGATGAAATAGGAGATGAATGCAGAGAGGTGGTAGAACTTGGTAGGCCTTTTTCATGCAAGTATTTAAAGTAGACAATGGCTCCTAGATCTTCCTTAGGGAAGACTAACCTGCAAAGACTAGTGCCTACTAGTAAATTTCTCTCTTTCTGGATAGGGAAAAGACAAGACTTATTGGTGTGAGATGAACAACTCAGACCTTGTTAAGGAGTTTTAGTCTATGCATTCATTATAAATTCAGTACGTTTGTTTTACAATTCACATGTTTTACTATCTATGCTTTATTGTCAACTAGCACATAGAGCAAGCTTATTTTTATCTTTTTATTTTTGTGCCTAACACAGCACCTGGTGGTAAAGTTTGGTTTCATGCTTGAATAAATATGAGCCGGGAGAGGAAGCTTATATTTGAGAATTCACATCTCAGGTAATTATTATCATGATCTTGCCAATCTTCAGTGGCTTCAGTTTTCATTACGTGTGGAATAAGAATTACAACTACTTGGCATCAGTATTCAAATCTTTTTGCATTATTCTTGCTTATGCTTAGAATTCAACATAAATAAAACTATGCAGTATGTATGCCTTTTGTTTTTGGTTTCTCATCTCAAATTTTTTGAGATTCATCTGTATTATTGACAGTATCAATAACTTGCTAGTTTTGAAAAATATATCAACTTGTAGTATATATAATTTTCCTAGGTTGCTTCCATTTGTTAGCTATTATGAATATTTTTCTGAATATTTCATATATAAATAATTTAGTGTCTCTTCACTTGCTTTTGTTTCGCTTTTAAAAGTTGAATCAGTTTGATGTACAATATAGTAATTTCTCCTTATTGTCCCATTGCAACACACAATTGGATGATATCTAATCCTTTTCTTAGGCTTGTCCAGATAAAACTTGAATGCTTGGACTCTCCATCAATTAAACAAGTGGACATTATTACTTTCCCTTCAAAAGACATATTTTACAAGAGGAACATTGCATGTGTTCAGCAAAGATAAGCTCTTTCCAGTGATAGCTTCCATCGAGTTCCCATCAGACAGTTCTGTCTTTTTGTTGTTGTTGCCAGTTATTGATAGCTCAGCATCTGACCTTCTTGGAGGAACCAAAAGTAGACTCTGGCTTGAGTCTGATGGTGATATGAAAATTGATGCCAAACTCTCTGATATTAGAAACTCCCAAGTTTTCTCTTTGTTGTTGTTGGGGGTCTTATTATAGAACAACATGAAAAAATGATCCCTGCTCATATACTCCTGAATAAGATCAAATGCAAAGTACAATTCTCCTCTAGTAGCTTTCAAGGAAAGAGGCTGTTAAAAAGCAGATTATTTAGCAAGAATTCAAAGGGCTACTAGGCTTCGGAATTAGCTTTCTGAACCATTACTTGGTACAAGCTCGCAGATAAGTGCCATTTAAAGTTCAGATAACTGAAAACCAGAAGAATAATTCTAGATTAATAATATTACCTTGCTGTCAATTTTTTTCTTCAAGGCAGTTCTGTAATATCTTCCATGTTAGTAATTTATCTTCAACTTTGATTGTGAGATTTAGTGGGACAAAGAATAGGATGGATGTACCATTCTTTATTTTATTGAGGTTAAATAGTTACATAAAAATTTGTAGTACTGTGGTATAGTTATACTTAGCTAATGCCATAATCATTTTTTTAACTTTCGTAATACTAAGCATCATTGATCTAGTCTACATATTTATGAATGTTGGATATATAAAACCTCTTATCTTACTTAGAACAACAGGTTAAATACTTTGAACATAGATAATAAAACCATATCTTCCAAATTGGGTGTTATGTATCTTTCTTCCCTTTGCTAGGGTATCGGTTGTTCCCTTTTCCTTTAGATTCATTGGGTATGGGCCTTAAATTGTTTAGTTTGTTTTGTCTTATCCAGTTTTAGATCTAATACCCACATATCAGAGAGACCATGGACCTCTTGTCTCTTTGGTCTTGGTTTATCTCATTCAACGTGATTTGCTCTAGTTCTGTCCACTTCCCAGAGAATGCCATTATTTTATCTTGTCTAGTGGCTATTTAGAACTCCATTATATATATATATATATATATATATATATATATATGTACCACATTTTTAAAAATCTGTTCATCTGTAGTGGGGCATCTGGGTTGTTTCCATCTCTTGGCTATTGTGAACAGTCCAGCAATGAACATAGATGTGCATATGTCCTTATCACATCTTGAGTCATGGTGCTCAGGGTAGATGCCTAGGAGTGGTATGGCTGCATCATAGAGAGGTCTATGTTTAGTTATTTGAGGAACCTCCAGAGTGGTTTACATTCCCACCAGCAGTGCAGCAGGGTTCCTCTTTTTCCACATCCCCACCAGCATTTGCTGTTGATTGAATTCAGAATATTGGGAAATTATGATTGGGCTAATGTTATGTACCATTCTAAATGGTTTACACGTAGTTGTGTTTAGAAAATATATGCATCTGTCTCCTATGCCACACTCAGATGTATGTGCTTAACATCTCCCCAACCTGTGTTCTACCAAGATGAAGTGAGCAAAGAGATTACCAGACTATGTTCCAGACCTAAACTTTATCAACAGTATAATGTTGATTCCTGTTTTGTTTGCTTCTTCCAATATATATTCATTATGCTGGGAAAAGTAAAAAAAAGACACATAGGGAATCTATGTAGTTAACATACATTAGAGTGTCTTGATAGGGTCAGGTGCTGGTGGCTCATTCTAGCTATGCAGGAGGATGAGATCTGAGGGTCTTGGTTTGAAGCCAGCGAGGCAGAGAAGTCTATGAGATTCTTTATATTTATTTATTTATTTATTTATTTATTTATTTATTTATTTTGTCTGTCACTGGGGCTTGGACTCTGGGCTTGGGTCCCTGAGCTCTTCAGCTCAAGGCTGCCTCACTACCCCTTGAGTCACAGTGCCACTTCTGGTTTTCTAGTTGTTAATTGGAAATAAGAGTCTCATGGACTTAGCACCAAGGGGTCCCCCCACAGTCACAGACTCTCTGACAAAGCAGTGGAAACACAGCAGAGATCTGAAGGGCCTACCAGCAGCTAAGCTCGCCTTCTGAGAATCAGAAAGGCGCGGCTCCGCCCTTGGAGCCCACATCCTCAGCTGGGCACCGCCCCAGCGAGCAGTCTCCTGCTGGTCCTGCTGAGAGCCCCTGGAAACTCTGAAACCCCAGACCCTTTGCCGGGGGCCGCCCCTGGAAGCAGCACAGGAAAACGTCTGCCCACCACGCTCAGACTGAAGCTCGCAGATGCATCCCATGGCCCACTGTGAGGCCACTGGTTGGGCTGAGAGCTAGTCGTGCAGCAACACATACGTTTTGTCTAATACTTTCCAAACTTTGTACTCAAATATGCTACCTACTTACCAACTTATGTCAGTTATCCTCACACTATACCTTTTCTTCATTAGTATAATAATCTTACACTCCTATGTTAATCCTCTTGTACCTCCCCTGATCTCTTTCATTCTATTTTTCTATCTCTGGTCCTCTGTTCGTCTTTCAACCCTTATAATGCATGGATGTACACTTGATGGCTGTTGAGCAATACTGTATATCTAGGTGTTCAATCATACTCTAGGCTCAGAGGGACTTAAATACAATAGAGATTGGCTTGAGAGGCTTCCAGTTTTGGTCATAAATCGCTTATCAGTGGTTGTATTAGACTGGTCTGTAAGTGCCCAAAAAGAAAGAGTGATAACACCAACCAAAAATTGTGAACATCTAGTGTCTGCCAGCTTCAGAGGTCTAGGTTGGTTATATCTGAAAAACTATAATCGTGTTGAGTATTAATCTTGCTCCCATTTTCAAATGGGCAGAACAAGAAACTCAAGAAAAATGTCAAATTAAGAAATAACATCCCCCATTCAATATAAACAGACAATGGAACAGTCACTGGCAAACCTAGAGGAGACTCTTCCAAGTGCTATACAAATGCAATTAATAAACATCATTAATGAAAAATGTGAAAATATAAAGAAAGAGATAAGGGAGGAAGCCATAGCTAAACAAGAGGAAACCATAAACAAGGTGAAAAGTGAAAAAGAAGCCATAAAGGAGGCCATAATAAAGATTTTTCAAAGAAAAATGGATGAATTCATAGAATCCACGAATAAAAAGGTGACTGAACTCCAGCAAATGTCCAAAGAAAATAAAGCTACTGAGCTAACCACTCAAATGGAAATCAAGGAGCTAAAGAAATCCATACATGATCTAAAAGAAGAGATGCAAGGTATCAAAAATGAGCAATTAGAAGCAAGGGAGATGAAAAATAGATAGCTTTGATAGCAGGTTAGACAATGCAGAAGAGAGAATTTCCGGGGCTGAAGATAATTTAGTTGTTATAGAGAAAGAACAGAAAATGAGTCAATCCAAATCTATGAAATATGAGAGAGCGCTTCAGGAGGACCTAGATACAATTAGGAAGCCTAATTTAAGGCTAATTGGTATTGAGGAGGGTCTGGAGAAAGAGGTCAGTGGTATTGGAAATATACTTCAGGGAATCATCTTAGAGAATTTCCCAAATACCCAGAAGGGCAGGCCTACCCAGATACAAGAAGCTTTTAGAACCCCAAACAGACCAGACCAGAAAAGAACATCCCACCGCCACATTGTAATCTGAACTGGATCAATAGAAACCAAAGAAAGGATCCTAAAGGCAGCCAGGGAAAAGGGATCAATAACCTACAAAGGCAAACCAATAAGAATAACCCCAGATTTCTCAGCAGAAACCATGCAAACAAGAAGTGACTGGAAGCATATATGTCATGCCCTTAAGTCAAATAACTGCCAACCAAGAATACTGTACCCAGCAAAGCTCTCATTCATAACTGAGGGAACAATAAAAACATTCCATTCTAGAGAAAAGCTGCAACAATATGTAGCAACAAAACCAACACTACAGAGAATTCTCAAAGATGTTCTATACATTAAAAACCAAAATAAATGCAATATAGGGAAAGAAATGGCACCTAAATAGCATACCATCTAAGTACCACAAGAACTGTCAAGACACAGGCCCTAACAAAAGCTTTTAAAAATGGTAGGAACTAATAAATATCTCTCAATCCTAACTCTCAATATCAATGGACTTAACTCTCCAATTAAATGGCATAGTCTGTCTAGTTGGATCAAAAAGCAAGATCCAACGTTCTGCTGTCTTCAAGAGACACATCTTACACACAAAAAAATCATCTTTTGAAAGTGAGAGGTTGATATAAACTCTATCAAACTAATGGCCCCCATAAACAGGCGGGAGTTGCCATCCTCATATCAGATAAAATAGACTTCAAACTAAAATTAATAAGGAAAGACAAAGAAGGTTACTATATACTACTAAAGGGATCTTTCCTCCAGGAAGACATAACGATCCTAAATATCTACACACCCAATCCTGGAGCTCTGAACTTCATCAAGCAAACTTTACTTTCACTGAAGCCATACATAGATCGAAACACAGTTATTGTTGGTGACTTTAACACACCACTCTCACCTATGGATAGATCAACAAGGCAAAAACTCAACAGAGAAACCTTATAACTGAACAACTATATAGACCAACTAGATCTAACAGACATCTGCAGAATATTCCACCCAGTAACAACACAATATATGTTTTTCTCAGCAGCACATGGAACATTTGCCAAAATAGACCACATCTTAGGCCATAAAACAAACCTAGACAGGTTCAGAAACACTGAAATTATTCCCTGCATGCTCTCAGACCACAAAGGCATCAAATTGGAACTGAACACACATCTCCACCAATTAAAACCCTGTAACTCATGGAGACTGAACAACACATTGTTGAATCACCAATGGGTCTTCGAAGAGATCAGAACAGAAATCCAACAGTTTGTGAAATTTAACAATAAGGAATACACAAAATACCAACTCCCTTGGGACACAGCAAAGGAAGTACTCAGAGGAAAATTTATAGCGCTGAGTGCCTATAACAACAAGTTGGAAAAATCGTAAACCAACAAGTTAATGTGTCACCTTAAGCTCCTGGAAAAAGAGCAACAAACCAACCCTAATCCCAGTAGAAGGAAGCAAATTATTAAAATCAAAGCAGAATTAAATGATTTGGAATCCAAAAAAACTATAGAAAGAATCAACAAAAGAAGGAGTTGGTTCTTTGAAAGAATTAACAAAATTGACAAACCCTTAGCAAATCTTACCAAAAAAAGAAGAGAGCACACAGAAATAAACAAAATGGCAGACGAAAATGGTAATACCACGATAGAAATTACCAAGATCCAGAATGTCATGAGGGAATACTTCTCAAAACTTTATGCCAACAAATTTGAGAATTTAGAAGGAATGGATGAATTCCTAGCCAATATTAACATACCCACACTGAAGCAAGAAGAACTAACCCAACTAAACAGGCCTATTTCAAGCTCTGAAATAGAAATGGCAATAAGAGACCTTCCACCTAAGAAAAGCCCAGGGCCAGATAGATTCACAGCTGAATTCTGTAAGGTCTTCAGAGCTCACACCAATACTCCTCAAGCTCTTCAACGAAATTGAAAATGAAGGTTCTTCACCAAACTCATTCTATGAAGCCAGTATAACCCTCATCCCCAAATCAGACAGAGATTCATCAAAGAAAGAGAACTATAGACCTATATCTTTGATGAACATCGATGCAAAACTTCTCAACAAAATACTGGCCAACCATCTACAGCAACTCATCAAAAAATTATACACTTTGATCAAACTGGATTCATCACAGGGAGGCAAAGCTGGTTCAACATACGCAAATCAATTAATATAATTCGACACATCAACAGGAACAAGGACAAAAATCACATGATTGTCTCAATAGATGCAGAAAAGGCATTTGACAAGATCCAACACCCCTTTATGTTAAAAGCTCTGGAGAAACTAGGAATCCATGGAACATTCCTCAATATAATAAAGGCTGTGTATGACAAACCCATTGCTAGTATTACACTTAATGGTGAAAATCTAAAGCCATTCCCTCTAAAATCAGGAATGAGACAAGGATGCCCACTCTCTCCACTCCTCTTTAACATAGTATTAGAAATCCTAGCCAGAGCAATAAGGCAAGAAGCAAGCATAAAGGGGATCCAAGTAGGGAAAGAGGAAGTAAAATTATCCCTCTTTGCAGATGACATGATTCTGTATTTAAAGAATCCTATAGACTCTACTCCCAAGCTCCTTGAGCTGATCCAAAACTTTGGAAGTGTAGCAGGCTATAAAATTAACCCTCAAAAATCAACTGCCTTCCTCTACACCAACAGTGAGAGGAGCGAGGCAATAATCAGGAAAGCAACTCCTTTCACAATAGCCTCAAAGAAAATAAAGTACCTAGGGATTAGCTTAACTAAGAATGTAAAGGACCTTTTTGATGAAAACTTTAAAACCCTGAAAAAGGAAATTAAAGCAGAACTAAGGGAATGGAAAAACCTCCCATGCTCCTGGATTGGAAGAATCAACATCGTGAAAATGACAATCCTGCCAAGGGCTATCTACAAATTCAATGCAATACCCATCAATATCCTAATGGCATTCTTTAAAGAAATAGAAGAGGCAATCCAAAATTTCATATGGAATAATAAAAGACCCTGTATAGCAAAAAACTTCTTAGCAGAAAGAACAGCACAGGAGGAATTTCAACTCCAAACTTTAGACTTTATTACAGAGCTATAATGATCAAAACAGCTTAGTATTGGCACAAGAACAAGCCTGAAGACCAATGGAATAGAACTGAGGACCAAGATATTAAACCACAGACCTATGGCCACCTAATCTTTGACAAGGGAGCCAAAAAAATAGAATGGAAGAAAGACAGCCTCTTCAACAAGTTGTGCTGGCAGAACTGGTTAAGCACCTGCAGAAAACTAAAGTTGGATCCTTCTTTAACACCCTGCACTAGAATTAACTCCAAATGGATCAAAGACCTGGAGGTAAAAGCTGACACACTGAAAACTTTACAAGAAGGAATAGGAGATACACTAGGCCTTCTTGGCCTAGTGTATCTCCTTAATAAGGACCAAGAATCACAACAAATCAGAGAAAGGCTGGATAAGTGGGACTGCATTAAACTGCAGAGCTTTTGTGTGGCAAAGGACATAGCTAGTAAATTAATTAGGAAGCCTACAGAGTGGGAGAAGATCGTTACCAACGAAACAATGGACAAAGGTCTCATATCTAAAATATATCAACAGCTCAAAAAATTGAATCACTCCAAAACTAATCTCCAAAGTAACAACCATCCCATTAAAAAATGGGCCAAAGACTTAAAGAGAGTCTTCTCTGAAGAAGAAACAAAAATGGCCTATAGACACATGAAGAAATGCTCCACATCTCTGGTCATAAAAGAAATGCAAATCAAAACAACTCCAAGATTCCACCTTACTCCAGTTAGAATGGCCAGGATCAAGAAAACGAATAACAACAGATGCTGGAGGGGATGTGGCCAGGAGGGATCACTACTACACTGTTGGTGGGAGTGCCAATTCGTTCAACCACTATGGAAAGCAGTATGGCAGTGCCTCAAAAGGCTAAACGTAGAGCTCCTCTATGACCCAGCAATTCCACTACTTGGCATTTACCCAACCATCCAGAATCTAGGGCATACTAAATCCACTAGCACAACAGTGTTCCTTGTAGCATTATTCATCATAGCAAAGATATGGAACCAACCTAGATGTCCCTCAGTTGATGAGTGGATCAACAAGTTGTGGTATTTGTACACAATGGAATTCTATGCTGCTGTCAGAAAAAATGACATCGCCCCATTTGTTAGGAAATGGAAAGACTTAGAAAAAAATCATATTAAGTGAAGTAAGCCAGACTCAAAGGAACTTAGGCTCAATGGTTTCCCTCATTTGTCATAATCAGTAGAAACCTTGGGCTCTACTAGCAGAGATCTGCAATAGAGCAAAACCTTGATACATAAGGCCATATAGTATGAAGCTAATTGAAAGGACCTCCAGGATATTGAAACAAAAGCCATATAACGAATGCTTGTTGTCCTTAATATACTATGTTATCTCTCATCTCTTTTGCTGTCCCTTGGGTATCTCATATTGTTACAGTTATCTGATATATTTGTTTTCTGATATAGTGGATTTATTTGTATTTGGTTATTTGAAATTTGATAGGGAAGGCGGTAAAACCAAGACGGGGGGGGGTGTTTGGGGGAGGGTACTGGGGACCAAGACATGTGAAAGGGTATCAATGTATGTGAATTAATGCACCCTCTATCTTGCAAATGTCATAGAACCCTTTTATTAATTACAATAAAAATATATTCAAAAAAAGTCTCATTTTCCTTAGTGTCCAGGCTGTCTTTGAACCTCAGTCCTCAGATCTCAGCTACAATTATAGGCGTGAGCCACCACACCTGCCTTGTGAGATTCTCATCTCCAATTAATCACAGAAAAAGTCAGAAGTGGTGCTATATCTCAAATGGTAGAGTTCTAGGCTTGCCTTGAGCAAAAGTAGCCCAGGGACAGTGCCCATGCCTAGAGTTCAAGACAGGCCATATGTAGATACATAAGGATCTATGTCCTCACTTAAATATGGGCTGCTGTAAGTAGAAACTTGAACATGGTAGGCCCTTGTATGTTTACAGTGTTGTTAGTATATGTTATATACATATTTTTATTCTTCCTGCCACCCTCTGTCATCTATCCCTACATGTTTCCCAGGCTGTAGAACTGGGCCAGTCACCATCTGTGCAAAGAACAGGCTCCAAGCAGAGACTTGCAATGCCAAGACAAACTTCCCATTCTCCACTTAGAACAGAAAATGACATCGTTAATTGGGGAATGGATATCTGGAGAGTTGTGCCAATATTCTCTTATCTCACTGGCCTTTCAAAATTGAATGCACTCGCTGGAACTGTTGGATCAGATACTGTCACTTTGCATTCTGAGGGAGATAATTTCAGGGCTTTTTAGTCAGTTTCTGTTTAGTGCTGATGATATCAAATTGGGAAGAAGGTGAAGCTAACCAAGTCTGTTTTATTCCACTTCATGGGGAGATGTGTGAACCCCATTATGATGATTGGACTTTATTTTTCATTCAGAAGTTTTTCCTTCAACCCAGGGCAGAATTAATCAGCTCAGAAAAAAATCAGTTATTGCGAATCTCTAAGATGAAATGTGCTATAAAAATGTATAATGGTAATAATTAGAAGCATAATATTAATGATTGTGAAATTTACACTTTGACCTTCATCTTCCACAGGTTAAAAAAACCCACATACACATCAAAATCTGAGCATCATCCCTGAAGGTATAGCTGAAAAAGGCTTTTCCACACCTTGTCCTTCTCAAGAGCAATTAATTTCCACATAAGAAAGTGTTATTAGAATTCACAATAGTTCTGAAATACAATATTAATTTGCAAGGACATTCTGGCCAATAAATTCAGAATAACTGTTGAAATGTATTAATGATATCATCTTACTTATTATTCCATAGAGACGGGTAGCACCTCATTTTAGTTTTCTTGAGGAATAAATGAACATTGATACTGGGATTGAATGCTTATTACAGGGAAGCAAACGCCAAAATGTTTGCTTTTAGAAACAAAGAAGGAAAGAAAATGGGAAAGTGTGCAGAGAGGTGAGATGGAGCCAGGAGATGGCTAGGAAGAAAAAAAAAAGGCAAAAGCATATCATTGTCAGCTGCTGAGAGGAAACTGCCCTGTTCTCAGTGTCTATTTCAGATAAGACCTCATAATCATCATACTGAGCTGAGCAAACAGCCAGAGAATAGACAGATTTGAATGCACATCTGCATCCATCCTCTCTCTCCCTCAAGAAATGGCCACTGTTGAGTAGCTTAGGGATTGAAGTGCCATTTCTCCCCCCCTCTTTGGTGTGCTAGCCTGTAAACTCAAGCCCCAGAATTGCCCACAATCAGGACCCATTTCTGTTTGTGCTTTTGATGAGGATTAGCTGTGATACAATGAGGTTCTGTCAAAACTGGAGACTTTTAGGTGTTCCACATAGCATCCCTGCATTGAGCAGTTTTATCAACAAGGGTGTAAGTAGGGGTGCTTGTGCCTCTTGCATGTTGAACATTTGATTGCAAATTTGATGGTATTACGATTGGGCTGGGAGTAGTGGTACACACCTGCAATCCCAGCACTCAGGAGGCTAAGGGAACAGGATTATGAGTTTAAGGTCAGTCTAGACTACAAAGCATGACCTTAGCTCAACACACACACATGCACACACACACACATACACACACACTCCCTGAACTAAACCAAACCCCAAATCCCAAAACTAAATGAAATTAGAAAACCTCAACCCAACATAATCAAAGCCAAGCAAAAAAAATGTAAAAACCCAGGAAAGGAAGAAGAGAAAGGAGTAGCATTCAGCTGTGATTAGGCTGTGTGTGGTTTTTCTTTTGAGTAGTGTCACTCCATCCCTCAAAAATTTCTTTCTTTAAAATTTTATTAGTCAGGGTGATATATAGAGGGGTTACAGTTACATTCTTTTTTCTTTTTTCTTTCTTTCTTTTTTTTTTTTGGCAGTTTGGGGGTTGAGCTCAGGGCCTGAGCACTGTCCTCAGACTTTTCTCAAGGCCGGGACTCTGCCACTTCAGCCACAGCACCACTTTCAGCTTTTTTCTAGTATGTGGTATCGAGGAATTTAACCAGGTCTTCGTGCATGCTAGGCAAGCACTCTACCGCTAGGCCAAACTCCCAGCCCTACATTCATAACTGTACAGTTATATTACTTCTTGAACTTTGTTACCCCTTCCCCGTGTTTTTCTCCCACTTTTCCTCTCCCCACTCCCTCTCAAGTTGTAAAGTTCATTTCCAACATATTGTCTTGTGAATATCACTATTCTATTAGTTCACCTTTAGTCTTTTGTCTCATCATTTTATTTTTCCCCTTCCCTTTCTTAATTCAAATAAAAAAATAGATGGATGTACAATACACCAGGTACCAAAGTCAGATACAGCAACAATAGGGGATAAACCAAAAGGGGGGAAAAAGCAAAAGAGGAAAGAAATAACTTCCCATAATACATTGAAAACAACAGCCATAAAGATAAAACTCTTGTTTCTATATCCTGGAATTCATTTCACTTAATCTCATCCCATATGGCCATATGCACATAGTTTTTGAGCTATTGTAATCCTCTGCTAGAAAAATCCTATATGTGTATTAATTATTACAAATGAGGGACACCATGGAGCCTATGCTTCTTTGAGTCTGGCTTGCTTTCCTTAATATGATTTTTTCCATTTCCTTACAAATGGGGTGATGTCATTCTGATGGCAACATAGAATTCCATTGTGTATATATACCACATTTTCTTTATCCATTCAACTGTTAAAAACATTCTTTTTTTTTTTTTTTACCAGTCGTGGGCCTTGAACTGAGGGATTGGGCACTGTCCTTGGGCTTTCTCAAGGCTAGCGCTCTACCACTGGAGTCACAGCACCATTTCTGGCTTTTTTCTATGTATGTGGTACTAAGTGCAATGTGAGATATTTAACTTAATAACATATAAAAGTCACTTATCTATAATTACAAAGTATTTCTTAATCAGAACTGTACTGGGAAAACAAAAATGAGTAAAGAGCAAAAAAGGGAATTATAATAGTGATTGTAGTTAATATTATAGTTAGGCAGTTTCCAAATATTAAATGCTAATGAATAGACTGCCAGTTATTCTTGTTTGCCAGTTTTCTGGTGTTAATTTAGCTCTTTGGATTGCTACAACAAAGAAGTAATTCAGTCCCTTGCAGGAAACCAACCATACAACAAAAAGAAAAACAAAACAGTGAAAGGTATTATTCTTGTGTTATTGTGGATTTCATTTGAGATTGAGAGTTATTAGAACTTGGGACAGCTCTGGTCAGTTTCCTGACCTTGTTTCATGGTCTTTCTCTTTCATTCTGTGAATCTTGTCTCTTCCTATATCACTTGGTTCATCTTTTTTTCTTTGGGGAAAGTTTCAGTAGAAGTTAGATATGTCCTATCGCTATTGACATCTGCCATCACTGAGTAGGAAACTTGATTTTAAAAAATCAAATATATCCATTAGTTTACAAAGAGGAAAGATAATTGCAACACTAATTTCCTACTGGAACTAAAAATAGTAATTCCTTTTAAAAAACATGATTTTATTGTGATTATTAAGGTGTTGCACAGAGCGGTTACCATTGTATAGTCAGATACTGAGTTCATTTCTTTTTGGACAGTGTCATCCTACCCTTGCTTTCTTCCAGATTTCCCCTCCTGTCCCTATTTGCTACAAGTTATGTAGTTTGTTTTCCACACAGTGATACTCTTCATCTCTTTAGGCAAAACATCTAAGTGAAACAGCACTATACACACTTTGTTATAAACTGTCTTTCTACTAAAAATATGACACGGACACATTCTCAGGTCAATAAATATGGATCTATGCTATTATTTTCATTGGATTTCTAATATTTCATCTTACAGATACAGTGCTACTTAGGAAGCTATTTAACTTTTGATTTTTTTTTGTTTTAGTCAGTCATAAGACTTGAACTCTGGGCTTGGGTACTTGCCCTGAGCTCTTTAATTCAAGGCTAGCACTCTATTCGTTGAGGCATGGCACCACTTCCAGTTTTCTAGTGGTTAATTGGAGAAAAGAGTCTCATGCCCAGACTGGCTTTGAACCTGAATTTTCAGAGCCTCCTGAGTAGGTAGGATTACAGGTGTGAGCCACTGGCTAACTGTTGAACTTTTTTTTTTTTTGCCAGTCCTGGGGCTTAAACTTAGGGCCTGGGCACTGTCTTTGTACACTTTTTTCTCAAGGCTAGCACTATGCCACTGGAGCCACAGCACCACTTCCAGCTTTTTCTGTGTATGTAGTACTGAGGAATCGAATCCAGGTCTTCATGCATACTAGGTGAGCACTCTACCACCAGGCCTTAGTGTTCTACTGTTCAACTTTTTAAGTGTGCATGTTAAAGTTGTAAAAATCAAGCTGTAGTCCTCTCAGCTGTTCTTACTAGCTGATGTGAATTACAAGAAGGTCAATGTGATTCTTATCAGTTAGTAGCCATTGTTAGCTTAACAAGAATGCAGGATACAACTATTTTAGGCTCCTATAGGAGCAAAGAGGAGTGATAGTAGATTCATAAGCAGTGCCTCATCAATAGAGATTTGCTCTTCTAAGACATAAAAACAAATCTGTTTCTGGTAGGATATGAAAATGGATCAGAGTGTGTCTTCCTCCAAGCAGCAGTCTGGGAAGGTGGCACCCCTTTTCTCTGTTCAAATAGTTCTTTATCCTCACCCTCATTGCTCCATTTACCATTTTGTATTCGAGGTATTGCTTTACTTTTCTGTTCCCTCTGCTAGATGTTAAGATCATTCAATAAGAAGAAATATTCCTTAGTTTCTTTGATCCCAGCAGAAAGCATAATATTAATTATATAAAGTATGCATGTTTAAAATGTTTTAGAAGACTAAAAACGGAAAGGAAGACTTCAAAGGAAGGCAAAAACAACTTAGCTACCAGAGATAAACAATGGACTAGTGTTGAAGGATAGAAGAAATGGGGAAAAAAAGCCAAAAATGAAGAAGAAAAGAAAAACTAGAAGGCAGAAGTATAACTAAACATCAATATATTCAAACAAACATTACTGTTTCTGTTAGACATTTTGATATAATTGGAGGAGAATAAAATAATTTTGCTAGAGATGAATCTTTAAGAGTCTATACGTAATAAAGATTCTTTTCTAATTAAGACAGATAAGTGAGATGAGGTAGACTTCGTATCAAGTATTAGGAACCCCTCCTCCTTAGATCTAGAGAGGCCAGTAGACTGCCAAGCCCAGATCTTCTATATGCTTCTTGTATGGAATAGTCTTCTTTACAGTTTAGTCCACTGGTTTATAGATAGAACATCCCAATAGATCTTTTTAGAATTTAGATGATTCTCCAGGTTGAGATCAAGTCCTTTTCAATCTAATGTTATACTTGCTAGCCCTTATCCTTTCCCCCTGAGTCCCCTATAAGTCATAATGAACTTTATATGTTAGAATAAATATCTCTAGGTCCTGTCTGATGGTGTTCTATAGTTTTGCATCTCTCTTCCAACTCCTTTTTATGACCTTCCTCTGATCTGTTTTAGTGATATACTTTTTAAACAGTGCAATCCAGAGCTGGAGTCCAAGATCAGAATTCTCATGCTGTTGGTTTGAAAGTGATATTCTCATCTTCAGTCCCCAGGAGTTAATAAGGAAAAATAAAACACCACTTCATTTGCATCTTGGATACAGATCTGAGGAGAGAGGAACCTTTCAGAGGCAATTTTCTGTGCAATATTAGCATTTATTCAATTCTGACCTTTGAGCTTTGGGCAGTGAGAGGCAGCTTTAATGTTTCCCTTTCCTAATACTGATTTTGTAGACACGAAGGCACCAGCAGGGGCTGGTAAATAACACAGCCAAGTTTGCTGCCATTCCCTTTACTCTCCCTGATGTGTCATGAGGAACTCTCCTGTTTTGAGCAATTCTTTGCCACCTAGTAAGGAAAAAATCTAGAGAGCCAGCCTCAGCAAGACTTCCTAGGATCTCTAAATGAATATGAAGCGGCTTCCTACAAACTCACATGTCTGGTGAAATGTAATGGTAGTCAAAAGGTCCCCAGACACTTGATAGCAAGTCAAAGGGATGCAGTTTATCAAGAATTTGAGGAAAGGGCTGGGAATTTGGCCTAGTGGTTAAAGTGCTTGCCTAGCATGCATGAAGACCCGGGTTCGATTCCTCGGTACCACATACATAGAAAAAAGCCAGAAGTGGTGCTAAGGCTCAAGTGGTAGAGCTCTAGCCTTGAGAAAGTCCAAGGACAGTGCTCAGGCCCTGAGCTCAAGCCCAGGACTGGCAAAAAAAAAAGAATTTGAGGAAAGCTTTTCATTGGGGCAGAATTTGAACCACATTCCAGTAATCTCCCAAACTTATGTACATATCCTACTTATTTATTTTTGTTTTGTCTGTTTTTAAATTCTTGTTCATTGAAGGCTGTATAACATGCCAGGTATTTGAACTACAAAGGTAGATGGACAACAAAATTACAGTTGCTTTTCTTAATAAATTTACACTGCACACAGACACACATATGCACACACATATATATACATACACACATACCATGAAAGACTAAGCAGGTATCAATACTTAGTGCTTGAAAGGAAGCAAATATTGTCAATATAAGATGATTTTGAGGGAATGTAGAAAGGACAGTCAAGGGAATGTCTTGTCACAGTCAAAGGATAAGTTAAAGACACAAACAAGCAGTGTTCAAGTCCACATGGGCCATAAAACATGCAGCACAGCCAAATGGCGCATCACAACAGAAATGTGTAGTTTTAGAGGCCATGTGTCTGGAGTCAAGATGTGAACTGGACCATTCTCTCTTTGAAGGTATTAGGGAAGACTGTTCTTTTTTATTGTAATGTACAAAGGGGTTACTGTTATATTCACCAAATAGTAGATGCATTACTTCTCATACATTGATACCCCTTCTCATGTTTTTGTCCCCATTTCCCTCCCTCCAACCCCTTCCAATCATCTTGTTTTCCCCTCTTCCCTTTCCTATTTCAAATAAACAAAGTAGATAACAAAGTTAAATAATGTAATACTATGAGATTAACCAAAGGGCAACATAAGAGAAGATAAATAATATAGTACATTAAGAAAAACAATCATACAATATAAAGCTCTTGTTTTGATATCCTGGGGACCCTTTCATTTAGCCTCATCCTATATGACTTTATGAATCTAGGTTTTGCACTATTGTAATCTTCTGCTAGGAGAGTCCTAGATGCGCAGCAATTTCATTGTTAAGTAAGATTATATTCTTAGGTACCGAAATCAGTACTTCAACATATCTGTTTTTAGGAAACACAATTTACCCCTACCAAGCAGGAAGCATAAATGCTCCAGAAAGCAGAAATATATGTTCAAGTCTGAGTTAGAATGGAGCTTGGAGAGTTGGAGACCCAGAGGCTGGTGGCCTATATGGAGTGGTCAGGAGAGCAGGAGACTGTGGCAGCTATGAAAACAGGATGGACAGTCATTCATTTTTGTCACTAGCAGTGGCTGTAATGTCTCTTAGGGATATACATGAAGAGAGAGGGTGTGTGTGTGTGTGTGTGTGTGTGTGTGTGTGTGTGTGTGTATGTGTGTGTGTGTGTGAGAGAGAGATAGAGACAGAGAGACAGAGACAGAGACAGACAGACAGACAGACAGACAGAGACTGTTCCTCATGAAATACAGAGAGGGACAGGAGGCCCCCTGAATTGGTCATGTACTTGCCAACTTAGAGAGAAAAATTAATTTTTCTTGCAAGTCAAATTGCCACTTTTGTGTCCCTTGGCAGGCCTATAACCACAGGAGCCATCCTGTGAAACATCTCCAAATAAAACTGTGAAATGCAGCAGGACAGGGACTTTACACCACATCAGAGTCAGATGCCAAGTAGCTCTCCCTAGGGGATCACACCACTGTGCTGGCGCCAGGCTTGCATCAGAAAGGCTGGCACGAGGTGCAGTGGGAGAAGACCCAGACAAGGTGAAAATAAACATTGTGGAATTTTGATCTCACTTGGACCCAATTGTTTTGGGCCTATTATATTTAAGAAATGGAACTTTAGGTCAATTTTATGTCTTTTTTTCTGACAACCTTTTTGCAGAGCCTTCCAGATGAAAAATGCATTTGCATGAATCTGTGTTTATCTTCTTGATGATCTTATTTCTATATCCTTCACCCTGTCTTAATCTGCTGTCAAGCTCAGAGGTAGAGTTCTTATTTTATCTCATGCTTAAGCAAGGTTTAGGCTCACTCATTATGGTGATTAGATGGTACTTATTTTTATTTTTTGAGCATATATATGTATATATAGATCCTCTTTAATCTTTAAACAGCCTTGCTCTATCAGTATCTTAACTGCATTTTAAAGGCAAGGAAGCTGAGACAATTTGTTAAGAAGAGAATGCTGCTAGACACTGGTGGCTCACACATATAATCCTAGCTACTCAGGAAGCTAGATCTGAGGATTGACATTTAATGCCAGCCTGGACAGAAAAGTCTGAGACTTTCACTAAACTACCTTACATACCCTAAACTAGTCCCCCCAAAAAGCCATTAAGGGAGCTGTAGCTTCAAATGGTAGAATACTATCTTTCAGCAAAATAAGCTCAGGACAGTGCCCACCCAGGCTTTGAGTTTGAGCTCCAGAACTGGCACAGGAGAAAAAGGAGGAGGAGGAGGGAGAGGGAGAGGGAGGGAGAAAAGGGGATGCTTAGTGTTAGCAGCATGAAATAGGAAGAATTTCCCCGGGTTCAAATTCTAGCCTTGCTATTTCCTACTTCTGTGACTATGAGCCAGTTAATTAACTTCTTTGAGTCTCAGTTTACTTCTCCATAGCATCAAAGTGAGAACAATAACTTCATCATATGGGATATTTCCTATTAAGTGGATACCTTTGTATAAAGAAATTAGTACAATGTTATTAGCATATGATATGTACTAAGTTCTAGCTATTGTTAAAAACTGGGTACAAGCATTACCGGTTATGTGCACTTGGAAAGGTTTTTTAATCTTAATACGTTCTCAGCTTTACTCTCTCTTTCAGCCAACCATCTAAAACTTTATTGTAACAACTGAAGGAGTATTTTCTTTTTTTAATTTTGGGATGTTTCATACTTTATATGGCCTAAAAGAAAACTGAGATAGAGTCAGAAAAAAATTGTGTGCGAATTTATAAATCATGGTAAAGAGTTTGGATTTAATATCAAATACTCTTAAGAACCCAGTGGAAAGTTTTTAACTAGAAAAGTGATGTACCATGTTTTAAATTTTAGAACGATCACCTTGATTACTGTGATATAGTGGAAAGATTGGCTCTCCCATTTCACCCCTTAATCCCAGAAAGCAGGTTCAGACATGCTATCAATAACTGTGGTGCTCAGAACCATGAAAGAAGCACTAAGTTGAAAATTAATTATATAACTCGTGTGTGGAAGGAACAGAGGAAAAAACTGGGAGAGAGCAAGGGAAGAGGTCACGTTGTCTAGTAAAAAAAGTACTCATTACTTGACTTACGTTACTGCAACCTCCTCTTTGTACATCACATTTATGACAACAATTAAAATAATAAAAACAAGAAGTATAAAAGTAAAAAAGATGTAGACTTTAAGAAGTGGTCTGATTTAGGATCTGTTTTGGGGAGTAACATTCAAGAAGAAACAAAGGAAGAAGTTGGTGTTAATGCTTGGAGAAAGACAATACCATTTCCTAAAAAAAGGCTAGGACAGAGGAAGTTTGAAGGAATGATACCATAAATTCTCTTAGTGTATTTTAAGTTTGAGCTTCTAAGCTTGATATGAAATGCTAGTTAAGAAATGAATGATAAGCTCTACAGAATTTATTATGATGAAGTAAGTTCAGGTCTGGTCAGGTCTTGTCATCCTGGGAATTTCCTGTGACCCTGCCCCCTGTCCTGACCTGATTTAGGCCTGGACCAGCTCAGGCACCATTACATCATGTCATATGTCTTCATGTTCATGTCCTGTGTCCTGTCTCCTGGCTGTTCTCTGACCAGCTCTCCGTTGGAGCTGAATTGGTTTGTTGGTATTGTTTTGTTTCTTTCTTTCCTCTGGCCTATTTCCTGTGTTAAGTGTACTTTCTTGCTGCTGGTCTTTGAGACAGGAGTCCACTATGCAGTCACTGGCCTTCTAATAAAGATTCCAAGATTTGACATCTCAAAATGTGGCTTCCCTGTATTCTGCCCTTGCAACAATGGCACATTTATCCTTTATAACAACAATGATAGTTGAAAAGAAAAACAATGATAGTTGAATACTTACTTCTATATTAGCATTGATAATGCTCTCCTGAAAACATGAGAGAAGATTAGTGTTCATGGAAAGTGGCAGAAAGTAAACATTATAACTCTAGAGTTAATACAGTTGTGATGAAATATGTGGTCTATATTTCAGCTATTCATGAAGAAATATCTAATCATTCAAACAGTCAAGGGTCTGAAAGTTAGAATTTCACCAGTTGCACTAAGAATGTGATCTTTTCCTCTTAGAAAATGGAAATGAAAGACATATCTGATAATGTCTATACCAAGAACTTTAAAGCAAGTTAGAAAAAAATGTTACATTACCATCAATTCAAAAATATATTATCTTAAATTGGATATGATAGTAATAAAGCTCAACCTTTTAAGGTACAAAGAGAGGGGAGAGAGAATCTTAGCTTTTCCTTTTTGTATAATCAGTAGTTAGCTTAGATTCTTTTAAAGAATTTGCTTTAAAAAATGGGTAAGGAATTGAGAGAAAGAGAGGAGAGGAAAGACTGAGTGGTGGGTGCTAAACTATAATCAGTATCTTTCCTCCATGATACCCACCTTGGGGGCACAGAGGAGTCGTCTAAAGTTCACCAGAAGTTGTGTTACTAGAATTGACATGGAAATCAAAGACAACCATCAGTCCCAAGGTGCTGGGTACAAGATGGAGTAAGAGAGCAAAAGTTACGTATTTGTAAAATCATATTTACGCTTAGCAAGTTCTCCAGTATGACAAGACTTAGGAAATTCCCATCTTACAGGTTGAGTTGAATTTCCTCAAATGAATGAATCAGAGTCCTATAGACCCCACTACTACAAAGTGTAGTAATGGGGCTTGAATTCTGGGCCTGTCCCTGAGCTTTTCAGCTCAAGGCTACCACCCTACCCCTTGAGCCACAGCACCACTTCTGGTTTTCTAGTGGTTAACTGGAGATAAGAGTCTCATGGACTTTAGTGTCTAGGTTGGTTTGAACCATGATCCTCAGATCTGAGCCTCTTGAGTAGCTTGTATTATTGGCATGAGCCACTGTGCCCAGCTCGCAGATATCATCTTTTAGAATTTTATTTTATTGTTTAGGAGTTGTACAACAATATTACAATTCCCTAAGTCAGGTTATGAGTCTTGTTCAATGTCATCTCTTCCATCATTTTCCCCTCAAGTTATACTGTTCAATTTTTACATAATTTATATGAATGAATATAATAGAGATATGGTCTTTGCAAGGGTGATCAAGGTAAAATGTGGCCATTAGGGTGAACTCTAACACAGCATGAGTTTGTTATCATAAAAAGAAGGAATTTAAATGGTTGGGGGACAATCAGTCAGCTACAGAGCCTGCCTACCATGCACAATGCCCTTGTTTCAATCCCAAATAAATAGAGGGGGTAATGTTTGGTAGAGATAGACACAGAGAGAAAATTATTTGATGAGATAGTTGAGAACATTGGTACCTACAGGTATAGAAGAGAGAATGGAGCCATTCCTTTTCTCATAGTTCTCAGAAGGAATCAATCCTGCTGATATTTTGAATTTGACTTCTTGCCTCTAGTGCCATGAGAAAATAAATTAATATTGTTTAAGCCGCTCAGTCTGAGGCACTTTGCTCGGGAGACCCTTCTAAATGAATAAATTCAAGTTATAAAATCCAAATTTCAACAATTATACTTAAATCTCAAGAGCTAGGTGTCTTTGTTCTTTGAATCTATATACATACCATCTAGTTTTGTGCTTCTGAAAGTCTGTAAGAACCCTAGGGTCCTGCTGTAAGACATTCTGGAAGAGGATGAGGAATTTCATTTCTAGCAAGCCAGTCTGCACTGTCAGTGATGTAGCACATTGCCTAGGACATGGTAGGTGCTCAAGAAAAATCAAATGAGCTAATTCTAAGAATTCTGCTCTAGATGTGAGCCAGATCTACAAGTGGCCACTCATTCCATGCTTCTGAGTAGAAATTATATGAGATTTTCAGAATCTATACTCTTTGAGGTAGTGTGTCTACTATATTTTGATATAGACGTTGTGTCAAAGAGAGATTCATCATTTGAAGCAGAGCATGATAACAACTCTGATTTTTTCAAGGATAAAAGGTTTAAAAGTATAGGAGTAATTGCTGCAGCCAGATGTCAGTGGTTGATGATATTGAAAAGAGTGGTGGGGTCAAGGAATGCTAATCATCCATGAAGTGGACTTACCACGAATCTGACACTGTCTCCTGGTGCACTCTGCTGTAGGTGCATCTTTGCTGAATAAATACAAAGTAAACTTGACGGGAAAGGAGACCTCAGCAGTCCTACAAAGACAATTTTGCAAGCTGTCTGGCTGTGGAATTAGTGGAATGTTTGTTCAGGAAGAAACAGCTGACGTCAACTTTGCTCTCTTTGTATCTCAAGGGCAGAGTTAGCCATGCCTCTGGCCTGCCTGACACCCACAGAAGGAAGAATGGCATCCAGAGAGAAAGGTTAAAGAACAGGTCAGCTGGGCATCCATGCTCTGATCCCTTCCCTCCCACTGTTTGTCATCTTTCTGGCAAGGTGAATTCAATGCCCAGTGATTCTTCCTGACTTTTTGAAAGCTATGGGATAAGAGAGTGTGAGAGAAACAGTTGTAGCACTAACAGGATTAGCTTGGGTTCCTAACCTAATCACTCTGGCCAGACTGAATAAAGAGGAGGGCAGTGAGCAGAAGGCAGAGATGTAAGGATAAATGGGAGATTGTTCAATACCAAGTGTGTGTGTGTGTGTGTGTGTGTGTGTGTGTGTGTGTGTGTGTGTGTGTGTTCGTGTGTGTGTGTTCGTGTGTATTCTGTTCAACTCACAAAACCTGAATTCTTTTACATTTATGGAGGTCTGCTAAATATGACTTAGGGATAAATTTTATCTTTGTATCTCCCAAGGAACAATACAAAGGCCTGGCTTATAAGATGCTATACATAAAAGTTATTTCATTATTGAATAAAAGCATGCTGAAGACCTTTCTGAGGTCATATTTTAATGTCAGCTGAGGACAGATAGAAGTTGTATTATTTACCTCAAGACTGGGTACACAGTGCCACATTTACGGAAGTTCTGTGCTCGAGATATTTTGCCCATTCAATTAGTAGATAAGGTGGATCAGGTGACACAATTTGTTATGAAGATGTATAAAGCAGTGCCTTAATTCATGACATTTATGGTCTCTTCAGGGTAGCTAAATCTCTTTCTTTATTGAAGGAAGAAAATATGTCATTGAGATGTGTCTGAGAGCACGTTGTGCTATTATCATCTGTGGATGTAGGGATGACATTACCTACCTAACAGACTGGATGCAAAGTGCGCAAGATTCATATTGCAGCTGCTTTGCTTTGTCTCTCACTGCTTTCCCTTCCTTTGGTTTGCCTCCCAAGCTCATTACTAGATGCTTTTAGACACAATGTCAAGTATGGTCCCAGTGAACTAAAGTATAAGCAACTGTGCCTCTGAGAAAGGAACAACACCAAAAACTATCTTTAAGAAATAAGTGAAAGATGTATGTATAATGGAAACCACATAGCTGAGTAAACTCTACTTCTGCTAGGGGTGTACATAGTTGATATACATATGACAGGGAAGTGTGAAAAATGTTTCCTATTAATAATACTACTGAATATATCAAGGCTATGCATTGAAGAAACAGAAAGCAGTCAGGTATTAGAGGCTCAAACGTGCTTTCATAGCTGAGGTTGAGATCTGAGGATCTCAGTTCAATGCCAGCCTGGGCAGGAAAGTTTGAAGGCTCTTATCTCCAAAGAATCACAAAAATAGCTGGAAGTGGAGCCACAACTCAGGTAGAGCATAAAGAAGAACCTTGAGCAAAGAAGCTCCAGGACAGTCCCCAGGATCTGAGTGTAAGCCACTGAACCAGCAAACATCATTATCATCATCATCAACAAACAAAGCAAGTAGAAAAGTAGGAAGCATAGGTTTAAAAAATTAGTGTTATAAGGTGAAGCACAGAGAGGTTACAGTTATGCAAGTCAGGTACCTAGTCTTTCTTTTTGAAGTGTCACTTCTTCCCTCGTTTTCTCCCATTTTTTCCCTCCTGACCCCCTCCCCACACAAATTATATAGTTCATCTCCAACATAGTGTCTAGTGAATATCACTGCTGAATTAGTTCTGCATTTGTCTCACCATTTCTGTGCTTCCCCTTGCCCTCTCCAAATCAGAGAAACTTGCATACAAGATTAAAAGTACAAAAATAAAAAAGTGACAAACGTGGGTGGGAGTGGTAGGGAAACAATCCCAAACAAAAACAACACCCCCCCCCAAAAGTAAAAATGAAAACCTCCTGGGGAAAAACAAGATGAGGGGTGGGGGAGGGGGGAAGGGAAATAGGGACCATGACATGTGAAAGGGTATCAATGTGTGGGAATTAAGGCACCATTTATCTGGCAAATATCATGTAACCCTTCTATTAATTACAATAAAAATATATTAAAAAAATGAAAACCTCCTGCTGAAGATGAAAGGCATGTATGATTCAAGGAGAAACTAGATTATTTCCATTTCTTGTAGTTCATTCTGATAAGTGTCAATCTGTAGGATTATATGTATATAGCTGTTTATCTTTTGTGATCATCTCCTATGAGTATCCTTCTCTGGTCTCACTGTGTAAATGTTTAGAGTCCTGTTTAAACGTCGAAGTGCAAATTTTTGTCTTCTACCATCTATTGTATTTACTTGTAGATTTATTTGTGTTTTCTTGTAGATTCTAATGACCACAAATGAAGAAACTCATGCAACCTATGTTTCTTTGGGTCTGGTTTACTTTGCTTAATATAATTTTTCCCAAGTCTTTCCATTTCATTATGAAAAGTACAATATCCCTTTTCCTGATGGAAGAATAGACTTCTAGTGTGTGTGTGTGTGTGTGTGTGTGTGTGTGTGTGTGTGTGTGTGTGTGTGTGTATGTGTGTGTGTGTATCTCACATTTTCTTGGTCCATTTGTCTATTGAGTGGCATCTGGGTTGATTCCATAACTTGGCTTGGGTAAACAAGAAAGCCTATTTTTTTTAACATGAGGAGAAATCAAGATTTCAGTGCAATGAATGATCAGTGAATGATTGAGAGAAGTGGCCAAGTTTACTTCCTGATATTTTTCAATTAGATTCTTTTTCTGTACTGTTCATGGGACTTGAACTTGGAGCCTGAGTGCTGTAGGTTAATTGGAAGTAAGAGTCTCATGGACTGTTAGGCAAGCACTCTACCACTAAGGCAAACTCCTGGAAGTAATGTACCTTCTATCTGTTGAATATAATGTAACCCTTCTTCTATTAATTACAATAAAAATATGTGAAAAAAGTCTCATGGACTTTCCAGCACAGGCTTGCTTTGAACCACAATCCTCAAATCTCAGCCAGTAGCAATATTATAGGCATGGGCCACCAATACCTGGCTTCTATTGGATTCTTATGACAATCTTCAGTTATGCACTCATCAGTCTTATTTGGTGTCTTCCCTGTGTTAGATACTAATTTGGTTCCTGGATGTAGAAATAGGATCAGGAAAATGACTCAAGTGGTAGAGCACCTAGCCTAGCAAAATTAGGGTCTGATCATTAGATTCACTTTTATCATCTATATAACTGTCTGTGTAACTATCTGAGTATCTGTCTGTCAGTTCTCCTCCAGACCTCTCTTTCTTACTTTCTCTTTCTTCTTTTCTTTTTTTCTCTCTTCCTTTTCTATTTTCTCCTTCCTTGGATCCTTTCTCTTTCTCTTTCATTTTTCCCTTTTTCTGAGATCTGAGTCCTTTTCCAGTATTTCTTTGCAGAATACGTATCAAATGCATTGAACCAAAACATCTTTAGGGTGATCTCCAAACCTATTTTTGCAAAGGATGAGAGGAGGAGAATGTGCAGCTTCTAGGATGACACTGAATGAATATGGACTCTGACTTTGGCCACGTTTATTTTGCTAGGAGCATTTTGTGCCTATTAACAAATACAAATAAAGAAATAATGTATTATTGGAGGGCATGATATAAAAATATAATTTAAACAAAGCCTAAACTAAAGCCTCATAGGCTTCTAAGTTTTTCATTACTACAAAATATAAACTCTCTTTAATTTTTCTTTCCAAATGGAAGATACCAGATGCCCATCTGCTACCATGAAAGTCTATTTTAATTGGCAGTTGTGGTCTCAGAGTAATTTTAAATTGCTACTAGGCTGTCACTTTTGTTTTTGCTGACTTGCAGGAGGTTTAATGCTCCCTCCACTGGACTGACTTTATACTCCTATTTGCAACTGTTGGATCACTTCAGTTTACGACAAATATAGAAGATCTCTTTAAATACTCCACAAAAATGCAGCAAAAATGCTTGAGTTGAAGTATAGTATTTTAAAAGTGCTCTGAGATCCAAAGATAGAACTTGTTATGAGGTAACATGTGCATAAAGAGAGGCATTTGTATGTAGTACAAATAGACCCTTTGGTCATATTGAATTATTTTAATATACTTCTAGTAACTCCTGCTTAACAAGCCATCAGTCACATAAAATCCATCAGATCTGATCATCACAGGGGCTGATAGAACAGTTTTTCTCACTTTGTCCAGTGTAGCCAGGTTTAATCAGGATGTAGTGAGGAAATGGAACTAGAAGATTGCATAGGGAAAAAGCAAGTACTTGGAGCTGGAAGTCAGAATTCATCCAGGCTCTTCTGCTGACCGGTATAGAAGTGCCTTTGTTCCTTTGTTGTGTAAAGTGCCATTGCTGGTTCACCCTTCATTTACTATGAATATTTTTGGCTTTACTTTTTCCTTTTTTTCATATATTTTTATTATTACATTATATTCACCAGATAGAAGGTGCATTACTTCACAAACATTGATACCCTTTCTCATGTCTTGGTCCCCATTTCCCTTCCCCCACCCCTCATCTTATTTTCCCCCTTTCCCTATCCTATTTCAAATAACTAGACAAACATATATACAATATATACTACAATATACTACTTAGCAAAGTAGTATTCATTGAATATTAGTCCTTATTGCTCAGCTACCTTTCAAAATAGTGTCACCTACTTGTGCTCCCAACATGTATACTTCCTAAAATTTTCAGTTCTTCCACATCTTCTTAAGCTTTGTATGTTTTTTTTTTTTATCAGTTTGATTTGTATAATTCTGGTACAGTATACCTTTATCTGTTTCATAGGGAAGTAGCAAAAACTGGGAAATTTTTAAAGTGTGGAAAATGTATAAAGTGTGAAAACTGTATGTAGTTCATGTCCCTAGGGGCCGTTAGGTATAAGGGTGAGGGGATACATGTAGTGAAACCTTTCTTATTGGTGACGCTTTCTGGCAGAGACCTTCAGTGGCTCAGGGCACCATGTGTGAGAGGGATGAATTCAAGAGTCAGAGGCAGATGACTTACAACCAACTTACTCTGCAGGCAATCCATGAGTCCACTAACCTTACACCGTCTCCCCTATCATAAAGAATATTTAATTTTGTCATTAGTGTGGATGAGGCCACAAAATCATATTATGTAGTTTAATCATATTTTGATTTTAATTGACCTAAATAAAAAAGAAGTTGAGCACCTTTTTGATTATTGACTGACTACTTACTTTCTTCAATGAATTAAACACACATACACACATGTTGCAGTGCCAATACTATACTGGATTAATTTTTATAGCTTTATTATTTTGATATCTTGCAACATAAGTTTACCATTTCTGATTTTCAAACTTGTCAGGACTATTTTTTTTTACTTTTTTCCATTTCTGCAGAAGCTTGAATATTAGTCAATTTATATACACAGCCACTCCTGGAACAATTTTTATTCAAATTTAATTCAGTTGATTTAAGCAGAATTGACCTTTTCTGTAATTCTTTGCTTTCTTAACTTGTCTTAGTAATGTTCTATTATTTTGGATCTATTAGTCAAGTACACTTTCATTAGATTTATATTTCTTTCATTTTTGAAGTAATTGTAAATGATGTTCTACAAACTCATTTTTTAATTTTGTTGTATAATTTTTATATATTGATCTTAATGCCTCATCATATTGTACACTCACAATTTAACAACTTTTCTATTGATTATAATCCTGTCACCTATGAAAAATGACAGCATCATTTCACTTTGCATCCATTTGCATTGTGTTTGTCTTATTTCTTCAGTTAGAACCTCCAGTATAGCCACCTAATAAGCTTTAGAGTTATTAATTTTGTTAGTGTGTTGTCAAAGCCCTTCTTTCAACTAACAGTACTACTGACAAATTGTAACTACTGTTTACTCAAAACTTAGTGTATTCCAAAGACTCTAGGAAAGAAATACTTTTCAAGAAGCATCTTAATTTAATTCATGATAACTTTATGTTAGAAGCATTATTGAACTGTAGGAGGAAACAAGTGCTAGGAACTTATTTTCTAATCCTTTCCTTGTCTACCACTTTAAACATGACTTTCACTCTCCTGTAATGGGCGACAGTGCTCACAGTTCCCTATTTCCCCTAAGAGCGTTATGTTCCATTACTCTGAGAAAATTTGGTTCTCTTTTGTGCCCTGTGGTAACTATTACAAGGCAGGATAAAATGGAAAGGACAAAACCCCCCTAGATTCAGTACTACTAAGTGCATTTACTGTAAAATAAAAGCATTAATTGCTTCCTCTGCAGGATCAAAAGACAGCTGTACACAGGTGAGTTAGACTTTCCTGGCCCCTTCATTAGCCAGGTTGATTCTTTACAAAGTGACTACACTGACCCTCTGGCTCTTTTTGCAGTCTCAAGACAACCTCAACTTGATTCTTCCAAGCACCTCATCAGACTGAGCTGAGTTAGTGCAGAGCTTCCAGCCAAGTGAGGCATCTCAGCACGAGGTGTCAAACATAAGACAGCTAATGCTGGGAGCCAGAGCAAGAAGGCTCTTCTTGACCTTGCTCTGAGACTAGTGCATCACAGAGAAGTGGCTGGCAGACTCCCTTTGATGCAGTGAACAATGAACAGCAGGCATTAACTTACACTATATCTATATCATACCCTTGTGTGAGGGAGTGTGTGCGTGCATGCACGTGTGTGTATGTGTGTGTGTATGCATATGTGTATATATCTCTCACACAGATTTCTCTCTTAGCAAAACACAGTGTAGACAGTTTGTGAACCACCATTTGAAAATAGCCCACACAGGATCACAAAGGAAGAGAAATCTCACAGGCTGCACAATGACAGTGGTAGAGCTAGGCATCGTGAAGCTTTATGGATAGCATGCATGTCTCCCATATGTTGTACATACAGGAGTAGTCGAGGACAAATGAGAACTGATAAGTTGCCCAAGTGATTTATTTTCTTGTCTTCTCTGCCAGTCTGGGTAGGTGGAAATAAATTTCAGCCTATCATGGTCATATTTAAAGTCTTTACTAAATAAAATGAAGAATTCATAATAATTATGATATCCTTTTGAAGTTCTTCTTGAACTGAATTCAGTACCAGATTATTGATATGGATATAATTTTCTCCACATTTACATTTGTGTAATTCAGAGAGATTATGGAGCACATTCTTGTTCTAATTTTAGTGGTTTCTAGACTGAGATTCCATATTTGCAGATACAGACTTTGTCAGTGCAGTCTTTTATTTATTCATTTATTTTTGAGAAAGGGGTTTTTATTATGTAGCCGTGTCTCTCCTTGTTATTCTGCTTAATCTCCTGAGTGCTGAGATTCATCAGAAATCTTAAAGATAAATCTGCAGAGCCTAAATTCCTTCAATGGGGGCAAGTGTTTTCATGTATATTGTCTGAAACTGAGGCCTTTAAAAAATAAGTTTATTGGTTTAACCTGGCCCCTAGAGGAATATACATTTACTACCAATGTTAGCCTTATAACCATTGAGTTTGAAGAGGTTTGAGAGTCTGAAATTTGTATTCGTATAACTATCAAACTTGACTTTTAGTATTTATTGGTTATGTATATGTATGTATATGTATATGTCCTTGAAGTTTTCCCACAGTTCACTGATATTCTATACTTATTTGCTTTAGTCTTTTTTTGCCATATTTCGTTTGTTATAGTTTATATGGCTGTGTCTAAGTTTACTAATACATTTTCCTTCACATTATCTATTCTGTCAGTACTCCTATTTGTTTTGATATTTAGTTTTCATCTCTAAGTGTTTTATTTGTTTTTATGTCATTGATTTTTTTTTAAGTTTATCTTCAGTTTCTTGAACATTTGGAATGTAGTGACGGTATTTGTTTTAATATCCTTGCTACTAATTATGTCCGTTTTCCCTTCTAATTATGAGCAGAATTTACCCATTATTTTGCATCCCTGGTAATTTTTAATTGGATGACAAGCATTGAAAAGTATATCTTATTGGGTGTGGGATATTTTTGTATCCCTATAAATACTCTAAAGCTTTATTCAGAAACACAGTTAAATTACTTGGAAGCAATCTGACTCTTTTTGATGTGGCTCCATTACCTCATTTCCATCATTCTAAGAACATTAGATCAAGTTGGAAGCTTTGGAAAGTTTATTTTTGTAGGGAAGAGAAATCCCACAAAATTTCAGGGACTTGAGCCAGGTGTTGATCTTTAGGGAATCAGTGGTTAGGAGCTTGTTGGAATAGGTCCTCCAAAGTAAAGGACAGATCATCACCTTTGTTCCTTACTCTACAAAATAGGAAGCACAATATCTAGTATCATTGTTCTAGAATTAAAAAGGCTTCTTTTGTTACTGGTACTTTCCCTCCCTCCCTCTCTTCTTTCCTTCCTTCCTTCTTTCCTTCCTTCCTTCCTTCCTTCCTTCCTTCCTTCCTTCCTTCCTTCCTTCCTTCCTTCCTTCCTTCCTTCCTTCCTGCTTTCCTTCCTTTCTATTTTGAGGCAAGCTCTAATTATAGAGAACAGGTTGGCCTTGAACTTGTAGTCTTTGTGCTTTCATTTTTTTTATTTTGGCTGTTTTTATTTTTTATTGTTTTACATTTTTAGTTTTTTGACTTATTACTGCTGTCTTAAAAAATGCTAGATTGGCTAATAACAATAGATGAAGGCTGGGATGTGGCCAGGAAGGGATCACTACTACACTGTTGGTGGGAATGCAAACTCATTCAACCATTATGGAAGGCAGTGTGGCGATTCCTCAAAAGACCAAACATAGAGCTCCCCTATGACCCAGCAATTCCTCTAATTGGCATTTACCCAAGTGTCCAGAAACAAGGACATACTAAATCCACTAGTACAACGATGTTCATTGCAGCACTATTTACCATAGCAAAGATATGGAACTAACATAAATGCCCTTCAGTTGATGATTGGATCAAGATGTGGTATTTATACACAATGGAATTCTATGCTGCTGTCAGAAAGAATGACATCACCCCATTTGTAAGGAAATGGAAAGACTTAGAAAAAATCCTATTAAGTGAAGTAAGCCAGACTCAAAGGAAGATAGGCTCAATGGTTTCCCTCATTTGTCATAATCGGTAGAAACCTTGGGCTCTCCTAGCAGAGATTTACAATATAGCAAAACCTAGATACATAAGGGCATATTGTATGACACTAAATGAAAGGACCTCCAGGATAGAGAAACAAAAACCATATAATGAGTGATTATTGTCCTTAATGTACTATGTTATTTCTCATTTCTTTTGTTGTCCCTTGGTTATCTCATATTATTACAGTATTTACCTTGTTATCTGATATATTGTATATGTGTTTATTTGGTTATTTGAAATAGGATAGGGCAGGGGGAAAAACAAGATGGGGGTGTGGGTGGGGGGAAGGAAATGGGGACCAAAACATGAGAAAGGTTATTAATATTTATGAAGTAATGCATCTTCTATCTGGCAAATATAATATAACCCTTCTATTAATTACAATAAAATATATGTAAAAGAAAAATAAGAAAAGAAAAATGCTAGATTGAGAAAAATACAAAAAACAAAAAAATTGTGTTGCTTCTGTCTCATTGTTCAATTAAACCCATGTTCAGTCTGAGTTTTTTATGGACAGAATATTTTTTACTCTTTCTAGAACATTCTTCTGATTTTTCTTTTTTGGGGGGACTATTTATCTTTTCCTTTTCCTTTTATTTATTTTAATCAAGGTAATGGATAGAGGAGTTATAGTTATATTCGTCAGATAGTAGGTGCATTACTTTTCACACATTGATACCCCTTCTTACGTTTTTGTCCCCATTTCCCTGTCCCCATCCTCTCCCAATCATCTTGTTTTCCCCCTCCCCTTTCCTATTTCAAATAAACAAATAAACATATATACAATATATCAGGTAATAAAGTCAGAGAGAGTAACAATATGAGATTAACCAAAGAGCAACAGAGTAGAAGAGAAATAACATAGTTGTGCTTTTATTTTTTAAACTTTGGTTAAATTAATTTTTTTTAGTATTTGTGCTTTAATTGCTGGGATTATAGGTTTGAAATACCTCACTCAGTTTTGAATACCCCTTTACTTGTATACTAAACACTAGGTACTGCTGAAGCTCCCATTTCTGAGTAGAGACAGAGCATGAAAGCAATCTTTAGCAGGTGCCGACTCACTGCAAACAGTCCCGTTTCCTGGGATATCTGAGCTAGGAGAACATATGGCTTTAGAAAGTATTTGGGGGGAAAGATGTTTTGTAGATCTGATGAAAAGCGCCAAAGGAAAATTTGCAATGAAGATCCCTGAGTTTCTGGAGCAGGATTATTACATCTGAAGGAAGAAATTACATGCCTTTCAGAAAAATGTGTATCTCTTGTCATGTTATGCAGCCGTGGTAAGGGACTTAGTTTTCTTGGGATTGGTCCAGTGATCCCGCTATTGATCAATAGCTCTTTGCGGCACCCTTTTGAGTAGCACATATTGTCAGAAAAGTCTCCAGTTACGTAAGACAGGGTAGTTAATGAAAGTCAATAACTAGTGTACTTTTTTTTTGAAGACATAGTAAATGTGTTTTCAGTTACTTACAAAGAGATTTCTATAGTAAGAATTGAATCAATACTTACATTATATTAGTGTAAGGCCGGGCACTGATTGCTCATGCATGTAATCCTAGCTACTCAGGAAGTTAAGATCTGAGGATTAAGGTTCAAAACCAACTGAGGCAGCAAAGTTGGGGAGACTCTTACTTCCAAATAACAAGCATAAGGTGAAAGTAGAGTTGTGGCTCATGTGATAGACTGTTAGCATTGAAGAAAAAGCTCAGGGATTTGTTATTGTCAGTTGACTCTGGTTGCTGCTGGAGTGCTGGTGAGGATGTGGTCAAATGGCAACTCTATTACACTATTGGTGGAATGTAAATTTGTTCATCCCCTTTGGAAAGCAGAATGGAGGTTTCTCAAAAGGTTAAACATGGAACTTCCCTATGCGCCAGAGTTCACTCCTGATATTTATCCGACAGAACACAAATAAGTCCACATTAAAGTTAGCAGAACAGCTATGTTCATTGCAGCATTGTTTACATTGCCGAAGATATGGAATTAGCCTAGATGCCCTTGAGTGGACAAATAAATGGGTCAAGAAAATGTGGCACATATACACAATGAAATTCTGCTCTTCTGTCAAAAAGAATGCTATTGTACCATTTGTAAGGAAATGGAAAGAGTTGGAAAAATATTAAGTGAAGTAAGCCAGACTCCCAAAAAACAAGTTGCATGGTTTCACTCATTTGTAGTAATTAGAATGTCCCTATAAACGTATAAGTAAGCACACTGGATGGTTAAAAAAAACAACTTCCAACAACAGTACTGGGATATGATAAATTATACTGGTCTCCAGACAGTCACACAGTGAGACCAAAGGAAGGTGTCATAGAATGGATCTCGAAGGAATAATAGCTGTGTGTATATCATTATATAAAATAACACTTCAGGAAATGAATTCCAAGAAATGGAGATGAGAATTTTCTTGTTGTTGTTTTTGTTGTCTTTTCCTTTTGTCTTGTTTGATAGTTTCATTGTCTTTGGGATGGTAAAAGGAAGCACAGTAAAGGTGGCACAAAGGATCAACAACTATAGCAGTGGTATTCATTAGATATAATGTGAAAAATGAGCTATACAACTTGTGGGTGGGAATAGGGTGGAAAGAGAGGGAGAGAGCGAGGGAACGGATAGCATGGTTCAAAAAGAAATGTCCTCATCATCTGACTTATATAACTGTAACCCCTCTGACATTACCACTAAAATAACAAGAAAATATATCTATTACAAATAGCTCAGGAATACTGCTTAGATCTTGAGTTTAAGCTCCAGAACTGAAATAAGAACAAAAAAAATCAGTGTAAGTTATTTCAATAAGTACTTCAATGGAAAAATGACAGGTCTTAACTTTTTGTATTGCTCAAGGTAAAGTATTGATCATGGGCCAGAACCTATGGCCGGCACTTGACTTCTATGACTCTTCTGAATGAAGGATGTAACATTATCATTCATTTGATGTTCAAGAAGTTGATACTCAAAGAAAGTTACAACTCAAGGCACAGAATGTTGGTGAATTAGGAGAAAAACTGAGACTTTCTACAAAGTAATTTATCCTCTGTGTCAGTTTTCATTATGAAATACTTTGGTTTATAGTACAAAAGTGAATATGCAGTATGGCATCAATTAGTTAATGCAGCACACACACACACACACACACACACACACACACACACACACACACACAAAGACATATAATTTAACTGAGGAGGAAGATACTGGGATCCACTCTGAACCCCTTCCATTTTTACCACAACTTATATTCTCCTCATTCTAATCATTAGAATAGATTAATCTTCAATAGGCTATACATTCCTTGATTAATCTTCAATAGGCTATAAATCCTTGATTAATCTTCAATAGACTATAAATTCCTTTTAATATAAACCTTATCGCTTCTTTATTTGTGCTTTTTTTCATAAAAATTGAGAGGCTTTTTTCCCCCTACTTCTGGGGCTTGAACACTGTCTCTGAGCTTTAGCCCAAGGCTGGCACTCTACCATTTGGGACACAATGCCACTTATGGCTTTTTCTGTTTATGTGGTACTGAGGAATCAAATCCAGGACTTCATGCATGCTAGGCAAGCACTCTTCCATGAAGCCACATTCATAGCCCAATAGTTCTTTCACATGTGATCAATTTAATGCTTGTTTCTAGAACAAAATGATTTTTGGAACCAAAGTTGCCATGTCACTTATGGGATTTTAAAACTAAAGAATGAGTCAATTTTCACACTTTATGATGGAGAGTACTTAAAGTTAATTGATTTTCACAAGGTCACAGAACTAATTCTGTCAACAAATGCTAAGGAAATCCCTAGAATGTAATAAGGACCAAGATTGTAATGCAAATCTATTACTGAATTCTGCTCCTTTTTCAAAATACTGAGAAATTAATTTAGAATAGCACTGGCAGTGAACAAAGTTTTAGTGTGGCCTTGCTTATGGTAATTTGGGTAAATATTCAGAAGTGGTGGAATTGCTGGATCATAGGGCAGTTGTATATTTAGTATTTTGAGGAACCACCCTACTGCTTTCCAGAGTGATTGAACAAGTTTACATTCCCACCTATGATGTAGTAGCATTTGCTTTTGGCCACATCCCCTCCAGCTGGTACTATTATTTGTTTTCTTTTGATAATGGCCATTCTACCTGGGGTGAGGTAGATTATCAATGTAGTTTTGATATGCATTTCTTTTATGGCCAGAGTTTTGAATATCTCTTCACAGGTCTATTGACTGCTCTTATTTTCTCTCCAGAGAAGTCTCTTTCTAATTCTTCATTAATGGGGTGATTGTTTCTTTGACGACTTGTTATTGTGGGGTTTAAGTTTTTGAACTCTAGGTATATTTTTCATATGAGGCCCTTGTCTGGTGTATAGCTAGTGAAGATCTCCCAATCTGTGGGCTTTTTATTCATCTTGTTAGCTATGTCCTTTGCCATGCAGAAACTCTGAAGTTTAATGCTATCCCATTTATCAAGCCTTTCTTTGATTCATTTGAATTTATATAGGAAGTTTTGACCATACCAACAAGCCCTAGTGTATCCCCTATCCTTTCCTGTAATATTTTCAGGGTATCAGTTTATACCTAAAAAAGTCTTCGATCCATTTGGAGTTGATTCTGGTGTAAGATGATGAATAAGGATCTAACTTCTGTTTTCTACACGTGTATAGCCAGTCTTGCCAGCACCATTTATAGAAGAGGCTGTCTTTCTTCCATTTGATGATTTTGGCTCCCTTATCAAAAATTATGTGGCTGTAAGTCTGTGGGATCATTTCTATTTCATTGGTCCTCAGGCCTGTTCTTGTGCCAGTACCAGGCTTCTTTTATTACTGCGGCTTTGTAGTAGAGTTTGAAGTTCGGTATTAATAGTCCTTCAGTTTCTCTCTCTCTCTCTCTCTCTCTCTCTCTCTCTCTCTCTCTCTCTCTCTCTCTCTCTCTCTCTCTCTCTCTCTCTCTCTCTCTCTCTCTCTCTCTCTCCTCTCTCTCTCTCCCCCTTTTTTTTGCTATTCAGTCTTCTATTATTCCATATGAATCTTTGGACTGCTTCTCTATTTCATTGAAGAATGTAATTGGGATATTTATGGTTATTTTATTGAATACTACGGTACATGGCTTTTGCAGTACTGCCATGTTTACTATGTTAATTCTTCCAATCCAGGAGCATGTGAGGTTTTTCCACTGCCTTAAATCTGCTTTAATTTTCTTCTTCAGGCTTTTAAAGTTTTCATTATAGAGGTACTTTACCTCTTTGGTTAAGTTAATTCCTAGATATTTTATGTTCTTGAAGCTATTACAAAGGGAGTTGTTTTTCTAATTTCAGCCTTACTCTTTTCTTTGTCATCATACAGAAAAGCTACTTATTTTTGTGGGTTAATTTTATACCCTGTAACAGGGTATACCCTGCCAGAGGTTTGACAGCTCAAGTGACTTGGGAGAGGAGTCTGTGGGATTCTTTAAATACAGGATCATGTCATATTCAAAGAGAGAGTTTTACTTTTTCTTTCCCTATTTGGATCTCCTTTATGTTCGCCTCTTGCCTTATTGCTCTGTCTAGGAATTTCAATACTATATTGAAGAAGAGTGGAGAGAGAAGACAAATTTATCTGATTCCTGATTTTAGAGGAAATGTTTTTAAATTTTCACCTTTCTAAGTATATGGAAGTTTCTCAAAAGACTAAACATAGAGCTCCACTATTATACAGCCATCCCACTCCTGGGCATTTACCCAAATGATCACAAACAAGGCCTCCATAAAGCTACCAGCAAAATTATGTTCATTTGCAGCACTATTTACCATAGCTAAGATATAGAACCAACCCAGATACCCCTCAGTATATGAATGGATCAAGAAAATGTGGTATATGCTTCTTTCAAAAAGAATGACATCGACCCATTCGTAAGGAAATCAAAAGACTAAAAAGCATATTAAGTGAAGTAAGCAGGACCCAAAGAAACATAGGCTCCATGATTTCCCTCATGTGCAATAATTAGTATAAAATAGTCTTAGCAGAGGATCAGAATAGCTCAGTGGCTGTGTATATATGACCATGATGCTAATTGAAATGAGCTCCAAGATATGCATTGTTTTAAGATGTACTGTGTACATTTTCTTTCATTTTCCTGCCTTTGGCTTATTCCCTGTTGTCACTATTTTTGATTTTTCTGTGTCTTTACCTGATTTGAGGAAGGGAATGGGAAAAACAAAACAGAGAGACAAAGATAAAGGGTGAACCAATACAACAAAGATATGCACAAGACACTATGTGGGAAATTAACTTTACAACTGGGGGGAGGGGAAGTGGGAGAAAAAGAAGGAAGGGGTAATACTATTTGCCAATATACTCATTACCTTACTTATGTAACTGTAATCCCTCTTTACATCACCTTTACAATAAAATAAAATATTATTTAAAATTGCTTTTACTGGACTATAAGCTTGATGCGAGAAGAATTTTGTTCTCTTTTATTCTGTAAATGGAGAAGTATCTGCCATGTGAATATTTGATGAGTATATGAAGAATAAATTAATGAGCCATGAATTTTGAGACCATGTAAACATTCTTTTGGGTAGTTAGCAGAGTGTCTGAGAATGATGTTGGGAATGTTGGTAGTTATTTTACTAGTCAAGAATTTTAGAAATATGATCAGATATGTTTCTCTTGCTTACAGAAGTCAGATATGTATAAGAAGAAAGGTTCATCTAAGTATACCTTATGATTGCTTTCAATATAAGCAAGTGTTTATTCTTTCTCCCTTACAAAACATTTGAGCTTGGTGTGTATTTTATTTTTTGGTATTTCCTTCCCTTGTTTGGGTAACAGCAGACACAGCCAGAATCTATAATTAGCCATGCTCTCACTGAGTCCTCACTTACCCAATGGAACATGAGCTTCATGAAAGCAAGTTTGCTTTTCAAGTTCACAGTAGTGTATTGCATTTTCTGAAATAAGGCCTTTCCAAGCCATTATCAAGGAGAAATAATGAAAGGCTAGTGGACACCAGGTTTACATTGCCATTTTTAAGGGTTTTTACAAAAGTATACTTGGGAATGCTATTTTTCAAAATCCTCTCCTGACAAGTTAAGTACTAGCAGTTCTTTGTTAGAAGAAAAATCTTTCATCTATTTTTCTATTTAGGATGGTTTTCTTCCTCAAAGATATCCTTCTTTAGTCTGCAAGGTGCCTATTGTATGGCAGGTAGAAATTCATACATTCTCTCCCTACCATTACCCTTTATTTTGAGCATAGGAAAATCGTTAACAACACAAGCTGCTTGAATCGAAGGACAAACTGCATTCTTCACGTTTCGGTAAAGTGTATTCATCACTCAGAAATATTTTCTAAGTACCTAGTGTGTACAAGAGGGCTACACAGAGGCTGCAAAGATGAATCATCCCTTATAATTAAGGTGTATATACTGGCAATGTTCTTTTACCTTGTACATTCTCAGCTCTGTACTAACATTATGTAATTGAATACTCAGAAAAATCCTCTATGAGCCTTCTTTTGGCCATACCTATTCTGGGGTCTTGAACTTAGGACCTCGCCCTTGCTAGGTAAGCATTCTGTCACTTGAACCATACTTTCAATCTTCTTTTTTTGTGGGTGGTGAGGCTTGAGCTCTTCATCTCAAGGCTACCACCCTACCCCTGGAGCCACAGCCCCACCTCCCTATGCCTCCAGTCGTCATCCTCTGTAATAACATCAGGCATTGAAAAGAACAGAATTTTAGTGTTTTTACTACCAAAAAGGATAAGTTGACAAGGTGATGGATATGTTAATTAACTTGGCTAAATCTTTTGACAGTGTATATGCATATCAAAATATTGCAGGTTGTGCACAGTGGCTTATGCCTATAATCCTAGTTACTCAGGAGGCTGAGATCTGAGGATCAAGGTTCAAAGCCAGCCTGGGCACAAAAGGAACTGAGACGCTTATCTCCAGTTAATCTCTAGAAAATAGGAAGTGGGGTTTCGCTCAAAGGTGGGGCGGTAGAGCTGAAGAGCTCAGGGACAGCACCTAGGCCGAGTTCAACCCCATGACCCCCCCAAATAATACTGCATTATTCCTTATAAATAATAGTAGTGGCATTTGTCAATTAAAAAAACTTTTAAAGAGCTTAATGAAAATTGGTAAGATTAAGTAAGTTTCTGAAGGTCACACAGATAAAAGTTCATGGACTTTGATTTTGAACAGACGTTCTTGTTTTCTCATGCTCTTTCCGTAATAATTTGAGAACTTGTAAAAGCAAATGAAAGATCATAGCTTTCAGGGAGAATAATATGATATTCCTTATCACAGGAAAAACACAAGAAAACTTTCAATTTTAAAGCAATGTGTGATTTAAAAGCACATCCTATTTTAACACAGTGTACCAAAGGCTCATGCCTGTAATCCTAGCTACTTGGGAGGTTGAGATATGAGGTTCTGATCCAAGGAAGCCTGGACAGGAAAGCCTTTGAGACTCATCTCCATTTAGCTACCAGAAAACTGTAAGTGGTACTGTGGCTCAAAGTGGTAGGGTGTTAACCTGGAGCAAAAAGACTCAGCACTTTGGCCCTGATTTCATGTGCCACAACAGACCAAAACAAACAAATGAACAACAGGTGTGTACATATGTATATGTGTGTGTATAAGTATATATCTTTTATACATACATATATGTGTATACATATATGTGTGTGTGTGTGTATGTGTTTGTATGACTAATATGATAGAGATTTTGTATTTGACCTTGGTGTTTAAAACTCCATGGTTTTGAAGACTTATAAAGTTGCTATAAAAGTTCTGGTTTAGCTGGGTGAAGTGGCTCATACCTGTAATTCTAGCTACTCAGGAGGCTGAGATCTGAGGATCAAGGTTCAAAGCCAGCCTGGATCTGAGACTCTTATCTCCAATAAGCCTCTAGAAAATGGGAAGTGGGGCTTGGCTCTATGGTAGGGCAGTAGCCTTGAGCTAAAGAGCTCAGGGACAGAGCCTGGGCCAAGTACAAGCCCCATGACCAACCCCCCAAAAAATCTGGTTTGTTGGGATTTTAGATACAATGATGATGATCAATAGAACTATGAATGGGAATTATATGCAAGTGTCTTCTAGACTCCAGTCTTTTGAGTTATAAAATGAAGTGATTAATGACTCCGTAATGTATGCACATGCACACCGACAGGACCATGCACACGCATGTACAGATATACACAGAAATTAACATGGATACATACACATATGTATACCACCTATGTAATGAACACATATATACATGTGTGCACATGTACACATACATACATGCATATACATATATATATTGCTGGAATTCGATAACATGAATAGATTAAAAGTGTGGGCATAAAAGGTAGCTATCACTTTCCTCTAATTTAGTAGGAGTTCTGATGCCATTATCTGAAAAACTCAATGATCCTTAAGCATTAAAAACATGAAGACAAAAATAGTAAAGTCCGTGATAATCCAGTTTCTTAAAACTGATGATAAAGAGAAAAACTGCAAAAATAGCCAGTCAAAAAAAGAAAAATCATATTTAGAAACAAAAACAAAGTTGAAAGAATTTTTCACTGGGGACAAGGAAAGGTAAAAGGAAGTTATGTCTTTAAAATAGTAAAAGACAGAAAAAAGGCAAGCTAGAATTCTTACCATGACAACGTATCTGTTATAATAAAAAACAGATAAAACATTTTCAAGCATCTAAAAGCTAAAAGATTTCATCACCAACATATTACAGGAAGTTCTTCAAGTATAAAGAATTATTATTATCATCTAAATCTACTTAAAGATAATCAGATCAGCTCATCTTTTAAGCAGAAAATGTCTTATATGGTTTATTACACACTTAGCAGTAAGATGTATGGTAATGAAAGCACCAAGCTTAGAGGAGAGGAATGGAGCAATATTGTCATTAGGATTTTATGTTATATGTTAGGTACTATAAAAGAAACTGAAGGTAGATTGTGATAAGGTAAAAATAGATACCATAAGCTCTAAGGAAACCGCTAAAGTATCCAAACAAAAAGTTATAACTAACAAATCAACAAAAGATATAAAATGGGTGCTGGGAATTTGGCCTAGTGGTTAAAGTGCTTGCCTAGCATGCATGAAGACCTGGGTTCGATTCCTCGTTACCACATACATAGAAAAAAGCCGGAAGTGGTGCTGAGGCTCAAGTGGTAGAGCTCTAGCCTTGAGAAAGTCCAAGGATAGTGCTCAGGCCCTGAGCTCAAGCCCACGACGGGCAAAAAAAAAAGATATAAAATGCACTCATAAAAATATAATTCTAAACCAGAAAAGAGGTGGGGGGGCAGAACCAATAGGGTAATAGGAAAGCAAAGGGCAAGATGGTAGATTTAAATGAACTCTTGCTAATAATTGTAGTAAAGATAAATGATTTTAATATCACCATCTTTTAGCTCCTTTATCCTATAAAATGCAGTGATTATCAGATTTTTAAAAATTATGTTTAAGTAGTTGTAGAAGTGACCTCTTTCAATGTTCTCACTCCTTCTCCCAATCCCCACTTCTCTCACTTTTATTTTGTTCAGAATGCATTGAATTTTTGACCATATTTCCCACCATTCTCTTCATTCATCTACCCACTTCCTTCACCCCATCTATCCTCTTCAAAGTATCCCTTTCCTGCTATTTACTTTTCTAACCTTTAATTTAGTCTATAATTCCATTTACTTGGTAAGTGGAGACAGGAAATTCATGGCTTGTGGTCAGCCCAGGCAAAATATGAAATTGTTTGTCAAAGAACAAGAGGCATGGTGGCATATTCTTGTCATCTCTGTATGTGGAGGGTGGTCATAGGAGATTGTGTATGAAGCTGGCCAAAGCAAAAAAAAAATACTAGACTTTATCTGAAACATAACTTAAAAAAAGAAGAGCTGGAAGAGTGTCCTCGAGTAATAGAACAATTGTCGAGCAAGTCCGAGACTATGAGTTCAAAGCTCTGTCCTCTTCAGAAAACAAAACCAAATATGTCATATTAAATGTAAAACAGTTGGTAAGCAAAAATATAGGCAGAAATAGGTTAAAATATAGTCATAGAAAATATACAGACTAATAAGAAACCAGAAAGGTTGGAATGGTTATATTAATATGAGTATAACTATTTCAGAGCAGATATAGTGGGCCATTTCATAATGGTAGTTGAACTACTAATTAGAAGAAATAGTATATTTATGTACCTATAGCCTCAAATATAGGAAACCAACATTAGAACTGGAAGAAGTGCATATTTATAATAATGGTTGAAAATTTTAATATCCAATCATAAATGATAAACAAGTAGGTAAAATAAATAAGTAGAAAATAAAAATGTCTAAGCCTTATGCCATGTTATCCACCAATCTAATTGACAAAGTACTCTACCAAACTTGACAGAATATATAGTCTTTATAAATTCCCATGAAGTTTTGATCAAAATAGGTGAGATTATAGACCATTCAACAAGGTTTATAAAGTTTAAATGCATTGAGTAATAGAAGATGTGTTCACTGATCACATTGGAATGATATATCGATAATAAAGTTACCTTAAAAATCCTTAGATGTATATGTATGAATACATACATAACATAAGAAGAATGAAACTATGTAATTCTAGGATTCTGTAGAAGTGGTGCTGATTTTATAAACTTCTAGAATTTCTGAGAAGGAAAATGTTTCAATGCATTACTTGAGTTAACATTACTCTTCCACCCAACCCAAAAAGCCATTATTAAAGAAATGAAGACTTCAAAGTAATAGTATCTCATAAACATAGAGTAAAATGTCATAAAATTTTAATAAACTGAATCAAATAGTGTATAAAAAAGTGTGATACTGAGTGCTGTGGCTCACACCTGTAATCCTAGCTACTTAGGAGGTTGAGATGTGAGGATCAAGGCTCAAAAGCCAGCCTAGGCACCTGAGACTCTTATCTCTAATTAATCCCTAGAAAATGGGAAGTGGGGCTTGGCTCAAGGGTAGGGTGGTAGCCTTGAGCTGAGGAGCTCACAGATAGCACCCAGGCCAAGTTAAAACCCCATGACCCATGGCTTTAGTATGATTCTATTACAGAGCTATAGTAACCACAAGAACTGATACTGGTACAAGAACAGCCCTAAGGACTGATGGAATAGAACTGAAGACCCAGAAATCAACCCACAGACCTATGGCTACTTAATCTTTGATAAGGGAGCCACAAAAATAGAATGGAAGAAAGACAGCCTCTTCAACAAGTGGTGCTGGCAGAACTGGTTACACACCTGTAGAAAACTAAAGTTGGATCCTTCTATGTCACCCTGAACCAAGATTAATTTCAAATTTATCAAAGACCTTGAGGTAAAAGTAGATACCCTGAAAACTTTACAAGAAGGAATAGGAGTAGGTCTCTTTGGTACAGGTTGAAACTTTCTTAATACAAGCCAAGAAACACAACAAATTAAAGTTTGGACAAATGCGACCACATTAAACTGCAGAGCTTCTGTATGACAATGGACAAAGCTAGCAAGTTAAATAGCTCACAGAATGGGAAAAGATCTTCACTAACCATACAACAGACAAAAGCCTCATATCTAAAATATATCAACAGCTAAAAAAATTGAATCTCTCCAAAACAAATCTTCAAAGAAACATCCATCCCATTAAAAGATGGGCCAAAGAGTTAGAGACTTCTCTGAAGAGAAAATAAGAATGGCCAATAGACACTTGAAGAAATGCTCAGCATCTCTGGCCATAAAGAAATGCAAAGCAAAACAACTTTGAGATTCCATCTCACTCCAGTTAGAATGGCTATGATCAAGACATCTAATAATAACAGATGTAGATGGGGATGTGGCCTGGAGGGATTGCTACTATACTGTTGGTGGGAGTGTAATCTCGTTCAATCATTATGGAAAGCAGTATGTCAAATCCTCAAAAGACTAAACATAGAGTTCCCCTATGACCCAGCAATTTCACTCCTTGGCATTTACCCAATCGTCCAGAAACAAAGACATACTAAAGCCACTAGCACAACCATGTTCACTGCAGCACCATTTACTATAGAAAAGATAGGGAACCAACCTGGATGCCCCTCCATAGATGATTGGATCAAGAAGATGTGGTATTTATACACAATGGAATTCTATGCTGCCATTAGAAAGAATGACATTGCCCCATTTGTAAGGAAATAGAAAGACTTGGAAAAAATTATATTAAGTGAAGTAAGCCAGGCTCAATGGTTTCCCTCATTTGTAATGATTAGTACACACCTAGGTCTCTCCTAGCTGAGGTTTACAAGAGCGCAAAACCTAGATACATAAGGCCATAAAGGATGAGGCTATCTCCAGGATATGGAAACAAGAATTTTATCTTGTGTGATTGTTCTTTATGTACTATGTTATTTTTCTTTTCTTTGGTTGCCCTTTGGTTAATGTCATATTGTTATTGTATCTGACTTTGTTACCAGGTATATCGTATATATGTTTGTTTATTTTAAATGGGAAAGGGAAGGGGGGAAAACATGATTGGGAGGGTGTGGGAGGAGAGATATGGGGACAAAAACACGAGAAGGGGTATCATTGTGTGAGAAGTAATGCACCTACTCTCTGATGAATATATCTGTTACCCCTCTATACGTTACAATAAAAAAGAATGCTAGAAATGTGAAATTGAGGTCATATTAGTGGCAATTAACAAGTAGGAATAAAAGCAGAGATAAAGGGGAGGAAAGAGATATGGTGTGCCATTTCATAATGCACGTGTATGAAAATACAATAATGAAACCTCCAGCTAAATGCTTTTAAAATCACAAGAGAGTAGGTATAAAAAAGAGTAATAGGAGGGTTTTTTTTGGTCAATGTTATATGCATTTATAGAAATATCACAGTGAAACTCCTTGGCTTATACAATTAATATACACTAATAAAATATGTAGATATAAAAAGTGGGAGACATGAAGACCAAGGAATATTTAGTCTAAGAATTAAAGTTGAATTAATATTCAGAAATTGAATGATGTAATTTACTTTATTACCAAATGAAAAAAGAAAAATATGAATAAACCCAAAGAAAGCACTCAAAATCTGATATCTACTTGCCACAAAATAATCATACTTAAATCAGTTGAATTTCCTCAACTTGATGAAAGGTAACTGTAAAAATCAGGGGTTCCACTGGGCAAAGAGACAAGTGAATATTATATCCTCAAATCAGAAAGAAAGCAGAATGCTTGCTCTCTCCTCCTCTGCCACCACTTATTTCTTCTCTTATTTGTCATTGTGGTTGAGTTTTAGCTTAGTGCTTTGTGCTTCCTATACTGTCACTCTATCATTTGAGCTATGACTATGGACCTGCTGGTCAATAGGAGTTGGAGTTGACTGAACTCTTTTGCTGCAGCTGATCCTTTAGATCTCAGCCTGGAGAGTAGCTAGGATTAAGGAGATGACGCATGGGTGGTGTCTAGGTGTCTCTCACTACTTGTATTCATCAATGGGTGGAGGATCTAGCACATATAGTAAGCAATACACACACACACAGGTAGATTGGAAAGAATTAAGTAAAATTTTTATGGAGGATATTAGGAGCTATGCAAAAAATTTAATTGGATATACCAAAAGAAATAAAGGTATAGTACTAACAGTACTTTAACAAGATCTAAGGATAGACCATCACTGTACAAAGATATTTCATTTTTAAGTATTAGCATTCAACAGAAATAAATGGGAAAGTAAAAGTCATCTAAAAGCACTAGAAACATGAAATGGAATAAATAGGACAAAATATTATTGAGCTGAATTGAAGATAAATTAAGCAAATAAAGAAATGTATAAGATGCTTATGGGTTAAAAACAATGTTATGACGACAGTTTCTCAAACTCATGTGTAGACAAACCAGTACTAAACATTTAAGAGTATATGTTCTGTAGTGAAATGGACACTTATTTGAAATTTTAATAAAAGATTTAGAATTATAGACTTGATTATAGTGATAGGAAGCAGATTTGTGGTTGAGTGGGAATGAGAAAGTAGTTGTGAGGAACTGCAGTATGACATAATGAGATAAAGGAGCCGTTGGTGGTAACTCTTACACTCATCCTGATTGTGGTAAAGCTTCAAAGGCATATATACTTATCCAAATATGCATTTTAATTATATCTAGCTAAAATGTCAAAGATAGATCAAATCTTCTGCCAAAACTCATTGAATTATATGCCAAAAGGGTGAATTTAAGGACTCATAGGAAAAGAACAGGGGAAACTTCCATTTTCTTGGAATGTAATTTAGACAATCTACATTTTTTGGGGAAGAAAATCATCTTTTCAGCATGCAGATGACAAAATGGGAGAACAAGCTTACTTGTTATTTGCAGCTATTTTCCATCCTTTTGTCAAAGGTCATTTTTCAAGCTTTTTCATTTGCGTGAGTTTCCACCATATCTCATTATCACCACCTATTTGCAATTGAAGCATGATTCACAAAGATTAGAGCATTCTTTTTTTTATTGTATTTTATTGTCAGGGTAATGTGTAGAAGGGTTATAGTTGCATTTGTCAGGTAGTGGGTACATTACTTCTTGAACCTTGTTACCCCTTCTATGTTTTTGTCCTCCCCTCCCCCCAAGTCATCTTGTTTTCCCCCTTCCCTTCTCTATTTCAAATCAACAAATAAGTGTATATACAGTATACCAGGTAACAAAATCAGATACAATAACTACATGAGATTAACCATATGTGGAAAAAAAGACAAAAGAAATAACTTCACATAGTACATTAAGAACACCAATCACAAGACTAGAGCATTCTTACCTAATTGTCCCAGTTCAAAATTCACAGGCCATATTAGAAAGTGAAATATGCAACTAATAGGTTCCTATATTTTGAGAAATACTAGTTTGTAGAATTTCTTGTAATACTGTGCTAGCTACCAGTGACATATGTGGAGTACATTAAGACAAAGGCCTAATTGGGCTACTTTTCATTTGCTTCTACTCTGCAATATAATAATAAATGCAGATGTCTTTGCAGCATTAATTTCTATCTACATGACAGAATTTCATTAAGTGCAGCTAGCCCTACTTTAATTAAGCACCTTTACTTTGGTTGTGAACTGTCCATGCTTTTAGTCCATCAGAATGAGCACTTAGTCAATTAACTATTTTATTAACCAATTGATTTTTGCTGTAGGTGTCCACCTTCTCCTAGTAGATGGAGATGATAATGAAAGGCACATAAATGGATTCCTTTCATCTCTAAAAAGTGACAGTAAATAATGAAGCATTTCAAGCAAGGTTTCTGCAAAGAACCAAAAGACAAATAAAATCTACTTCCCATTTATTCAAGAATGTAAAAACTGCCTCCAGAACATTGTACTTGAATAAATCATATTCATATTTCCCACTTAAAAAGTCTATACTACTGTTTGAGTGATCTTTCATAGTATAAACACTACTATCAGATAAAACAATGATTTGCCATCTGTGCATTATTGAACCAATAATCTCTCATGATCTTTAGTGCCTAACTCCCAGCCTCTCATTCCACCTCTTCTTTATATGTTTGCTATTTCATTCTTTGCAATTTGTTACTTGTAATAGACATACAAATGTTATCACTTCTCAAAATGTGTTGTGTTTCTATTTGTCTGATTATGAGTGTAGAAAAAAGCATAACATGCTTTTTTTTTTTTTGCCAGTCCTGGGCTTAAGCTCAGAGCCTGAGGACTGTCGTTGGATTTTTCTCAAGGCCAGAACTCTACCACTTGAGCCTCAGCACCACTTCTGGCTTTTTCTAAGTATGTGGTACCAAGGAATTGAACCTGGGTCTTCATGCATGCTAGGCAAGCACTGTACCACTAGGCCAAACCCCCGGCCCATAACTTGCTTTTTTTTGACAAATTTTTCTTTATGCCTTTAACTAAAAGGCTAAAATACAATACACAATCTCAAAATTTCATTTGTTTTTTCTATTTAAATTTTATTTCATTGTCAGAGTGATATATATAGTTATAGTTACTTTCATGAGATAGTGAGTACATTACTTCCTGAAGATTGTCAACACATCCCATGTTTTTCTCCCGATTTCTCTCTCCCCACCTCCTTCCCATGTTGTAGAGTACATTTCTAAGATATTGTCTGTGACATAGCTGTTACACTGGTTCATCCTTTGTTCTTTTTCTCATCATCTTGGTTTTCCCCTTCCCTTCCCTGATTCAAATACACAAATAAAGGTATATACAATGCACCAGATACCACAATCATATATAGCATCAACAGAGGATAAACACTATGGGAAAGAAAAAAGAAAAAGATATAAGAAAGGAAAAAAGAGTAAAGATATAACTTCACATAATACATTGAAAACAAGGATAAATCTCTTGTTTCCCTAATCCCTCATCTTGTTTTCCCCCCTTCCCTTTCCTATTTCAAATAAACATAAAATAGTATGCCAAGTAACAAACTCAGATACTGTAACAATATGAGATTAACCAAAGGGCAATCAAAGAAAAGAGAAATAACATAGTGCATAAAGAACAACAATCACACAAGATAAAACATTTGTTTCCATATCCTGGAGATCCTTTCATTTAGCCTCATCCTATATGGCCTTAGGTATCTAGGTTTTGCACTCTTGTAAACCTCTTCTAGGAGAGACCTAGGTGTGTACTAATTATAAATGAGGGAAATGATTGAGCCTGTGTCCCTTTGGGTTTGGCTTTCTTCACTTAATATGATTTTTTCCGTCTTTTCATTTCCTTACAAATGGAGTAATGTCATTCTTTCTGTTGGCAGCATAGAATTCCATTGTGTCTAAATACCACATCTTCTTGATCCAATCATCTACTGATGGGCATCTGGGTTAGTTCCACATCTTCCCTATAGTAAATAGTGCTGCAGTGAACATCGTTGTGCTAGTGGCTTTAGTATGTCAGCAGAAAGATGGATCTTGCTTTTTGACCTAACTAGTTGATGTCGTTTAACTGGAGCATTAAGTCGATTAACATTGAGAGTTAGGATTGAGAGGTGTTTATTAGTTCCTGCCATTTCATCTGTTATTTTTAATGGAGTTTGTCTTGTCAGTTCTTGTTATAATTACTTGGTATTCTGTTTAGGTGCATTTTTCTGTCAATATCATGTTTGTGTTGGTTTTCAATGTGTAAAAAGAACATTTTGGAGAATTTTCTGTAATGCTGGTTCGATGATATATACTGTTTCAAATTTTCCGTGCTGTGGAAGGTTTTAATTTTTCCCTCAGCTAATGAGAGCTTAGCTGGGCATAGTATTCTTGGTTGGTAGTTATTTATCTTTAGGGCGTGACATTCATCATTCCCAGCTTTTCTTGCTTGCATGGTCTCTGCTGCTAAATCTGTGATTATGCTAATTGGTTTTCCTTTCTAAGTGATTGTTTTCTTTTCCCTGGCAGCTTTAAGCATTCTTTCCTTGGTCTCTATTGATCCTGTATAGATTATAATGTGGTGGTGGGATGTCCCATTCTGGTCTGGCCTGTTCGGGGTTTTAAAAGCTTCTTGTATCTGGATGACAATGTATTATGTATGGTACATCACTTTTCAAAATGTGTTTCTATACTGTATTTCTATTTGTCTGAATTTGACTGTAGGAAAAAGCATAACTTGATAAACTTTTTGACCACTTTTCATACCTTTAACCAAAAGATTTAGTTACAATGCACAATCTCCAAATTTTATTTTGTTTAAGAATTATATATACAAATACAGGAAAGGTATCTTTCTGTGGTCATTGTTGGGATATATGGCATGCTAATTGATGGTTGTTAGACCTATTTTGAAATATGCAGTATGCTTGCTTAATCTAATTATGTGTAAAGTACATCTTTTATAAATGAAAATTGAATCTGTATCCTCATTCTTTTATGACTTTTGTGTCTTTTGTGTTTTTTAGTTGTGATATTGAACTCATGGCTTTATGTTTGCTAGGCAAGTGCTTTAACAACACTGGAGTCACACTTTTATTGTTTCTCAGAAAGGGCCCTTGGCGGCTGGGAGTTTGGCCTAGTGGTCGAGTGCTTGCCTAGCATGCATAAAGACCGAGGTTCAATTCCTCAGCACAACATACATAGAAAAAGCCAGAAATGGTGCTGTGACTCAAGTGGCAGAATGCTAGCCTTGAGGAAAAAGCCCAGGGAAAGTGGTCAGGCCCTGAATTCAAGCCCCAGGACTGCCAAAAAAAATGCCCAACAAAAACAAAAAGAAAGGAGTCTTGGGATTTTTCTGTGAGTTGGCATCACACAGAGATCTTAACATCTGCCTTCCACATAGCTGGGATTATAGGCATGTTGGAATGTACCTGTCCCCAAAAGATTGCTCTTAATGTTTTCCCAATGATAAAGTGTATTTCAGACATTTAATTATCAAGCTGTGCTTTCTTAGGTAAATATCTTTGGAAATGAGCTTTCTCATTTATTCTGAGTACTTTACATAGGCCGTTACTGAGATTTTCTGATGTGTCTATTCACATTAACAGTATTCTGTATTGTATCACCAGTGGTACAAGTCTCTTTTGGAACAGTTTCTGAAAGATTCACTACAGCTAACTGAGATTATTAACATTATCCTCATTTTCCCTCTAGAAAGCTATAGGAACATTAGGTCATTTGGTTAGAGTTACGTAGGCTCATGTGACAGAGTCAGAGTTAAAATCTAGCCTGCCATATACAGTCTCATGTTTCTTCCATTACACTCTTCTGCTGCTTCATGATATGGTACTTGAGAAAGAGCAGCAGAAAAGCCAAAGCACTAGACAGGAGCACAGTGGTATTACAGACATTACAGTGATTAATACTCATCATGGACGTAGGACCTGGCACCCAGAGGTGATGTTGCCCTTTCCTTGAATGCGAGTTACATCATGCCATTAGACATGTAATTATAGTGAGATTTTTTCCAGAGGCAAATTTCTGCCACTGTCTTTATGCACGGCCTTGCAGGCTCTCCAAGAGAAGGAAAAATAACAATGCTGATTGATTTCCCTTTTCTACTTGCTTCAAGTGGTTCCATTTAATGTCCTTCCCAATTGTGCCTTCATTGTCATTCTGAGCCACGGGTATTTCAGCCTCCACACAGGCTGAGCAGTTGGGCTTCTCAGCCAGATGAAAATATCTCACAGCATGGAAAAAAAACTATACTGTCTTTCCTGAAAGCTGCCTGGCATTTCTGTGAGAGTCTCAGCTCTTCTTCCTTCATACTCCAGAAGGTTCTCTACATCTCCCCTCACCTCTAAAACAAAGCAGTTTTAATGGGTTCATTACTTTATTTTCATATATACATTTAATGTACTTTGATCATATTTATTTTCATGTAATTGTTTCATTTTTGGAGGTATAGATTCTGCATATGAGAAAAATGCAATATTTGCTTAACATGAAGATCTCTGGTTCCATTCATTTTCCTACAGATGACATACTTTGATTCTTCTTTATAGTTAAACAGTACTCCTTTATGTATATATACCACATGTGACATAATTTTAATCTTTATAATTAAATAATACTGCTTCATGTATTTATACCACCTTTTCTTTATAGGGTTATTGGTTTATGGACACTTGGGCTGATTCAATTTTTTGGCTATAATGAATAGTGCTGCTGCAAATATGAGTTTGCACATATTTCTTTTTTTTTTGCCAGTCCTGGGCTTGGGCTCAGGGCCTGAGCACTGTCCTTGGACTTTCTCAAGGCTAGAGCTCTACCACTTAAGCCTCAGCACCACTTCCGTCTTTTTCTGTGTATGTGGTACCGAGGAATCGAACCTGGGTCTTCATGCATGCTAGGCAAGCACTTTTAACCACTAGGCCAAACTCCTGGCCCCATGAGTTTGCACATATTTCTATTGTATATGACTTGCATTCTTGTAGGTATATGTCCAAGATACCCTCCAGAGCAGCATTTGTTGTTCATTTTCACAATGATAAGCGTTTTAGTGGAGGTGAAATAGAATCTCAATGTTATTTTGATTTGCATTTCCTATATGGAAAAGGCTGTTTTAACCATGTGTTTAGTCCAGTATTTTTCTGGTTAATTGGAGATTGAATCTTACAGACTTTTCTGCCTGAGCTGGTTTTAAACCATCATCATTTGAACTGCAATCCTTAAAGTCTTAACCTTCTGAGTATAACGGGAGGATAACAGACTAGACTTAAGAGTACTTGTAATTTCTTGGGATCCTCTGTACTAATTCTTAAAAAGTAGACTCCTTAATGACTGCTAAGATTATCATTATTTAACTTTCAAAGTGCTTACTGATCCAAATAATTACTTGTTAATTCCAATACAATTGATTATTTTTTAAAACTGTAATGTATAGAGGGGTCACAGTTACATTCATCAGGTAGTAGGTACATTACTTCTTGAACATTAATACCCCTTCTCATATCTTTTTCCCACATTCCCTCTCTTTTCCCCCTCCCAATCATCTTGCTTTTCCCCTTCCCTTCTTCAAATAAACAAATAAATGTATGTATAATATACCAGGTGACCAAGTCAGATACAGTAACAACATGAAATAAACCATAAGGGGGAAAAAGTGAAAAGAAATAGCTTCCATATCCTAGAGTTCAAAATTGATCATTTTTTTATCACTAAATAATTATTTATTGGATCCTTTGGAGGGCTTGAGCTCTAGTTCAAACTAATGCTCTATCAGTTAGAGCCTCAGTTCCATATCTGGCTTTGTTTTGTGTGTGTGTGTGTGTGTGTGTGTGTGTGTGTGTGTGTGTGTGTGTGTGTCTGTGGTTAATTGAGGATAAGGGTCTTATGGGATTTCCTGCCTGAGCTGGCTTTGAACTGTGGTCCTCAGATCTTAGCCTCTTCAGTACCTAGGATTACAGGTGTGAGCTACTAGCACCTGGCTTAACAGAGATTTTTTTATTAAATGAACTCATACTAATATATATAGGAATAATATCCCCTTAATAGTCTAGTACTAGTTAGTTTTAAAGATGGATGTTTCTTATTGAAGAAGATATCCTAGAGATGTTTAATTAATGAGGATGGGGACAACACTATAGAAAATACAGTATAACCAGAGGACATTATCAACACAACATTGTATCCTGTGAATTTGATTTAATCAAATTGGTTGTAGGGCTTGACTTCGGGGTCTGGGTACTTTCCCTTTTTGTGCTCTATCACTTTAGCCACAGTGCCACTTCTGGTTGTTGAGTGGTTAATTGGAGATAAGATTCTCACAGGCACTTTTCTGCCTGGGCTGTCTTTGAACTATAATCATCTGATCTCAGCCTCCTGAGTAGTTAGGATTACAAACTTGATGTATTTATCACTGAGCCACAGCACCACTTCTGGCTTTTTCTGTGTATGTGATACCAGGGAATCAAACCCAAGGCTTCGTGCATGCTAGACCAGTACTTTACCATTAGGCTATTCTCCTGGCCCTCAATATATTTTTAATAACTCAGTTTTTATTCAGCAAGAACTTCTTATGTATGAGATAAGGAGTCAGAAACAGATCATAGAAAACAAATTTCACCTATGTGTAACTTCAACCTAAAAAATTCATCTTCCAATAGAGGAAATGGAACATTAAAATAATAAGTGATTATAGTGATATATGAAACACAGTTAGTATCTATCGAAAACTGTTTTTCTTCCAGATAACCTTTACTGGGTTCTCACGTTGAAGTGACTCTCAAAGGGTGAATATGAACTAAAGATACAGAGGAAAGGGGGAGAGTAAGAGATGAGAATTGTATTTTAGATGAAGGTGTGGTATAGGCCAGCATCTCAGCAGGGAGCCTTTACTTGTGAGGCCTGAAGATCTTTTAATGAAGGATCCATTTATTAGTCTCAATGCAAAGTTAAGGAAACTCACCAAGGGATGATGAAGGAAAGTAACCCTGGTGAAGGAAAATGTAGACACTGTTATCACTTCTGGGCTTAAATGGACAAGAGGAAGGCACAGTCTCCTAAAATGAGCAAGACCTAGTGCCAGAGGAAAGAGAATACCCTTACACTAGACTTCTCCAGTTCTGTGATCTTTTAGAGTTTCTGTAAACCAACCAAATACTGGAATCCAAGTGTATGACAACCTGGACCTTATGAAGCAAGAGAAAAATGGAGAAAGAAGTAGAGTGCCTACCATATAAAGGGAGATGAAAAACATCACTGTGCCATTTTTGTCATTGGAGTATAAAATCTGAGGATGAGAGTAGCAAGAATAAAAGAAAATGGTGCCCATATACGATTAAGTAATTCATGCTGGAAACTTTTTCACAGTGTCTCATCACTTACTGAATAAAGTTTGCAACATGTCATAAAAACCTACCACATGTGTATGGTTTTCTAGACTTACAGATAGGTGACTCTAAAAGCCTGATATGAACAGGAAGAGAAGCTAGTGTTGAGATGAACACAGTAGTGTTTGTTCTGGGAGAAAAATGATAACCAATTGAACTAAAGGAAAGGAAATTAAGATGGTAAGAAAGATCCATCTGTGAGAAATAAATTGGAAATAATATCAAGATATATTGATGAGAGTTGGGAAAGTGAGAGTATAGTGAAATGCAGGCACTTGCACTAACTAGAGGAGTGGAACTACTCAAGCTCAAGTGAAAGTGTAGAAGAAGTGGGTTATTTTCAAAAGTCCATTTTCTTAAGTATAGCAGGTAACTGATACTACAGGATAGTTAGTATAGTATGACCTGTTAGAGCTTTGAGTTGAAGTATAGATTTAGGACTGCCAGTTATTTGGAGATGGTGTAGAAGAGCATACAAAATAAAGGAGAAATAATGTCCTGATACAAGAAGAATGAGGAGAGTTGGAAATGGTAAAAATTCTGTTGCACATACTAGTTAGAAAATCATTGTGACCACTGGAAAAATTATTTGACTGGAAGGAACCATGCACTGTATAAAGCGTAAGAGGATTATCAGTGAGTATAAGAAGCAGCAATGGAAAGCAGATTTGAAGTAGACTTGAAGCTACAGAAGAATGGTGAATGGATGCAGACTTGAATTAAGGATTGAATTGGAAATTTACAACAGAAGTTAAGTATGGTAGGATTTTTTTTTCTGTCCGTCAGTCCTGGAGCTTGATCTGGAGGCCGGATGCTGTCCCTCAGGGGACAATGCTTAAGACTAGCACCTTCTTTATTGTTACTCCTTAATTGGAGCTAAGAATCCCACAGACTTTTCTATCCTGACTCACTTCTAACCATGATCCACAGATTTCAACTGTCTAAATCTAGGGTTACAGGTATAAGCCACTGGTGCTGGACCATGAGTTTTCTTTTAATTGAATTTTGGAATCATAATAGTTTAAGGAAATGTGGCTGTGGTCTGTGGCTCAAAGGGTAGGGTAGTAGCCTTGAGCTGAATTGCTCAGGGACAGCTCCTAGGCCCAGAGTTCAAGCCCCATGACCCACAAAAACATAGTTTACTCTAAAATGAGATTTAGAAGAGTAAAAGGTAATGTGTGAGATAAATGCATTACATTATCTGACCTCGACAGAAAGAATACTCTGGTATTTATTATTTTCTTCTGTCAGTAACATTGATGATACCAGTAATTATATTATTATTGGTTGAAGTAAACACTCAAGTAAAAATTTTCTCAAGCAAATGATATGCTTTCATTAAGCATGCCGCATAGTTCACATACTAAGCAGAGAGCACCTCCTGGTTTGTATGACTATCCAGTCAGCCACAGTTGGAAGATGAACTGAAAGGACACAGAGCTAGCCCAACCAAGCTTAATTTCTCAAATTGAAAAAGTCTTTGCCAGGAATCAAGTCATGTTGTTTCTCACCTCTGTACCTCACCTCTAGAGGGAATGGGGAAGCTGGTGACTTGGGTGAATGACCCCGGCCCCATCACAAAGTGCATCTTCTCTAAAGGTGAATGTCTGTGTACATAAAGGGTAAGATTTTCTGGCCTGATATGGTTCTTCAGGCTGGCCAATTCTAACTGCTTGGGTAGGGAAAATACAGTTATCCTCTTAGTGCTTTTCCAATTAAAAAAATCTGTGTAGGTTTCATAAGTCCTTATCATTCACACCAGTGAAGATGTAACGTAGTGCAATGGACATTAAATGACTTGGGATGTGTTAGAAAAATTAATCGCCGTATCTTTTCACTAGGTAAGCTGTATTTGATAGCTTATCTTCTCTGACCAAAGATGAGCTTTGAAAGACACTCTGCACTCCCACATTTTGTGGATAGATGGGAGTGTTTTTCCTGATGGAAGAAATGTCAACTAAAAATAGGGAATATGATACTAAAATTCTGCTTTGTACTGGAGTTTGAACATTAGGTGTCATTTTTCCAGGAAGGATAAGATGTACTTTATATCTGACTTTTCAAAGGTTCCACAGATTATAGCTAGGCCCAAAGTAATTTATGTTCTCATTTAAAATATTTGATAAACTAGAATAGGTACAGAGCACTGTAATCACACTAGTGTGCTGGAAAAATTAATGACACAAAATTTCACAAAAAACAAAACATACATTTTTAATGGAGACAACACATTGCAATTTTTTCTTCCAAACATTGTCTTTCAGAATATGGGTAGAGAGAATCAATGGCCACTAAATGTGGACATGCAGTACAGTAAATATCTTTGTAAATATGCCCAAAGAAGACTATTTATTCTTGCTAATCTTGAATTATATCAAAAACATGAATCTGAGATTTTTTTTAAAAAAAGAGAAACACTGATGATCAGTCTAGATTTCTGCTGAACATGCTTGGACTTATGTAACATTTTTAGATTATGATGTACAGGAAATTGGAAACTACACTTCAGACTAATGTTTTCCCATGGACAGT